>NW_028274809.1:18014807-18321923 GCF_037043125.1 Eumetopias jubatus
TCTTAGGCTCCTCTTGGCTATGACAGTTTCTCAGACTTCCCTTGCTTTTGATGACCTTAACAGTTTTAGGAAGTACTGGTCAGGTATTTTGTAGGATGTCTTGCTATTGGAATTTGTCTATTTTTTTTTCATGATTAGACTTGAGTTATGGGTCTCAGGGAAGAAGATTACAGAGGTAAGGTGCCATTTTCATCATATCCCATGAAAGGTGCACACTGTCAACATGGTTTATCACTGTTAACATTGACCTTGGTGACCTGGCTAAAGTAGTGTTTGGCAGGTTTCTCTACCGTAAAGTTACTCTGCTGTTCTCCCTCTCCATATTGTACTCTCTGGAAGAAAGTCTCTATGAAAAGCCCATGCTTAAAGAGTGGTGAGTTATGCCCCCCTACTCCTTTAGGGTGGAGTAATAATTTCTTACACTCAGGAGAATTGTTGTTTTTCCCCCATTAATTAATTAACTAATTAATTAATTAATATCAGATTCTTGGATATTTATTGCAACTCTGAGTTGCAATCTAACACTAGCTTAATGATTTTTTTGGTCAGCTTATTCCATCTTCTGGACACTGGGAGCTCTTTCAGTTGGTTCTCGTGCCCCTCCGACATACTCCAACTGAGTGTGTGTGTGTGTGTGTGTGTGTGTGTGTGTGTGTGTGTGTGTGCATGTTAGCACTTGCTTATTTTCAGGCTCCACAAGATGCTTCAGGCTGATCTTATATATGTCCTGCCCCAGTCGTAGAATCAGTAATTTCTCTGAGAAGCCGTGGTTCCTTTAGTTAGAGAATAATATTAGAAATCAACATCTGGGTGCTAAGAATGTCCTTTGTTACTGGGCTATTGTTTCTTTAGCCTCCATTAGTTGACAGAGCAAATATATGTATATATATTAATCTGTATATACACACATTTCTATAAATATTTCTATAGAGAACCATCTGTAACTATATTAGCCATTTGCTTTTCTTGTATTCAGATACATGTAGAAAGTGATTTTTTTTTAAGATTTTTTATTTATTTGACAGAGAGAGAGAGAGCACACAAGCAGGAAGAGCAGCAGAGGGAAAGAGAGAAGCAGTCTCTCCACTGAGCCGGGACCCTGACTCAGGGCTCGATCCCAGGACCCTGGGATCATGACTTGAGCTGAAGGCAGACGCTTAACCAACTGAGCCACCCAGGCATCCTGAAGAAATCGATTTGTAAAACTCCTCCCATCTCAACACTAAGCTTAAAACACCCTAAAATCGTATTTGGAGTGAGCACCTCCCTGCATCAGGCACTGGTATGACAACCCCTGACCTTGAGGAGCTTCCAATCTGGTGGGGAAGATAGATTTATACGCAAATAATTTCAATGAAATGTAGCCATTTGATGATCTCATGTGAAAGGTACAGATTGCTGAGAAGGCACACAGGAAGCCGTGCGGAAGAGGATGCTGCCTGTGTGTACCTGTAACATGAGGTTTAGGAGACTGGACTTAATTCTGTAGGTGAATGAAGATTATTACAACATTTAATGCAAGATTAAGTCCACACAAACCCAAGGCAAGAGACCATTTCTAGTTTCCTGGGTACAGAAATCTCAGGACCTAATGGAAGAGAAACAGAAAGGCTAAAAATCATGAAGTCTCCTTCCTAGTATAGTGTTGGTTTTCATGCTGTAGGAATGAAAACGATGATGCTGGAATGTAGTGGCAATTATTTTTTAGCACTTACTATGTGACAAGTGCTATCTCATTTAACTCTAGGAGAAAGGCATTACGATTAATACCATTGAGCAGATGGATAAGTGAGTCTCAGAAGCTGAATAATGTGCATGGAGTCCTACAACTGAACAGTGGCTGGTTTAAGACCAGTGGTCTTAGACCACATCTGCCTGATCCCTCACCATTACTCACTTTAACCATTATTTGGTATCGGGAAAGGCAGAGTTTCCAAGATTCAAGTTACTCCTAAAGAAGGCAGGGCTATGAATAAGTCACGGGGATGAAAGGCACAGCCTAGGGAATATAGTCAATGATATTCTAATATCGTCCTATGGTGACAGCTGGTAGCTCCCCTTGTGGTGAGCACGGCATAACATATACACTTGTCAAACCACTGTGTTGTACACCTGAAATTAATGTCACATTGTGTGTCAAATATACTTCCAAAGAAAAAAGTGTCATAAAGAAGGAAAGAAAGGCTTAGAAAGGTTTTTTTTAGTTTTTTTTTTTATTTCTAAGAAAAATAATAATCACTTGAAGGAGGCTAGTGGCTACATCTAGATTAAAAAACAATAGCTTTTGGAGAACAAGAAACAGGTTAAAGACAGGGGTCTCTTTCCCCTGAAACTGGTTCACCCTGATCAAATGCCCCTATTAAATGTTTGAGCTAAACCATATCCATCTTTCATAATGAGGGGAAATGGGCAAATAAATCAGTTGGGAGTCTGCAGCCCAGTCCTCAGAGGTGATGTGTCAGCCCAGTCTCTCCCTCCTCTGCTAGCTGGGATTTATGATCCCATCACTCATCATGTGTCCCTTCAGTGGAATTCTGGGTAGGATCAAGTAAAGCCGCTGGGGGTAAAGAGCTACAGTCCTGCTACTTCCTCTCCACAGTATTAGAACAAAACAAGGAAACATCCAGCAGAGGAATGAAGAATCCAATCAACCTCATCAGTGCTTAGTACTATAAGGGGATCAATCCTTCAGAAAATATTCACAACTTTGGATTCTGCTTATACCTGGAAGTGTGTGGCATCACAAAGACCCCTTCAGAAAGACGAGCATGACTCTCTTCTTCAACTAAATGTGTTAGTTGGTGAATTCACAAAGATTGAGTTTGAGCTCAGTCACTCTGAACAGCCATAAGTAGAAGGAAGAATATAAAACACTTTTAGAATGCAGACTATAAACCTAGGTGCAAGGAATGTATATTCACTAATAAAACCAGTTTCGGCTGGCTAAGCATGTGCCTCCTTTGTGATTAATAAAAGCAGAAATGCAATCTCTCTGCCCGTATACTATAGAGCTCCCTATGTAGAAGGAAGGTTTGTGGGTTTCAGACTTGCCTCACATTTATTTATATGGATTTTAAGCCCTACCACATTCCCCACCCCCTAGAAAAGAATTTAAGATGGATATAACTCCTATAATTCCTGTCTGAGGCCACCACGATAAAGCAGGCCTGCTTACCTTGACAAGTGAATTCTTACCGCACAGGGAGGCTGTAAGAAATGTATGTGTAGAGCTTTGTGTGCTAATCATATACAAATGTTAAGTAATTTAAATTACCACTTATTTTAAATTAGCATGTTCTTAACCTCAGTATACTATAAGAAAAGGATTCTAAGGTTTATAGAAAGTGATGTTCTCTTGTTAAGGGAGCAATTGGATGACTACAGAAAGTGGACAAATTAAATGCTTCACCATTTGAACACAAACCAAACCAGGGAAACCCAGTATAGTTCCCAAACACACTTTGGGTCAAATATTTTAGAGTTATTTCCCTTCCTCCCTCCCTCCCTCCCTCCCCTCCTCTCTCCCTGTTTCCTTCCTTCCTTCCTTCCTTTCTTCCTTCCTTCTTTCCTTCCTTCCTTCCTTCCTTCCTTCCTTCCTTCCTTCTTTTAATTTTCATGTGGTCATAATTAATGCAATGGACCATAAAGCAAGTTCAGGGTCAGGAATCTAGGTTAGCAAGTTCAAGATCAGAAATGTAGACATAAGTTATGCCACACCTTCTAACTTGACTGGCCCTGATTTAATAAGGCCCCGTAGTCACATCCTCCCATGCACTCAACTGGCAATTGCCTGCTTTAAGAGATAAGGCAATTAGTGATAGGGAAGAGTGAGGGAATTACTGCATTCCAAACACATATAGGGAAGAAGAGAGGTCTTCCACCCCAGGATGTAGCCAGACACAGGGGTGCCCACCAGGATGAAAGATGAAAACTAGTCGTGATTTATAGGTTCGCAGTAAAGTAATTTGAAAAGTTAAGGCATGTCATCCGAAAAAGCCTTGTATATTGCCTCATCTCTTAAGGTAAGATGGGAATTTTAGGAGAGAAGTTTCTGGCAGTTTCCACTGAACTAAATCATAAGGTGTTTCATAATTCTGTGTCAGTCAGTTGTGCAACTGAGCAGGTTTTATTTTCCTCAAACACGTAAAGCATCTAACTCTGCCCTCTGATACCTCTGTTGTCTTCTTTGCAGCTAGCATCAAAAACTAAGGGTACAGTTGGACCCTAGAACCCTAAAATGGCTGGTATTTGGACTTCTCAAGAAGAACTTGGGCCAAGTGTCTATTTCAGATTATAGATTTCAATATTCTTGTCTGCAATGTTTTTTTTCCAGATTCTTTCATTCATGTCAACATATTCTGAAATATCAATGCTCTAAGGGAATGCCAATTGCATCACTAAAATGGCATAGGGCTTTACTTGGCTCTCTTACAGTTACATATTTGTTAACAATGTTCAGGGCCATATGGATCAAATGATTAGATAATGTTGGTTCATTTCCCAGGTGTGAGAAAAAGAAGTTACCTATTGCTATTTCTACTATATTATTTCCCAAACCATAACCTACATTTAGTTTCTCATCCTTCCCCTTCTGTGCACTGCTGAAGGAAGGCCTTGCATTGGAGTCAGTCCTTAAGTATCAGAACTAGCTCAGGATCTTCATGTTCCCTTCCCACCCCTGGATGAAGCCATAGACCCCTCCTTCCCAGACAGGAACCTCTTCCTAGTGTCTGCTTCTTGATTAGCCAAACCTGAAGGCCATTCTAGACCCTTTGCTTCAGGTCAGGTAATTTGCTTTTGGTCTGCCTCTTTTGAGCTTAAGCACTGCCACCAGTTGTCATTTGTTCCACATTCCAAGGCTCTAAGCCAGTGTTTCTCCACTCATATGTCTAGCACCAGCTTCCTGACTCCCAGGATGAGTCAGAGATTTTATAGAAGTATGGTCACAAATGACAGATATCCCTGCAACATGTTCAAGCAGAACAGGGAATATATTCCTAGTATAATCCACAGTTAGAACCCCAACTAATGGAAAGATAAAGTGTTGTTGGACCCGGGATCAACTGTGACCTGGAATTGTCTTTCCATCTCTTGTTTCTGATTGCTCTAGATATTAACTTCATTTTCTTTTACACTATTCCTCTATTTTATAGGGAATATGGCAGCACACAGCATCTGAGTTTTATATCTTATGGCTTCTGCCACTAAATGGGATTTGTTCCAACCCTATAGACCCCAAATTCAGAAATCCTTGTGAAATGATTCATTGGTGTAACCAAATTTCATGCCACTCATACAGTTGTAGAGGAAGAAAGAGTGCCCAAGGTAGAAAAATTCATATTAATGATCATAATATAGACATCTTTTTGCCCCACAGCAGAGCTAAAATATTAAAATTAATGCTTTATTTCTGGGGAAAAAATCCAGAAGCATCTGATAAAATCAGCCAAACTCAGAAGGGTATAGCCATTTAAGAAGCCCTCCTATTTTCCAGGGGGAAAATTTTTACCTCCTAATAATTGTTTTATAAAATAATAATCTTCACCCTATAGCTAGGACATACAGAGTTTTTGAAGTCTGCATACAAGTTGGAAATTACTACTAGAGGTAAAATTCCAATTTGGGTTCTTAAAATGGTATATAAAATATCTTTGGATAACCATATATAACAAAGCAAGTTGTGATGAATTGTACTTAGTCCAAGTGTTTGGGTAGAAAAAGACCAAAACACAATTGAAAGAAGGTTAAACAAAAAAGGGAGGAATTTATTTACTTTTTTTAAATAATGGAGTGCTTTATGGAACTCAAGACTAGGAATGTGTGTGTCTCCTTGGAACATGGTGGCTTCCATCATAGCCATGTGGATGGGTAAGAGGGAAATACAGTGTGGACAATGTCATGGGTGGCCACAATACCAGCTAGCCAGTCTTTATGAAGCACCTTTTTTACGTGCAGGGCACTTTACCCCTCAACTTTTTATGTTTGTCAATCTACTGTTCTGTCATAACACTTAAATGAATTAACTCTTTTAAAATTAAATTTGGTGTACACACTAAAAAATATGCTGATACATATTAAGTTTGATTTGCAGCGCACTCTGCTATCATGAAACAAAATGGTAAGTAATAAAAATGTTGAATGAGCACATCTCTTCCCGCAAATTTTAGTAACTATCAATTACATTCAGTAAAAGGAGAGGTCTAGAGTTCACAAAAATATGTAGTATTCAAAAATGGAGTTGTCCCCACATAATATGGAGAAAATGGTTGTATCATTTTAAGTCCAGTTGGGCTGTGTTGAGAAAAACTCTGGAGGTCTCCCCAGTCATATGACTTAAGTAAGTTCATGCATAACATATCCAATGAGAACAGTCAGGACACCATTTCCTGAGTAGAGCCCTGCCCTCACTGCCTCCAGGTCTTGGCTCAAATTGTTGGCTCAGTGTAAAATATCTTTTTTTTTTTTTTTTTCCCAATCTGCTTAGGTCTTTAGTTTGCCTTCAAAATTCAACTAAAATTCTATCTCCTCTGAGAAGCCCCACAACCCTCAAATTCCCCAGAGTAAAGTATTCTTCTGCTTACACTTGTTTAACAAGATGGTTGTACATGTTTGGGGGTTTTGTTTTTTAGTCTTTTCAGAGTCAGCCTTGCATCACTGTGTGTGTGTGTGAGAGAGAGAGAGACAGAGACAGAGTCAGAGACAAAGATTATAGATAGATGATAGAGAGATGATAGATAGAGGATAGATAGATAGATAGATAGATAGATAGATAGATAGATAGATAGTCTCCACTAGATTTTGAGCTCCTAGTGTGTAACTGCCATAACTTTTTTTCCCTATTTCTTCAATCATTAAGTATTTCTGAGTGTCCATATGCACTGTTAGGCATTATAGAGATAGTAAGACAAGTAAGACTATATTTTATTCTCTAAGAATTTACAAAATTTACAATGTAGGGAATAAAAGGTAGAAAATAAATCTAGTACAAAGTAAACATAAGTGAAATAGAGAGGTAAAAATGAAATGTATGAGAGTTCTGAGAAGATGGAGATCATTTCCACATTGAGAGAGAGAGTGAGCAGAGAAGGAGAGAAGGGGAAAACAGAAGAACCTTCTTGGAACAAGACAGGTTTTGAAATTGTCTACTGATGATGGGCAGGATGTGGATGTGTAGATGTGTACATCCCCCACATAAGGGAAGAAGAATGAATAAAGGTATAAGCAGGGGGAGGAGGGAAATGGACTCAGAGGGACCATATGATGCTACAGAGAAACAGTAAGAAACTGTTGGAATGGTAGCTTAGAAACCAGTGTCATTCTGAGGAATTTTAACAGTATCTTCTCATTAATCTGGACTCACCAAAGAGGTGGGCAAAAGTAGAAGAGGTTGGGTGTGTGTGTTGGGGGAATGTCCATCAGCCTGCATCAAGAGTATAAGCAAAGAATGATAAGATCCAAGCCTAGGTCTTACACAGAGACTTGACATTGGCTTGGCTTTTAGTTGCACATGGAGGACCAGGGAGAGGAGGGAAGGGGTCCTCAAGAGCGAGGGGGATGGTGGTGCCATTGACTAAAGCAAGGAACATATGAGGATTAAACAGATTGGATGGGGGTAAAACATGATTCTCAGTGGAAATGCCAAGTAAATGTTTTTCTCTTTACATCTGCTTCCCAATTCAGCATCTGACAAAGTCATACAAAAAATAAGTTAATAAATGTTTACAGAATTGATATTAATTTTATAATAAACATTAAAACTCTATGGTGACAGTGGTAGAAATAAAATATTCCAGAGACATCCTTGAAACTTAAGCTTGTCATCAATAAACAACCAGGCCGTTTTGTAGAATATCTCCTGGCCCCATGTCCAGGTACTATCATGGAAAATTCTGATCACGTGGAAAGTGACTATCATTCACTAGATGGCTACTACAGGTAAAGCACTTAGGTATTTTATAAACTGTATCTCACAACATTGCCCCAACTCTATTTCACTGAAGAGGTAACAAGTTTTGGTTACCTAAAAGCTTTCGAAGAGCAGGTAACAGCAAATCCTGCCCCAGGCAAAGTTTTAAGCCCTTCATAAATATTGAACTTTTTACTCCTCATTGCTCCCATGGCAAGTATTACTACCATCTCCATTCGAGGATTTAGGAAACCTGGGCATGGGAAGTTAAGCAGTTAGAGCAAGGTCACACAGCAAGCAAAAATCAGATCCAGGACTTGAACCCAAGCAGGTGGGTGTTGGAAATCCATGAGCTTACTCAGCCTCTGCAGACTTTGTTGGCATAGTGTGGTTGGGAATCAAGACTCTCTGGTGCCAGAGCTCATGTTTTCCCTTCCAGATTTTGCCCAGAGAAAACTTTGCTGAAGCTTCCCTCTAACAATGAAAGAAAAATGATTATTGGATAACTGGCCCAGGATCAAATAGTGACGTCTGTAACTCATGATTCCTAACACTCAGATTAGGTTCACGTTGCCCTGCTACCAAAGCGTTAATGGTAAACGGGCTATAATCATTATGTATTTTAGGAATGTCTTTCAAAAAAATATAGGTGTGTGTTTTATTTATTTATAATAAAGGAAACATTGCACTTAAAAATCTTCGGGGCAGAGGTGAGTACTTGATAAATGTAATTAGTGATTTTCTATGGTTTTTCCAAATCAAACTTTTATGATAAATTTCTCAAAAAAGGTAATTTTACTTATCCATATTCAGATTTCTAGGTGTAGTATATTATCATGAATCCCCCAATCACCCTTTAGAAACACTACAATATAGGGTTTTATTGTAGCTGTCTTTTGAGGTTGTAAATTGTTAACATCTGTCTCTTAGTATTTTTTTTTTACAATACTCTAAATACTCTAATCTCTGGTTATCCTGCTAATAACTATAATTTTCTAGTCAGTTGCTATCTCTCAAGGTAGTTTAAAGGTCATTTTTTTGTAATACATAAAGAAGCTTGTGAAGAAAATGGACGTGATTTATTTTTTAGCAAGTTGAAGTCGTGTTTGGATTTGGTTTTGTATCCAAGAAGAAAGGGTCTCTGCCTAGCAATTTTGCTTCAATCTCTTATTTAGTCCCAGCATGATTAATTTGGTCTATTTTATTACATTTTACTTCTGTTACCTGATGTTACTTCTAATAGATAGGGAAAACAAATATTATTTTCAGAAACATAATTAAAAGATACATTTATATTGTACTTTTTATATTCAAAGTGTTGGTTAATCCATATGTTATCCCTACGAGATAAAAGCATGCTGCACTTTCCCCTAGATAGACATGTTCCTGAAAACTCTCCTAATCAAGATTTGGAGAATTACATCCACTTCATTTTCTGCAGCACCACAGTGGCTGCAGAAGTTACAAAACTTGAATAGATTTGTGTAAAATGCACACATTCTTATTTATTGAAGGTGCTGATCAAAATATAAGAAGCATAAACATAAGCTATAGTGAGCATATGGTGAGTTATTTGGTTTTTGTTTGTTTGTTTTGCCTCATCTTCATCTATTACTTTCTTGTGGCAGGGGAAAAATGCCTGGGTTTCCTTTGAGTGAAATTTATCTTCACTCAACAGTTTACCTGCATGACCATTAAATAGCTATAGTGAACCCTTCAGGGACAAACATGGGACCCTCCCTTGGCCAATGAGAAGCAAAATTGGGAGTCTTCGAGAGCTCTTTTGGAAAGGAATGTGCATCTTATTCCCAGTTTGTTGCTCATCAGATACAACATCAATATGGACCTGGCCATGTCAAATTGGCTACCATGGAGAGAAATTCAGTCTGATAGTATCGCCAAAGCAGGAAGAAATCAGATGCAAGAAACAGGGAGAGAGAGTACCTTGATGCCATTCCTGAATTTAGCCCCACCCGTGATTACATGAAATGGGTTTTTTTCACTTAAAAATGGTTGACACCCAATTAGCACATAAGCACAATTTATGTCTTTAGATATCAATAAAAATTCAATTTTACTCTAGCAGATAGTAAGTATGAAGAGAATTATAATGGAATTTTCTAAATGAAAATAAATGGGCAGGATTAAGTAAGAAAGGCTTCAGGCAAAGCATTATAAATGATGTTTTGACTAGATCAAATAATTATAAAGTAGAAGCTCCTATCCTAGCAGATAAGAGTTTATATAAGGGTTTGTTATGGATTGACCTGTGTCCCCTCAGAATTCATATATATATTGAAGTGTTCACCCCCAGTACCTAAGAAGGTAACCTTGCTTGGAAATAGGGTTGTTGCAGATCTAATCACGTAAAATGGGTTCATACTAGAGTAGGGTGGACCCCTAATCTAATGTGACTATTGTCCTTGTAAGAAAGGGGATATTTGAACACAGACACATATAGGGAGAACATCACGGGAAGATGAAGGCAGAGATGGGGCGATGCTTCTACAAGCCAGGGGATGCCAAAGATTATCAGCAAAGCATCACAAGCATGAAACAAATTGTCCCTCAGAGCCCTCAGGGAGAACCAGCCTTGCTGACGCCTTGATCTTAGAGTTCTAGCCTCTTGAACTGTGGGACAATAAATTTCTGTTTCTTGAATCACCCAGTTGGTAGTACTTTGTTATAGCAGCCCTAGCAAACTAATACAGGGACTAAGAAGAATCACAGATGAAGATAAAAAAATATTCCATGGGATAAGAAAAGAGTCAAAATGAAATAGGAGAGCATTGATCAAAGTTAGCAACATCGGCCCCAAATGTTTGTAGAACAGAAGTTTAAGGCCTAAATTAAGATGAAGGTTTCATAATAGAGATAAAGGAATATATCTGAGGAATAATATAAAGGGAAAAACTTGAAAATTGACAAGAGAAGGGATTATTGGTATGCAGGTTTGGAGGCAAAAAGATTTTGTTTTTTGTTTGCTTTTTGAGGTCTTCAAAACTATGTGATTGGAGAATTAGAAACTGATAAAGACACTGTCCTTGAGAAAGTTGTTATGGAGCAGGAAATTCAAAGACAATCTGAGTCATACCACACTTTTAGGTAGACATCTGGTCAACTTCTCAACCAAGGGAAAAAACGCAATACCACCAATAGAGGGACAACTGCCATTCTGTGTCTCCTGATGTGATACTCTTAGAAAAACAAAAGGTCACCTGTTTGTATTTTTCCAAAACTATCTAGCCTGCAACAAGGTATGAGGAAGCATTTAGAGAAATACAAACTCCTGAATGTTTTACAGAACCTGGGCTTCTCAAAACGTATGAATTTCATAAAAGTCAAAAAGAGTTGGTGGAACTAATCTAGACTAGAGAAGTATAGAGGAGAGATATGACAGCTGAAGGGAGTAAGCAGTCCTTGAGTAGATCCTGAACCAGAAACAAGCAAACAACAAAAACACCACGGTGCTAAGAGACGTTATTGAGATCATTTGAATATGGACCCTATATTAGATTAACGTTAGATCAGTGTTACATTTCTTGAACGTGCTCACAATATTATGGTGAGTTTATTTTACTCTTTCAACTTTTCTGTAGGTTTAGTATTGAAGAGGAAGGACTTAAAGCAGCTGGATTGTGATCCAGTTCTCCTTCCATTAATGAGGGGGGTGATCCCAAGAAAAGAGAAAAGGCGGGTGACCTGATTTTGTCTCCATATATACATGCTGATAACTGGAACTCCTGATAAATATGCTACTGACATTTCCAAGGGAGAGTCCAAATCTATGGAATCTTCTTTAGCAGAATGTCCTTGGTTTGGGGTTGTTTAAGGTTAACACACCTAGGATCTATAGATTATGGGGTTTTGCTCCCTAGAAAATGTTACATCAGGTAGGTGACCATCTGGGGTATAAAACTGAGATGTTTCATAACGACAGTCTGTTTGCTGTGTGAGGTAATCTGTGTACATCAGTTAGAGACCTCATCTACTCAGCGTCAAAATGTAGGTGTGTGAGGGAACAGAGGAGCCAGGGAATCACCCTCAGGGTTCCACATCTGTTCTGTGCTTCACCTGTGCCTTTTTTTTTTTTTTTTAAGATTTTCCTTCCTTCCTTCCTTCCTTCCATCCTTCCTTCCTTCCTTCCTTCCTTCCTTCCTTCCTTCCTTCCTTCCTTCCTTCCTTTCTCTCGGGAGCCAGGGGAGGGGCAGAGGGGGAGAGAATCCCAAGCAGACTTCACACTGAGCATGGAGCCCAACACAATGCTCAGTCTCATGACCCTGAGATCATGACCTGAGCCGAAATCAAGAGTCGGATACTTAACTGACTGGGCCACCCGGGCGCCCCTCCCCCGAGCGTTTTGGTTGTTTGTCTCTGAAATTATTAGTATAGGTTAGCTCTCAGAAAGATCCTTAGTTGTGAAAATCTGATTTGATAGTCTGATCCTTTGTGTGAGCTCAGCTATTTTTCAAGTTAAAAAGTTCTTCAGATAGCACAGAATGTCAGTTTTTGAATTTTTCACATGTAGGATTTGGACTAGATCTATACAAATGATGGCAGAGGTTGGCCTTTAAAAAAGAAAAGTAGACTATTCTTAGAGCAGTTTTAGGTTCACAGCAAAATTAAGCAGAAGATACAGAGATTCCCTGTATCTCCCCTGTCCCCACGCATACATCATCAATATCACTCACAGGAATGGTCCAAAACTGATGAACCTGCATTGACATATCATTGTCACCCAGATTCCATACTTTACATTGCCATTCACTCTTGGTGTTGTACATCCCATGGGTTTGGAATAAATGTGTAATGATGTGTATCCACCAATAAGTTATCATACAGAGTCATTTCACTAAAATCCTTATGCTATTCCTATTCACCTCACCCTTTCCCCTCTAAATCCTGGCAACCACTGATCTTTTGACTGTCTCCATAATTCTGCCTTTTCTAGAATGTCATATAGATGGAATCAGACAGTATGTAGGGTTTTCAGATTGGCTTCTTTCACCTAGTAATATGAATTTAAGTTCCCTCCATATCTTTTCACAGCGAGATAGCTCATTTCTTTTTAGCACTGAATAATATTCCGTTGTCTAGATGGATCACAGATTTACTTATCAATTCACCTACTGAAGGACATCTTGGTTAACTTTTAATGTGTATCATGTTGATTCTATAGCTAAGTCTCACTATCGTTGCTGTTTCTCCTGGTAAGAGAGGTCATAGAGATATGAGTGACAAGGTACATATCCCAGGGTTCAGTCACCAGCTTCTGGGAGTCAGGAGTCAGTGGTGCAGCTGCAAGAGAATCTTGGTCCCTGAGATTCCTCCTCTGGGGTTTCAGTGGAGTCTCCTCCAGCTTTCCCAACAATCTTTTAAGCCCTTAATTTCCTACATGAAATCCTTTTCTGCTCAAAATGTCTAAAGAGGTTTCTGTTTCCTGCACTGAACTCTGAATGATGTCCTTAATTAGTAAACCAAATAATTGCTCTATTTTAGTTTGGAGATTTTTTTTCCTCAGGTTCTTGGTTTGTGTACCTCAATATTTTGTCTACCTTTAAGATTTTTAAAAGTTTAAAATAAAAATAAAAGGTAATAATAGACATCTCACTTGACCAGGCCAAAAAAAAAAAAAAAACAGGAGATAACCTGTCATGTTTCACAACCTATAGGCTTTATTTAATGTATACATCTTTTTAGCTAACTGTGAAATTGCTGAGTTTTTTTTTTCCCTCCACATGCAAGTTTAAGTATCTGAATTCTTATTAAGAAATGTAACAAATGCTCTGAGATTTTTTTCTGGATGCAAAAATGGTTTGAAGATTATTTGAATCTATTTTTCTTTTTGATCAGCAGATATCACAGCAAACCAATCCAGAATCTAAAATTGTTAATGCCATATGTGTCATTGATTTCCATCTTGCCAATTAAATAAAGGTTACTGCCTGGGCGCTTCAAAGATTGCCTCTCTCCCTAAGCACCATCACAGTGATTCAGCTCAGCCAGGACACTCTTGCTGGCAGTCCCCAAATTCCTTCTGCAGGAATGAACAGCAGAATGCCTTCTGGGAAAGACTTCACTTAGGGAATGGCAAAACTGCTGATAACCAGAATTCCAGTTTGCTGACCTTTCATTGCTCATTAAAAAGGCTCCTCTTCAAAAAGAAAAAGAAGAAGCTAGCAGGAGGGGAAGAATGAAGGGAAGTAAGTCGGACGGGGAGACGAACCATGAGAGACGATGGACTCTGAAAAACAAACTGAGGGTTCTAGAGGGGAGGAGGGTAGGGGGATGGGTTAGCCTGGTGATGGGTATTAAAGAGGGCACATTCTGTGTGGAGCACTTGGTGTTATGCACAAACAATGAATCATGGAACACTACATCAAAAACTAATGATGTAATATATGGTGATTAACATAACAATAAAAAAATTAAAAAAAAAGGCTCCTCTTCTCTGTTTTCCCAAAGAGACCAGAATTAATTCAACAAGCATTATTAAGCACCTATGAGGTGCCATGCACTGGGCCAGGCACTAGGGATCCTAAGAAAAATAAGATGTGAAGCTATGTTCCTGTCCTCCATGAGGTCTGACTTTGAGTAGATAGTTACATATCTAGTTTTAACACGATGTGATCAGTTCTATGAATCGAGTGTTCTTGGGTAGTGTGGAGGCAAGAAGTGTCCAATTTCACTGTATGAAGGGAAAGAACTGATTTGCCAGGAGAGAAGGATGTGACATTTGAACTCTGTTGTGAAGAAAGCGTTTGTCCACGCCAGAGTGAAGGAAGGATGGAAGAATTCCAAGGAAAATAAATCCAGAATGAGCCAAGGCAAAAAGACAAAAGAGGACCAGACTTAGATAGGAAACCACCAAAAGGGTGGCTAGGAAAGTGTGAGGGTGAATTTTGTGTCAACTTGACCAGGCCATGGGATACAGAGATTTGGGCAAATTTTATTGCGGGTGTTTCTGTGAGTGACTTTTTGGATGAGACGAATAGTTAATTTGTAGACTAAATAAAGCAGATTCTCTTCCCTAATGTGGGTGGGCCTCATCCAATCATTTGAAGACCTGAATAGAACATAAAGACTGACCTGCCCCTAAATAAAAGAGAACTCCTGCCTGACTGCCTTTGAGCGAGGACTTCATTTGGGGTTTGTTTTTGTTTTTGTTTTTCCTGCCTTTGGACTCAAACAAATATCTGCTCTTCCTGGGTCTCAAAGCATCCAGACTAGAATAGAACTACACCACTGGGTCTTCAGGAATTGCCAATTGCACATCTTGGGACTTGTTAGCCTCCATAATCTCATGAGACAGTTCTATAAACTCACACACACACACACACACACACACACACACACACACACACACACACACACACACATTGTTTTGGTTCTATTCTCTAGAGACCTCTGGCTAATACAGAAAGGGTGGCATGAGATGAGGTTGGAACAGTAAACATAACTAGAATGTAAAGGATCTGGCAGGCTGTTCTATGTATATTAGAAATAGCTAATATTTCTTTTCAGTATTATAACTGTTATTGTTGGCAATGCTGTCATTTATTTCTTGGATGGACAAGACACTCTATGTCTTGTCTAGAGAACGCTCTATTGGTACAAGCTCATGTATTTCAGGCAGCCCACTTATGAGAGAGGCACTATCATGGCCCCCCTCTACAGAGACAAATAGGAGGCACAGAGAAGTAACCAGCCCTAAGTCTCATGGCTGCTAAGTGGCAAAGCTCGGGTCACAACCCAGACAGTTATGTCTCCAGAGTCTACACTCTGTTACTGCTTTGGTGAGGCTCTGATACTGAACTTAGTTTTATAGGTTGTTTTGATGACAGTGATATAAATCAGGTTTGCCATTTGGGGAAGATGATGGTGTTGGTAGAATAGAGAATGAGTCAGACAATGGAAAGGACAGAGTATTGCAGAAATCTCAGCTGGGATGTGGTGATGTGATTAGGGTCTGGTCTGGACCAGGAATGCTGCTAATGGGGAAGGTGATGATCCAAGAAACCTGTTCTCAAGACAGCGTCACCATGATATGGTAACTTCTCAGAGACTGACAACGAGGGAAAAGAGGTAAAAATCAGAGTGATTAGGAATTGCTGAATGACTACCTGAGCTGGCAAGCCTTTTGTGGGAGGGGAGAAGACAAGTAGAGGTGATTTAGAAATGGAAATTGAGACATCCACGGAGAGAAATTTGAATCTCAATTCAAAAGAGAGATCAGGATTAGAGAAATAAATCTGGGAGTTGTATTAGTTCCTAAGGCTGCCCTGCCAGAGTACCACAAACTCCGTGTCTTAAAGCAAAACAGTTCTGTAGGCCAGAAGTCCAAAATCATGGTACGGACAGAGCCACACTCCCCCTGCAGGCTCTTGGGGAGAATTACTCACTCCTTGCCTGGTTCCAGTGAAAGCTGGGGTTCCTCAGCGGTTCCTTGGCTTGTGGCCACTTCCTGGCAATTACTGTCTCCCTCATCCTCTAGGTGTGGGTTGAACCCCTTCTATCTCTTCTTTTTTTTTTTTTTTTAAAGATTTTATTTATTTGACAGAGAGAGACACAGCAAGAGAGGGAACACAAGCAGGGGGAGTGTGAAAGGGAGAAGCAGGCTTCCTGCCGAGCAGGGAGCCCGATGCGGGGCTTGATCCCAGGACCCTGAGATAATGACCTGAGCCGAAGGCAGACGCTTAACGACTGAGCCACTCTGGCACCCCCTTCTATCTCTTCTCAAAAGAACATTTTTGATGGCATTTGGGGGCCACGTAAATAACCGAGGACTGTCTCCGTATCTCAATATTCTTAACTTAATCACACCTGCAAAGACCCGTTTTCCCAGTTAGGTGACATTTATAGGTCCCAGGCATTAGGACCTGAGCATTTTGGGTGGCTAGGATTCAGCCTCCTCCTGGAGTCATCCGGAGGTGGAAGATTAGAGATGAGATGAATCACCAAGGGTGAGAGATGGCAGGAAGCCCCTGCTGAGCCCCTTGACCTCAAATCCCACTTTGCCCCTGCTTGCATGCACCCGACCAAGTGGAGCGGGCACTTTGGACCTCATTTTCTCCCCTTGTCAAATGATGCGGCTCCACTACGTGATTCTTCTCTCAAGAAGAAAATGTTAAGTGCGCATTTCATCTAAATAGTACGCAGAGTCATTTGGAGCCACGGCTGTTTCAAAATAATATCACTTTACCCAAATAACAATATTAAAATGAGAGGATAAATCCAAAATTGTCCCATAATCCTTTCATTTAACCAAATCAATGTTTTCATTTGTATGACATTTTCGAGTCCTTGAGCAAGCACACATTCGATTTTTACATATTGGCCACACTTTTATAGGTAGAATTTTATAATCTGGTTCGTTATTTAAAATGTCACAGTGATTATGTTTCCATTCCACTACCATCTTTTCTTCTACAAGCTCCCATGTTCCCCCTCCCTGCCCACGCTGGCTGCCACATTGTGCAGTTAAAAAAAGACATTCATCTGGGGGCGGGGGGTGCTGCGGAGCACCAGCCATAGGGACAACAATGGGCCTCCACCTCCTGGAATCCACCTCCTGGAATGAAACATGCTTGTAAACCCACAGGCCTGCCTCCAACAGCCCCAGTGCTAACCAGCTTCGATTAAGGTTCTTTTCTGTTCCAAACTAAGATTCTCATTCCTACCCAGGTGAAAATACATCAGTGTGCAAATACCTGAGGTAACTTCTCATAAAGCTTTCGTTTTATTTTTTGTTTATTTATTTTTAAAGATTTTTATTTATTTATTTGACAGAGAGAGAGACAGCGAGAGGGAACACAAGCAGGGGGAGTGGGAGAGGGAGAAGCAGGCTTCCCGCGGAGCAGGGAGCCCGATGCGGGGCTCGAACCCGGGACCCTGGGATCATAACCTGAGCCGAAGGCAGACACTTAACGACTGAGCCACCCAGGCGCCCCTAAGCTTTCATTTTAGATCAAGCTTGAAACAACACTTTAGAGAGTTAAGACACGTACTATATTGAACTTGGTTAGCTGTCCACTTAGGCGACACCTCAACTATGGCTCCTCAAAAAATTAAGTCCCATTCAAGCATACCTGCTACCAGCTATATCGACATGATTTTCCATGACATGGAATAACTGCTACAATGAAGTCCCAATGTCAGTCATAGCTACCCTGCCTGGGAGTGCCGAGCATAATGTGAGACTGCCCCACTTTTCTGCAATAAATAGCAATCTTAATATAGCCACAAAACTTCTGAGCCATTCTTGGAAATGTATTTATTCTGTTTGGTCTTTGCCTTTTTTTTTTTTCTTCCAGGAGGACTCTTCCCTTGAATAACCTCACAGTCCACAGGCACATGCTTACACACACACACACACATACGCTCTCTCAATCTCTCTCTCTCTCTGCCCTCCCCCCCCCACACACACTCATACCACAGGGGAAAAAATTTTACTTGAACTATCACAGTCTGTTGTAATCAATTTTTGTTCAGTATGTATTAAATTTTGAAATGATACCAAAAAGCATGAGACTAAAAGAAGCAATCATCCTTTATCATGTCCTTTCAGGATGAAATTCACTTGAAATGGTCATTCTTGTTTCTTTCCTGTGGAAGAGAAGAAAGATAGCTTAGAGGTGAGAGTTAAAATCTAGGACATTGAACACCTGCTATAGGGGAGTAAGGTTCTCGGTGTGGGAATTTAACCATCTTAAAGGTGTGACAGTTCAAACAGGTGTGCAGATAGTGGTGAAAATACTGCATGTAACTCAGAACCCCATAACACCAGACACAGATACTTTGGCTCATGTCTACAGTTAGCTGCTCTTCTGCCCCTTTGTTCACTCTGGAGGAAGCTGCCTGGATGTGTGTGGCTTGGGCAAGTCATTTAACCTCTCCGTGCCTCAGTTCCTGCATCTTTGGGGGAGGATGGGGCTGATAGTGCCTTCCTGAAACAGACGTTGATAGCTTCAAACCAAATTATGCATGTGAAATAGAGGGTTGTGCCTGCTGTATAGTAAGTGCTCAATAAATCTTAGCTGCATTATCCAGCTTCTTACTTTATAGAACACTTTCGTCATCCATCCTAATCATGCCATTTTACCAGGGATTCCTTGAGGACAATTTGTGTGAAGCCCCATCAGTCTTCATATCTCCCTGCTCTGCCTTTCAGCTTCACCATGTAATAGCCGTGTGAAAATTCACCATGCAGTAGTCGTGTGAAAATTCCACAGTCACCCAGTGGGGCCCTGTTGAAACACACAAGACTTTAGGACCAGAAGTCCGGGTACAGCCCAGCAACAGTTGGTGAAGCTGGCTTACCATTCGAGTATTAAACATGAAACCCTGCATGACACAGAGTAGAATAGAAAACAGGGGTAGGTACCAGCCTCCCAATGAGTTAAATGAAACCTACACATTTGAACCTCCAGATTGGCCTGTAACGGAAAAAATGTTTGGCACCATGCAGTTTGCCAGCTCTCCAAACGACATTCTGACCTTTTTGTTTTCATTTTCTATTTATCTGTTATTGAATATCTTTGGATACTGTGATGCCAACACAACAGAACTCAGTGGCAGATTTTCATTTCATTTTATTGCAAAAAGGATCAAATGACAGGAATCAAAGCTGTGAAAATGTCTTACTTTAAAATGATTTAAACAATAACTTTAAAAAAATAATCTGTCATCATAGACCTCATTGCTGGAAAAGTCCTTAAATCCTCAAACACAATGATTTATTTTCTCAAATGGAGAAACTGAGATCTAGAAAAGTAAGTGTATTTTATCTGCAAAGACTCTTAAAAGTACCCAACTGTGGGTAATTCTTTGGGGATTTGATTATATGATTCATTATCTACACTGATTCAATTAGCTACATAATTGATCAAGTTAACTATATGATCTATACAACTGACCAGTCTTTACCAAATTATAATCAGGCCTTCCATTACATAATTCTCTACGGTTTTGATATGTCATCTAAATCATTCTTCACACCAATCCTCTGATAAAGGTATTATATAATACACCTCTATTAAGATAACTATGCATGGTAATGGGTGTTAACTAGAATTATTGTGGTGATCGTTTCATAACATATACAAATATCAAATCATTCCACTTACACTTGAAACTAATAGAATGTTGTATGTTAGCTATACCTCAATTCAAGTAATAAATTTCCACCTCTTGGGGGGAAAAAATGAGGAATTTAGACCTGGAAGTGGCAAGTGGCAGAGCTGAAACTTGAATGCAAGCCTTTGATTCCCTATTCCATGCTCCTCCTAAGGAAATTTCCCTAAGAATAAATTATAGCTTGTCATAAGGAATTATTTTAATTGCCTAAGAGCGAGACCAACTGGAAATGGAGCATGTATTGGAAACATGTGGTGGAGGCAAAAACACCAGGGATAAAGAAAGAGTTTAGACAGATTTAATCTTAAAATAAAAGCTTTAAGTACTTACCAATATTATTGTACCCTAGGTCATGAATATGCAAAAGTTTGTTTTCTGGGATTCAGCCATATTTTCCCAAACTAGCCCATGTGTATAAAGAAACATCTGAAGTTTAAATCAATCATAAAAGCCCCCTGAAGCTCCTACTCCAAATATTTTAAGTGAGTCCAAGAATTCCAGCCTTACAGGTCCTGAAGTATTGTTTTTTACAGGAGCCAAAACTGCAAGTACAGAGGAGGAAGACCTTTTTATGAGAATAGCTAAACACTGATAGAGCCATTTCCTCAAATGATACTTACCTTTAAGTAACAGTGTCATAAGAAGTAGATTTAATGCAGGTGTTTGGGGGGAATATTAAGTTCCAGCACAGAATTAAATTCACTGTGCCTAGAAAACTGGCAGGGCTCCTCCCCCTTTGGTACTAACACATCTTTTCAGACACAGCATTAAAAAGATGCATAATTGTGCATAGCTGCAAACCTGCAATCTACATAATATTCTTGCCTGTATCACAGCCCTTTTTTTAAGTCTAGAGAAATGTTCACTCTTTTATATTTTAATTAAGTTGGTTAGTTTAAGCAGTGGTGCATTAAAAAAGGTAACAACCAAAGGTTTTGCACGGACACCAACTCTGTTTGATAGCAGCAGACTATAAACGAGCCAGTCCAATTGAGGTATAACTATCCACATGGGAACATGTGGTAAGTAAGGTAAGAAAGCGAGGTTAGCTAAGCGCCCTTTCCCTTCCCCTACACCCCCAGAACACCTGTATTAGGATCATTTCAAGTGCATATCCACAGGGTGACTCCCAGAGGAGGCCTGTTCTTCTCCCTGGATGATGCACTTAGTCCTTAGAAAATACTCTTGGAATATTACCTTGATTCCCAGGAGGCAAGGAAATGTGGCAAAAGATAGAAAGAAGAGAAGATGAGGGCAAAATTTCCTTTCTTATTCAGCTGTCCTAGTGGTGAGGGTAGATGATGGAATATGATGGAAGCAGTTGGGTAGCAGTGTGGGTGTATGTGTGCATGTGTGCACATGTGTGTATGTTTGTAAGTCTATGTTTGCGTCTGTGCATTTACTAATCATTACAGTTGTAAAGAAAGAGTCCAGTACAAACTACTTCTTTATTCACAAATCCGTTGATCTCTAATATGTGTGTATGTGGGGACACCTGGGTGGCTCTGTTGGCTAAGTGTCTGACTCTTGGTTTTGGCTCAGGTCACGATCTCAAGGTCGTGGGATTGAGCCCCGCATGGGGCTCCATGCTTGGCGGGGAGTCTGCTTGAGATTCTTTCTGTCCCCCTCCCTACCCCCACTCAGGCAAGCATGCATGACCTCTCTCTCTCTCTCTCTAAAATAAATAAATAAGCCTTAAAAAATCTGTGTGTGTGTGTGTGTGTGTGTGTGTGTGTGTGAAAAAGGGTGTATTCTTCTCCAAATACACTGTAGTCCACTAGAGCAGATATGTATTATATCCGTAACCCAGGGATGGAAATTCAAAATCCTAAACTACCTCTTTAACTATTTCAGGACTGGGCTCCCTTTTTGTCACACAGAGTTCCTTTCTCAAGGTGTTATTTTGTGACTAGCACCCATGGATAATACCCAGTTTCCTCATAGACGGGTTTCCAAATCTGAGTACTTGCAGATGAATATTAAAAAGAAAGTCAAAAAGTTCACATCTGCTTTCACACTTAAAAGGGATAATTTCCCTTTTAAGCAACAATAAAAATTTACTGTGTGTGCTGGTAGCATGTTAGGACCTTTACACACATTATCTGTAATACTAAAAACAGTTCTACAAGTCAGACATTACTAACTCTATTTGATGGACAAAAATCAGAACCCATTGAAGGTAAGTGATTTATCCACCATCAAATGGAAAAGACCCAGGAATCAAACTGAGGTCTCTCTAGGTCCAAGCCCATGCATTTCCCTTAGACAGGGTCTCCAGCTCTTGCCAACACTCTAGGGAGGCTAATTTTTATCCATTTATTATTATTTGTTTTCAATGTCACAAGAAACACGTGGAAATTGTGGAAAAGCTAAAAGATACACATTGACAAAGACCAGAAAAGGGAAAGAAATATAATTACTTGAATTCGCAGTAAATTATCATCATTAACTTATTGGAGTATATTCCTTCAGCTTTTTCTTATCTCTATTCCTAACTATACAGGTATTTATGTCTTGCCTCTATATCCATATATTCATATCTATAAAGATATCTAACTATATCCATGTAATAGTATCTGTAGAGGTATCCATATGCTCTACATTTAGGGCCATCTAGTCTAGTTTAATATTCCATATAAGAATGCAATTCTTAAAAAAAATTGGAAAGATACTATAAATACTGCTTTATGGGTTTTTTGTTGTTCTTTTTGCACTTAAGTTCTAAACAGAGTGTATTCTTTTGGTAGCTAGATATCACCTTTGTTACAGTACTTTGGTAAATAAGTATCAGTTTGCGTGACCTCCCTGTGTTGTCACGTACAAGGTCCCATCTATCAGGCACCATATGAACAACTATCAAGGCTACACAGAGTAACCTAGTATGGATGCAATATAATGCACTTTACCAGTTTCCTGTTGTTGGGTATTTGAGCAGCTCCCAGTTTTTAGGTCGTTAACAATGTTGTGATAAGTATCACTATGTGTGTGTGTGTGTGTGTGTGTGTGTGTGTGTGTGTGTGATAATAAGCGCCTAACAGTGAACTGTTATTTATTGTTACTGTTATTGGGAGACAATCCCTTTTAAGTGTGAAAGTAGATGTGAACATTATATATATATATATATATATATATATAAAATCTTGTGCATTTCTAAAATTATTTAAAACATTTTTAGAATAAAATTTTAGAGGAGTAATTACTTGACCAAACAGTCCTAAATCATATGAAAAGTTTGGGTTATAATTTCAATCCAATAATATTTTTTTTCTAATTTTTTTATTGTTATGTTAATCACCATATATTACATCATTTGTTTTGGTGCAGTGTTCCATGATTCATTGTTTGTTCATAACACCCAGTGCTCCACGCAGAACGTGCCCTCTTTAATACCCATCACCAGGCTAACCCATCCCCCTACCCTCCTCCCCTCTAGAACCCTCAGTTTGTTTTTCAGAGTCCATCATCTCTCTGGTTCGTCTCCCCCTCTGACTTACTCCCCTTCATTCTTCCTCTCCTGCTATCTTCTTCTTTTTCTTTTTTCTTACAATATGTTGCATTATTTGTTTCAGAAGTACAGATCTGTGATTCAACAGTCTTACACAATTCACAGCGCTCACCGTAGCACATACCCTCCCCAATGTCTATCACCCAGCCACCCCATCCCTCCCACCCCCCACCACTCCAGCAACCCTCAGTTTGTTCCTGAGATTAAGAATTCCTCATCTCAGTGAGGTCATATGATACATGTCTTTCTCTGATTGACTTATTTCACTCAGCATAACACCCTCCAGCTCCATCCACGTCGTTGCAAATGGCAAGATCTCATTCCTTTTGATGGCTGCATAATATTCCATTGTGTATATCTACCACATCTTCTTTATCCATTCATCTGTCGATGGACATCTTGGCTCTTTCCACAGTTTGGCTATTGTGGACATTGCTGCTATAAACATTGGGGTGCACATACCCCTTCGGGTCCCTACATTTTTATCTTTGGGGTAAATACCCAGTAGTGCAATTGCTGGATCGAATGGTAGCTCTAATTTCAACTGTTTGAGGGACCTCCATACTGTTTTCCAGAGGGGCTGCACCAGCTTGCATTCCCACCAACAGTGTAGGAGGGTTCCCCTTTCTCCACATCCCCGCCAACATCTGTTGTTCCCTGACTTGTTAATTTTAGCCATTCTGACGGGTGTGAGGTGGTATCTCATTGAGGTTTTGATTTGGATTTCCCTGATGCCGAGTGATGTTGAGCACTTTTTCATGTGCCTGTTGGCCATTCAATCCAATAATATTTTATCACTTTAATCCCTTACAGATCAATGTGAATGAAATGTTTTCAGACTAGAGATAGTGGTCAAATAACTGGGTTGTGGAGCTACAAACCGTGTTCATACCAGTGCAAGGAACATGATTTGTCTTAGTTTTTGAAGTCCAAAGAAACAACAAAAAGGTATGTTGGTATAACATCAACCAACATTCATTGAGTGCTTACCAGGACTGATATTCACATCAGCACGCTGGTTAAAGTTTTCTAATTGGTTGCCATCCATGCTGAACTGTTACATATTTTAAATATCACCTGGTACTTACCATATGCTGGGTTCCATCCTGACACTGGAATATAGCAGTGCACAAAATCCCAGATCTCTGAATTCATGATACTTATATTCTGGCATACAAATATGTGCATAAGATGTACAGTATCTGCAGTGAGTGTACCAAAGGTAAAATAAGGCTTAATATCCTTCCAACTCACTTAGAGACACAGCATTTAAACACATGCCATGATTAAAAGCAAAGATTATACTGAGTTTCTGGACATAGTAATTTTGTGATAAGAATAAGGATACATTGATTGATCTAGGCAGAACCCGGCCCCTGGGTCCACCACACTTCCCATGTCTCCCATTCGTTACCTGTGGCCTGAAATGCCACATTTTCTTTCCTTGGATGCAAATCTTTCTGATGAGTTTCTGGGCGGCATATTATGCCACCCCCAGTCCTGCTGGCGGTGGAGGAGGACATGGCATCTCCAATCTGCTCGTTTCTTTCAAGCATCCTAATTGGAAGTCCTGCCTAGAACACATGGCCAGAGCAAGGAGCCAAGAGAAGAACAAAGGACAACTGCTCACACGTTTTCCTTCCCAATCTGGTCCAAGCTTTCTGGCTCAGCAGAGAGAGTCGGCAGTGCAAACCGCTAAATGGTGAAGGGTCAGAGGCAATGAGTGGTCACATCCCTGGTGGGCTGTGGGCCTGTTAGAAGAGACACTGGCTAGATTAATTTTAAAAAGGAAAAAGATGGAGGTTGGGAAATAAGATAAAATGGGAGATGAAAAATTATAAAAGAGGAAAATCCACGTTTCTGGACCTAATGCCTTTCTAGAATTAAAAATGCGGAAAGAGGCTAAGGCTTTCTTTTTCTTAATATTTAAAAATTAATCTATTGAGGACACATTATGCTGATATTATGGAGAGAACCTTGAGGTAGAAATGGCCAGCCTTAGATTTTAAGCCAAGTGCTAACATAAACTCTTTCTGTGGTTTCAATTCATAAACTCATTTATGTGGTACAAATCCTACTCAACATCTTAGATGTTGTCACTTACTGACTCTTCCAAGACCAGAGCAACAGGAGTTGGTGAGACATAATGTAAGATTTGGGGTAGGGTATTTTTACCTAATTGTTGAATAACTGAATAAAATTGGTCAAACATCTTTCCTAGATAATCCACATGTAAAAGACTGATAGGGTAGGGGTACAAATAGAACTCTACTTGCGAAGGTTTTACAAAGAGGTGTGCTTTTTCCAAGATAATCAATCTGGAGAATTTTTTTTTAAAGATTTTATTTATTTGGCAGAAAGAGTCACAGCAAGAGAGGGAACACAAGTAGGGGGAGTGGGAGAGGGAGGAAGCAGGCTTCCCCGCCAAGCAGGAAGCCCAATGTGGGGCTTGATCCCAGGACACTGGGATCATGATCTGAGCCGAAGGCAGATGCTTAATGACTGAGGCCCCAGGTGCCCCAATCTGGAGAAGTTTTATTCCATATTGACTTCTAGTTTGGACTCAAAATCTTCGTGGTTCTCACTCAAGACCCACCTTTCCACCACCCCTATTCAAACCACGTGTACACGGGCATGCACACACAAGTCACACTTCATTTTTTTTTTTTTTTAATAAAAAGAAAAGACAACGCTGAAAAGCCAGAGGAAATATCTGAAATTCTTGGACCCAGATTTTTTGGGCATGCAGGATTTTGCAGATTTCAGAAGGATAAGGGAATACAAGTTCCCTATATTATGTAACACCTTCACAAGCACCTCACAATCAAACACATTCAGATCTTTGCAGTAAAACATACGAATGTCCACTCTAATTGAGATATATACAAAGATCACACATGTCCTCACATCAGTGCAGGTCAAGTTTTACCAAATAAGGTTCAGTGACCAAGTTACAAAAAATGTATTTAATTTTTAGAGCTTTTTAGATTTCCGAATTGCAAATGAACTGGCTAATGAACTGTGTATCTGCCAACACATTCCCTTTATTCAGTTCTACTAGTGATTGGGATCCTAACCAAATTATGACATAATTATCATCACCTATAAATATTTATTGATTACCAATTGAAGAAGATGGGGCATTTACTTAAGATGACAAAGCTTTTCTCATTAGCTGTTTATATGCTATAGACAATGAAGAAATTTGAAATGCTGTATGACTAGAACATGATAAAAGTCGTAGTCATGCATTATATAAAATTATGGTAGTTTTGTTTTAATGTGAGGTTGCATTTTTTGTTTTGTTTTGTTTTTTGGAGGAAAGGTTAGTTTGTTGCCTAATTTCCATTCTTCTGTCTTAACACTTCTCCTTCCACCTTCTTCTCCCGCCTTGGCTCTGTCACCATTTCTTTAGGGCAGGTAAACTTGCTCTCTTAAAAGTTTTCATGCATTAGGGGGTGCCTGGGTGGTTCAGTCAGTTAAGCATTGGACTCTTGATTTTAGCTCAGGTCATGATCTCAGGGTCTTGAGATAAAACCCCCGTGATGGGCTCTGCACTCAGGGCTCTGAGCTCATCACAGTCTACTGGAGATTCTCTCTCTCCCTCTCTCTCTGCCCTTCCCCCCATCTCTGTCAAATAAATAAATATTTTTAAAAAAATTTTATGTATCATGTATATCTCTTCCATTGAAAATATATAATTATTTTGTGATTTTCAAAAATTAGTGTCTTACTCCCCACTAGACCGTTAAGTTCTCTGAGGCAGAAACTATGTCTGAGATTCTTTTTCCCCACCATTATTTCTTCAACATCTAGCAAAGTGTTAAGCACAGAGTAGGTACCAAGTAACACATATTGGATGGGTGGATGAATGGATGGTTGGATGGATTGATGGATAGATAGAGGGATGGATGGATGATTGATCTAGTATAGGGGGATCATTAGGGTCAAGTTGAGGTTAAAGTGAAAATGAAGCTTTGTCTCCTTTTGCATAAAGTAGAAGTAGGAGAGTAAATACATACTGGAGGGGAAATTCCAAGACACTATTTACAACATTATTTACATCCAGCACCACAGTTCAGGTCTCCAGATGTGCTTATATTGTGAAGAATAATTTGGAAATCTTGACCTCTAGCTTAAGACAAAGTAGTTTAGAAGCTCTGAAAAAGAAGAGGATCCAAAATTCAAACCTTAAAATAAAAAAAATAGGATTAATACAGAAAGACCCTCTTTAGTCTTTTGTTACATTTTTATTTTGACAAAAACTGTAGGAAAACTGAGCTTGGGAAGAAATTATTTGCAAGTGATGATGGGTGAAGATGTAGCTCAAATGAATTCATTCAACAGTTCTAAAAGGTGGCCATAATTTCCTAAAAGAACAATAATGTTCTCTGCAAAAAGATTTTCTTTTCTTTCTCTCCTGGCCAATATCTTAAAAATAATTAAATACATGCAAATAAGAAAAGGAAACCAATGAACTTCTAACTAATAGGAGTCATCCTGAGGGTGTGAATAAAAAGAAACAGAGAAGAGGAGGGGATGGAATCCATTAAACTCTCCAAATATCCAAAACCTGCCAGCAATAGCAAAAATGAAAATGAAACCTTACCTTTTTGAAGTTCTTCCATTACTAATTGAAAGGTAAGAAGACTGGTTCTCTATGCCTTAGGAAATACAGACTTAACAGATGTCTTTATTGAAGATTCTGCTGTTCTAAAGGAAAGGAAGATGGATAGCTCTTCCTAAGCCCTTTTGTCATGTCATATCCAAGTTCTGTCACTTAAACCTGATACACAATTAAACAATTGGCCAGGGTATTGTCTTGACAGATTATTTGCCATGCTGGAAATGAAGAGATATTTGCTGCATCATTCACTTCTCTTGCTGGACATGTTCCTAATGAGCAACATTACCAGGAGGAATTATTCTTGTGTTTGGGAACCTCTCTCTAAATGGGAAAGGAAAAGTCAAGTTTAAAGCTAAACTATACAAATTAAAGGAATAAAAAATGATGCTAAAGTGAAAGAATGGCACTAAGAGGAGGTTAAATAACTTTGTCCTTTATCTGAAAATCATTTCAAATTAATCAGAGCACTCTAAAGCCCACTAGTGAGCAATATTTTTTATGAATAATATTTGAACTTGTTTATTCATTTAGATATTTTAAGGAATTTTATTTTGTACACATAGTTTGAAACTTTTATTCAAAGCAACCATCTCTAAAAGATGGTACTTCTTTGATGTGATAAAGGACTTCATCAACACATACTCATGAGGGTTTAAAGCCTGGAAGAAATAAACGCTTGCTTCCCCTACCTCCAACTTCAGCAGAGGTAGTAGTGTCATGTGATGATTTCTACTTCACTCTATGTCAAAACATGTGTGTGGTATGGAAGCAGTTATTATCTCAAATGATCATTTGGATTTTCATCACTATCGTAAAGACCTGCCAAAGATTTTGCACACGTACTGGTGCATGGGCATGCAATGAAGCAATCATATCTATATAAACATGGGGATGTGTGCACCCATATCAATATGCCCATGCATTTGTGCACCTATACAGATATTATGCAAACATGAATGTGTAGATATATGTCCAAATGTGTTTATGCATGTAGTTTTGGCTCACCCTTTATAATCAAGACAATGTCTGCTATTCAACTTTTCTCACAAACAAAAGGGGAGGAATCAGAGAAAGGACTACCTAATTTTACCATATAGTTTTAAAACTTTATTGTACTCACAACTACCTGGAGTACTGGTAAAATATACTGATTTCTAAGGCCCAGGATTCTGCATTGGAACAATTCTGCCACGGTTTGAATGTCTCGTTCCCCATTATAAATATCCTGGCCTAGTGGCCAAGCCAATTTTAGGCCAACTTACAGTCAGGAATGTTTGCCCCTAGAAAGGGAGTTGGCAAACTCCTATCCACTGCCTGCTTTGGTTCAGTCTGAGAGCTAAGAATGGTTTTAACATTTTTAAATGATTGAAAAAAATTAATAGAATAATATTTTGTGGCCCATGAAAATGATATGAAATTCAAGGTTCAGTGTCCATCATAATGTTTTATTGGGACACAGTCATTTGGGTATCCTCTATGGCTGTTTATATGTTACAACACTAGAGTTCAATAGTTGCAAGAGAAACTATATGGCCCACAAAACGGAAAATATTTATTCTCTGGCCCTTTACAAAAAAAGGGGGGGGGCGCTGACCCCTGCCCTAGAACCCTATCCGTATTCTGTTGGTGGCTTTTAAATCTATCCATGACATACTCTTTTACCCCTTCTTTCCTCCTCTTGTCCTTGAAGGAGGACCTGACAACATACACCTCTTCATCTTCACCAGTTTTCCCATTGCAAGTCTTGGATCGTCTCATGAAATTCAAAAATTATCCCCACTATTAAAAAAAAAAAGTAAACCTTAATGAAGACTTGGGAGAAAATAGAGGGTCTCTACTGGTATCCTTGAAATAATACTGTCAGACTATTATAGTACCATAGGAGTAAAATAATACTATAAGAATGGATGGCTCTATGGTATAGAAACCTGCTCATCTCCAGTTATTTGAGGAAAGTTAGGGACTTCCAGACTGTTAGGAAGGTCACAGAGAAGAAATCATGATTCTTTGAAATATTAATTTCAGAATTTGTTCAAAACTCAGAATCAATTATTTGTTGATTCTAAATAATCCTCTAACCTGCTAGGTAACTCTATAGAGGTATCTTCTCCAGTGCTGATGATGAGATATGTCTAAAGACCTCTCCCAAGTCTGATCCAAAAATGATATTCCTAGAAAGCAGGAGGGAAATCTGAGTGTTCTGGATCCTTCTTTCACAACCACCACCACAGGGGCAAATACAGTGATAATCATGTGATCATCTCTCTCTCTCTTTTAAGATTTATTTGTTTATCCCAGACAGAAAGAGGGAGAGCACGTACAAGTGCAGGGGCTGGGGGGCAGAAGGAGAGGGAGAAAGAAACTCAAGCAGACTCCTTGCTGAGCACGGAGCCCACCAAGGGGCTCGATCTCATGACCCTGAGATCAGGACCTGAGCTGAAATCAAGAGTCCAACGTTTAACCAGCTGTGCCACCCAGGAGCCCCATGTATGATCATCTCTTTAATGTCTACTTTTTCCAGGCTTTCTCACCTAGGGTTCCTCATCTGAATTGCAGAACCCAGAAAATGTATTGCAAATTATCTTCTCAATTATCCCCAAGAAATTTGACCTTAAGCAATTGAGGCACCCGGTTACCTAGTTTATGTGAGGTTGTTATTTGTACATCTGAAGTCTGCAGGACAGGCAATCAGCCAGGGGAGATGGACATGAACTAGGAAAAGCAAGGTCAGACTAGATCATATAAGACTGACCTGGAACTCACATTGGTCGGTCACCATTTCCAAGCCTCAAGCCTTGAGGAAGGGGTGTCCTGAAGGCAGAACTGGTTTCTTGTGTATGTGGCCTAAGTAACAACTCAGAGTCTCCTGCTTAGAAAGATTTCATGCTTGGTTTCATGCTCTGCTGGTACCACCTTGAAATTCTTAATGATATTTGAACCAGGGGCCCCATATTTTCATTTTACACTGGGCGCTAGAAATTATATATTCTGTTGTGCCTGCTGGAGAGGCTGGTGCTCCTCAACATGCACCTGGCTCAGGAGCTGGAGAAACAGAAGCAGAAGATCCAGCAGGAGACTCCCATGTCAACCAGATGAGCCAGCAGGTGAATGGCAACATGTGTCATATGCTATGGTGCTTCATGCCTAGCACTGACCTCCCCAGTGAACAGGAATATGGCCGCTCCTTCATTTATACCATCCAAATCTCACTCAAAAAATATCTCCAGTGGGCCAACACTAACTTGGAGCTATGCAGGGAAAGGAATTGCTGAAAATGTAATATAAGCTTAGTTAAGTTGGCACACTAAACGCTCACCATACAATCAAAACCATTTCAATCAAATCCAGTGGGATGCAGTAAAACAGAATGGAAAGAGCCACAAGACCTGAGTTCAAAGCCCAGATCCATCACTCACTGATCAAAAGTTTACACAAGTTATTTAATCTTTGAGGTTCAATTTCCTCACCTATAAAATAAATATAGCAAAACTAACTTGCAAAATCAGTGAGAATTTGATGAAACATTGTTAATATACTTCCACCATTTAAAATAAATAAATAAAAAATAATCTGAAACTTTCTGCATTCCTAAGTAAAACACATAGACAAATGAACAACTTAAGAGAATGACGTCTGATACTTGGTTGAGAGGACTGGGGCTCTTTTTTTGCTACTGTTTTAGCCAATAGCAGCATCATCCCAAATCTCCCCCGGAAGACCCCAAGTGATAGAAGAAAGTAAACGTACTCCTTCAGGGGCTTCTCACTCACTGGCAGTACAAAATTAGGTGGTCTTATTTCATCTTGAACAATCCATGGGACTTGTGTCTTCTGTGCTGTAATAGGGCTGTATTTGTTTTAACATAAAAACAATACCTTGTATGACTTATGAGTGAAATCACTTACCTCTGTCCCTTAATTCCTCAAGCACAGTGAATGTTACAAGAAAGATGCAACCTTCCGCTTGGCACCTCCACAATGATTCTGATGACGATGAAGAGTAGCCAACTCTACTGAACACTTAGTATTAATCAGATGCTACATGAAACATTTTAAATGGATTATCTAATTTCATCTTCATAACATCTTCATTTTGTTAAATGGAAATCAGGAAACTAAGGCTCTGAGCTGTTAGGTAGCTCTTCTAAGATCAAAAGACTGGGCTCACAAGTGGTACAACTGATCACAAGCCTGGGATCTCAAGTCTACATTTATAATCACCATTCAATACTGTCTCCCTGAAAAGACTCAGTGCTAAGTTTAAGAAGCCCAGTAAAGCGATCTAACTAAAGTGCAATCTATAATACGCATGTGAAGGAAAGCCAATCCACAAATAATTACTCTTAAAACATACATGTGGCAAATTTGAGAGTCCGAAGTTTATCTATTGGTACTCTCCAAATAGGAAAATGGTGGGTGGGCAAGTGAGAAAGAAAAGGGAACAGATGGGGGTTGAGATGAAGGAAAACAGAAAGGGAGAGATGAGAGAGATTCACTAAGAATTTAGAACGAGCACATTAAATTCGATAGGTCTGGGTGCCTTTCCCCAGTTGCAAAGTACAGGTCTGGCTGACAAGTAATTGCATCAAAATCCAGATATTTTGAGTATGTTTTGGTGAAAAAAAGAGGCAACCACTCCCATCTCCCATTCTCAAGGAATGAGAAGTACAGAAACTCTGGAGTCATGGTTTCTGGAGCCTTGATTCCAGCTCTCCAAAGAATCAAAACCAACAAGGCTAACGTGAGACTGTAAAGAACCACTTGGGCATAATACTCTCAACAAGTAAATGTGCCTCCTCCTAAAAGCCCTAGAAGATCCCAGGAGACAGAACCAGTGACTTCTGACCTATTCCAGTAGCAGAAGTTACAGCAGCTTCCTTCAGCATCACTGAGGCACTAACTCATCACTTTCCCAGTGCACAGATCCTGGAGCCCCGCAAGGCTAGGATAGTATTTTAAAAGTAAAATAAACTGCTATAATCCTCATAACATCCAGCACACTACTTTGCTCTTAAAAAGCATGTTGAATAAGTATATGTTAATCAGCAGATGATGGCACTTCTCACACAGACAATTGAGGGAGGCAAAAACTACTCCAAACCAAAACTGTGCTTAAAATATTTTTCAAATTTAATAAATGAAAAGTGGCTAAAAGCCATTGCATTATGAGAAAACATGTTCTTAATATAAAAGATAGTTTGCCAAGCATTCCAGGTTTATTTTAATTCAAAAACGGGATTAGACATTTAAAAACATGATTTTTTTTTTCTTTGCCATTCTGAACATCCCCAAGGGGTAGAAACTGTTCTGGTGTCATCTTCCTGTCTCTATTCAGTGTGTTTTATCAGTGTGACTCAGAGAATGTCCTTTTCGAGATGGGATTACTCTGGTCTAAAAGGAGAAAATCTGCAAAGCTGTGACGTTTCTGGCTGACTTGGGAGGATATTTTTTTCCTTCTTTTTCTATTCTCATATAATTTTTTTTATTATTATGCTATGTTAATCACCATACATTACATCATTAGTTTTTGATGTAGTATTCTACTCTCATATTAACCATCAGTGACTCTCTGTGTGTTTTTTTAGGGTACTTTTTCTCATTTGGTTATGGTGAACCCTACAACACTTCAAGATTTTGTTGTTTGTACTGACCCCCTTTGATCTATCATTTTTGGTATAATTGCCAACCATTTTTCTTCATTCTGTGATATTCAGCGATGATACTGTATGTAAGACTGAGTTCCACAGCGGAAAGTCAGTATGAATCAATATAATAGGTGCCCTGATATGCTCCACTGTACTAATTTTTTCCTAAATAAAAGAACATTCTTGCCACATTGGTCAATGGTAGTCACGTAAGGTGGCTTTGGGTGGATTCCGAAATCTGTAATTTGAATACCCCACAGAAGCACTGCTGTATGCACCATTCACTCTACCTTGAATGTTCTTGCTCAATTTCCCAGTATTCCAATCTTTCTGGCCTTCACGGCTTATATGCACCAGTCCCAGGAAGCCTTCCCAGATACCCCCTTTACCAGATTTGTGCAGTATGTGGCAGCTGGAATTATTAATACTATATTACCGATCTGCTCTAACTGCCCTGAAGCGGAATTCTTAAACATTAGCCTAGGTTCCCGGGCCCTTCCCACTTCCTCCCCCTTCGCATCCCCCTTGTACCATCTCCTGTCCCAGGTGCCTCTGAGAGCAGTGCATTGCCCCTTTTAACTTCCATGTGAATTTATTACCCAGACTAGAGGTTTGAGCAATGAGTAATGCTTCTTTAATTGTTCTTTCTCTCTCTTTCCAGAGTCACTATTTTCAGTCCCAGGCCAGCCCCCAAAACTGATTTTTGCTAAGTGATCAAACGGACTCTGAGGAGAAAATCCACAAATAATACCTGGATGTCAGGTTAGTAAACCTGCAGAAGATTATTTTTAAATTCCATCAAGATGATGCAAGTTTTCTAACTAGAACCCATTTATAATACCAGTCTTTATCGAATACGTTTTTCATAACTGAAATTCCATTGTCATTAAGCCACTGTCTGAAATATTAACCCCTGATCATTCTGGATTAAAAATACTGAATGAAAGTGTAAGGAGACATTTTGGTTTCTTTCATTAAAAAAAATAGGGTTGTATCATGAACTATTCTTAATGTAAGGCTAAACAATGACAAAATGAAACTTTATGGAACACCTTTTTAAAAAAAAACAGATTGCTTTCTACAACAAGACTTAGTTGTTTGAATAACATCTTTCTATAATGGCAAAAGTTTAAAAAAAAAAAAAGCACAATTACATGATGCACCCACGTCTGCGGCAAAGGGCAGGTAGAAAGAAGAGGAAAGACAGGGAAAAAGGAAAAAAATAACCACAAAGGAACATTAGCTCTAAAATCCTAGCACACAGATCCCCAGCTATTTTATCTTGACTTCATTCTCCACCTTATTTGGCCCTCAACATAATGCAACCACAGAATTCAGTTTTTGGCACAACTTAGAACTATTTGGCTCAAAAGCATTTCTCATCGATATAAATTTCAGTTAACTTTTTAACTTCTTTTTTACTTAAGAACCTTTGAAAAAATATACCAGTATAATTTATTAAGCTGTACATATAAATACAATCTATAAAACATATTTAAACTTTGATTTCAGTGATTCTCTGTTGTCTGCTAGATTTTAAGTTCCTTGATAATGAGGGCATTTCATGTATCTTTCCACCTCTAAGAAACTGTATGGCAAGTAGTCATGTTTAAAATCATTGACCTACTCCCTGGCTTATTTTGAGAAGCCTTGGATTGTACTCTTAAATTGGTTATTATACAACACAAACATCTTTAAATACTTAGTCATGGACAAACTGAGTAGTTTTATCAGCGTCACTAATATAAATGTAACTCCCAGAAGTATTTTTAAATCTGCCCTGAAAAGTAGACTTATTATTTCCCCCTTTCTATTAACATTATCAAGAAAAAACCTCCTTATTTGGATTCCAAGTATGAGACCGTGAGCTTTCAGACTGACCATGACCATGCTTGATGTCCTCAATGCCCAACCCACTTGTTCAGCAAAGAGAAGGTACCAATAAATGTTCTCAGTTAAAAATAAAGATTGACTGCACATCATATTAGGTATATGTTAGTTGAGATAAAAGTAACAATATGGAGTTTTAAATTTATATTCTTTCTGAAACAACTTGGTGCTCTCATTTTCATCTTCAGCAAAGACCTATGTGCATTAGCAAAAAACGGGTGTTTTTGCTTGCAGTGCAATCAAGAATTGAGGCTCATTGGAAAGTGGATGAAGTATGGCGGGACTATTTCTATTGGAAATCAATGCCTCTTAAGAAAATAATGCAGTAATGTATATAAATCCAGATATTCTGCCAGGCGACTCAAATTCCCTTAAACTTCACACTCAGACAAGAAAGGTCTGATTGAACAGTCTGCAGGAGGCTGTGAATTCTGTCCCCTGGCACCAAGTTGAAAACGCATTCACGTTACATATTTTCAGATGGTCACCTTCAGTGGGAGAAAGAGAGAGAGAGAGAATGATAATATAATGTCTTGCTATGGCAAGAAAAATTCCTTGCTGCAAACACTGGAGGTAGAAAATTCTCACTGTGTAAGAGGCATGGTTACATAACATTCCTGAAACAGACGAACCATGAATTCCAATGAAAGCTTCATTCTTTCAGAATGCCATAAGTACTAGAAGTTAATTTATGGACTCGCTTGAAGTACAGATGCTCAATCTGAGTCCCCTGACAGCCTCGCTATTTTAAAAGCCAGTTAGATCCCAGTGCTCTTGAAGATGGAGAGGCAGCAGAGAACCACCTTCCCTGATTGTCTGATCAAGATTCCACATGAGTGGAGATACCACTTTACCGGTTATTGTGTCTAATGAGTAAATTTGCAAACTTCCCACTTTGAATGAGTTGTGTGCATTTATTTTCTACAAATGAAGCGATCTGGTAAAAGGTTTTCTAATTTAGCTTCATGTTTTTTTACACATTTTCAGACAAAGCAAGGAAAAACAATCTTTAAAAACTGACTAATGGATTCTATTTTTTTTTTTTTCTGTTTTTGGCAGGAAGGTAAGTGAAATAGTGCAGGGGGTTCTTTGTGAGGTTTCTTTGCCCATTGACAATTATTTCACAAAGATACCCCAATCTGCATTTCATATCTTTAGGTTATTGACATCCATAGGAGCTGTCTAGCAGTTTGAGACTGGCTTTTATCTTTTCTTAGCATTTGGAGTCTACACTGGACAATGACAGCAGTCCCAGCCTCACTGAAGCTCATCAAACTGTCTCATTCACAGTGATGACTGAGTTGGATTAAACCCAAGGACTCGGCTGCTGGTATTAACCCATCAGACGTTGCAGGCCCTCAGCCGCTTTAATCATTAGGGTGGGATTAATAGGTTTGCTCTGCCACAGCCTCCATGCCTAGGAAATCACGCCAGGAGAATGTGGACGCTTCAACGGGTCGAGCTTTAATCACACCAGGCAAAACATGACAGTTTGGAAATTAACTCAGGAGGATAAACTTGGAAAGGAGATTAAAATAGCCTGGGTGTTTATCAACAGATTGTACACTATGAGCCAAGCAGATTTCCCAAACTCCTAGTGAGAACCCCTGTGGTTGGTGCCCTCCATGTTCTTTCTTTGGAAATAAACAATGAAGAGTTTACACAGGCACATCAAAAGTAAGACAGGTAAGTAGCTAATAGGGTTATAGGTAACAATCCTACACATTTCAGGGAGAACAAACACTCAGATCAAGACAGCATCGGCAGGTTCTCCAACAGAATTTAAAATACTTTCTGCTCCAAGTCTGCACATGTCCAAATAAATCATGATGCACTTGAGCTCCACTGGACTCCTTTTTTTTTTTTTCCCCCTTCCTGGCTGTAATAAGCATGCTTGATTGTCAGGCCCTGCTGTTCTTAGGGCCAAATCAAAAATACAATATTAACTTCTTTCAAAGATGCAGTCACCAAAGCAATAGAAGAATGCAAATAAATCAATTCTGCATGCTTAAGCCCATCTCCCTTTCATGCAAGCCTGGTGATAGAGAGGGCTTCTTTTCTCCTGACTCTGCCTTATCATTTTGAGGTATGAAAAATAGATTGTGTCACAGTAATGAAGCACAGGAAAAGGGAGCTTGTTATAAGCTGATTACAGTTTAGATTGAAGGACTGGTTCTCATTAGCTATTTTAGATTGGACAGCATCCTTGAGCTGTAGTAATTACTGAAAGTAATTTTTGAAAGGGAGGGTGGGGCAGCTGGTGCAAGGAGAGACTCAAACAGTTGCATGGGGATTGGAACAAGTGGTGGGGGGGAGAGACCTGCAGCCTGCCAGGTTGTTATTACCCCAGCACTAGGGCAAAATGACGCAGCTGTGCCTGGCAACTTTCTTGTTAGGCTTTCCGGCAATGAGAGAGCGCTTTGCATGGAGGAATGAATACAGCATAAGTGGTAAGAGGCCCTATTGAAAGTTCAAGTGGGCAGGGTGACTCCCCGGAGCTATGCCATCAACACACAGAAGCTCAGTTTTCATCCCATAATAAAAGTGTTGAAGGCAGGTTTCATTGCTGGTTACAGAAGCAGACTTAAAAAGCAGATGCTAAGTGATGGTCAAGGTAAAATGACCTATTTTCTTGCTTCATTAAGTGGATATGAGAACTTGACCGTTTCCCTGGTCCAAATAGGATGAACATGCAACTTTACCAGTCTTGAAGTTACGCTGGGAAAAATCTCTGCATGTGTTGCTCCAAATGCATGTTTTTGATCCAGGATTTTCTTCAGTACAAGATAGAATTTTCCGGGGAGAAGTGTGCTGTTTGTTTGCATTGTTTGTTTCTTCACTTGAGGAGACCCGGAATTTGGAGGTTTGATTTCAAGCTCTAGACCTGCCCCTAACTAGACCTCTTGGGATAAGCCATTTAACCTCTCACTGTGTCTGGGAAATAAAAGGAGCAAATTCAATGTTTCCTAGAGTCCCTTAAAATTATTGACTTCTAGGATTCCAATTATTGTATCTTTGACCTAATTTATTGAGAATGAGATAAAGAATACAGAAAGAAAAAAAAAGTCTTTTCTTCCAAATCAGGGAATAAATTCTGCATAAGATCGAGATGAAACTTTCTTACTCCAGAGCACAAGAGATCTGGGCTGCACTTCGATGGGAAAATAAGGAAAATATGTGGGAGACTTTTTATGTGTCGATTCCCAAAAACGCTGCAATGGGCAGATGGAGACTTTGAGCTCTAAAAATGCCATGTCACATGCCCATGGTGACACAGCTCACAAGTAGAATGACAGGAGGCGATAGATAAGACCGCCCACCTGCATGGGCAAACCGGCCATGAAACAGTGGCACAGGGTCACTGCAAATGGCAGGAAGAATGGATAGCCGCTTTCGTGGACTTATTTGAGCAGCATCCAAAGACTTCTCTTTTCTAAACACCCCTGAAACTCTCCGAATGTTGCCTGAATTCCCTCCACTAAAGCCCTTCCTTTGGGTTAACAAATGCACCCTCTCTAGAAAGCCCTGATTAAAATACAAATGTGTTACCTGGGAGGAATAAATTCATTAAGCCATTAGTAAAAATTAACAGTCTTTATAAAATTAACAGCCTGGATGTATCTGATTAGCCAGCTGTCATTCAGCGGAAAGCAGATATTAAGGGGAGTATATGAAGCTGAAGTTTCTCCTTTGGAGAGGAGATCCAGGAGACTCAGGACACTGCTGGAAGGGGCAGGTCCAAGTGCATGCCCTTGTTAGGGTTCCTGAGCAGCTAGACAGCAGCGGCGGCAAGAGGAACCTCGGGTTGACTTGCGGGGCTGGCAAGGAACAGGTGGGGAACGGAAGATGAAAAACAGAGAGAAGGATTTCTGTGGTGGGGGAGGAGGGCCGTGGGGGGGGGGTTCACGTTGTATCACTCGACTCTTGCTACAGATTGAAAGCAGCTCTCAAGATTCAAGGCCTTTACATACATCATTATTATTAGAGAATTTTAAAAATTATTTAGTCCAGTGACTTTCAGATTAAAGTAACTGAAAACTACCCCCACATCCAAACCTTTGAAATAGAGGAGGCCCACTTCTGTGTTCTGTACTGGGCTCCTATGCAATATATTGTTTGAAGAGCCCGATAGTAAATATTTTAGCGTTCACAGTCCACCAGTCTCTGTGGCAACTACATAATTCTGCATAAACAAATAGATATGGCTGTGTTCCAATAAAATTTTATTCACAAACCAGGCAGTGGTTGGCCCCTGATTCCAGGCCAAGCTCCCTATGGCCTTACAGCTAAAGAAAATGAGGCCCAAAATGTTAAGAAATTGCCCAAAGCTACTCTGGCCTTCTTCTCCAAAGTCAGCGTTTTTTTTCTATAGAATCTCAAGATGGACTTACTTGTGTTTAAAGTATTAGTTACACATCGAAAGGTGTTCACAGACCCCTGAAAATACAGGTCTGAGTTCAGGCTATCCTTCCAGAGAAAGGACAATTTGAAGTTAAACTGTGGAGTCACCGCACAAGGGCAAGGAGAGAGGCTGGCCCTAGAGGAAACCCCTGAGGAAGAGCAAGGAGGGAGGTCTGCCCTGAGACACATTTGGGGAATGCCTAGTCCGTGATGCCCTAGGAGAAAAGGGAGCCAGTTTGCTTGTGCACACAAGCGTCATTCATCTCTCACAGAACATGGGTAGAAACTGAGGGTCAGAGCTCTAAAACACTGCTCAAATTCACATGGTTGGCAAGTAAAAGCCAGGATCTGAACCAGTTACATTTCATCTTTTGTTGTTGTTCTTGTATGAAAAATGGTAGAAGGGCACCTGGGTGGCTCGGTCAGTTCAGCCTCCAACACTTGATATCGGCTCAAGTCACGAACTCAGTGTCCTGAGATCGAACCCCTAGTGGGGTTCTGTGCTCAGCTGGGGTCTGCTTGAGATTCTCTCTCCCCCTCCCCCCTTGAACCAGCCTCTCTCAAAAAAAAAAAAAAATGGTAGAAAAGTCTAAAAACAATTTTGCCTGAGGTTTATTATCATATTTCTCTTCATATATCATTACATTAACCACCTGATATTAACAAGGAAGAACATCTTTTAAATGTTATAATTACCTAAGAATTATATATTAGCCCTAACTTTAAAACTTCAAGTGTTCAGCTCCATTCTCACTTTCCCTTTCATGCACACACACACACACACACACACACAATTTTTTTTTTTTTTTTTGCTCTGTGTGTCTTTTACTTTCATTCTGTCTTTCTCCTCACACGCATGGGTGTGTGGCATGCCGTATAAAATAATCCTCACCTAAACAAACGCAGCAGCCTGTCAACTGGTCTCCCCAGACCCTCTCAGCTCCTTGTTTACTCTGAAAGCACAATGATCTTGTGTAAATGATTCACTGCTTTCCCTTGGCCCTGAGCATAACTTCAGCATGGCCTCCAGGCCCTACTGCGGATGCCTCTCCTTGCATCCCTGGTCTCCTCTTCCCAATTGCCCTTTCTCTCTGCCCTCCGGTGACACAGGCTTTCAGTACCCCAACTGAGGCTTGCTCCCATTCTCCCCAAGGCTGTTAAACCATGTCGCTTGTGGTAAAGCTCTTCACACCTACCAGCTTGCCCACCTCCTCTGGCTCATCTAAATCTTATTCACTCTTCAGCTCTCAAGACAATGGAGGTGTCCTAGGGCCACACTCGCTGATTCCCCAGGCTAGGCCATTCCTCACTGTGACATATCACATAGCAACCAATAGCACTGCCAAATTTGAAATTACATATGCATTAGCATGATTATTTATTTTTGGGCCCCCCATGAGACTGAAAGTTCCAGAAAGGCAAAGACCACGTTTGTTTTTCCTAATCCCGAATTCAGTACAGGGTCTGACATAAAGGAGGCAAACAAAAACCATTTGTTAATTAAATAAATGAAAACCCCTGTGAACTTAACCTCTAAATGCTCACTACTGCTGTTACAAATCTCTTCACCAAGTGCCGAGATAATTATAAAATACATTTTAAAATGCATTTTTAAATGCCTTCCTTCCTAATACCAGGTGGTTAGTATATAAAAGGAAATCAACATATGATGAAAAGCTTCAGGTAAAATTGCCTTAAAGGCTTCTCTATCATTTTTCATATAGTAACAACAAAAACAAAAAGATGAAATTTAACTTCTTGACATATTCCCAAGCTACTACAAAAAAATTATATTGCCTGAGAGAGTTAACCTTTTTTTTATCTTTCTTCCTTACATGTCACTAGATGTTTCCTGGGAGAATTCAAACTCCTATGCACAAAAGCACAGTTCATGGTGTACGGTCTATCAAGGTGTACAAGAATGCACAAAGCCAGAATCAGAGATTGATCAAAAAAACTCCAACAAGAGCTTTCTCCACCAACAGTCCCTAGAGCCGTGGGCCCAATGAGCCCCACTCCACCTTTTGCCCTCTAGTTAAGGCAGGTCCTGGAGCTGTGCCTTAAATATCTGTGCCTATTGGAACTTTCTACAGAGATCCCTCGATGGAATTTTATTGTTCAGCATTACCCCAACATACAGCTTGACTTTATGAGTTTAGGTAGCATGTCTCGATATGATTAATTTTAGTAACTGCCTTTTCTAAACACCTACACCTGAAATTAAAATACTACAGACAGGGCATCCTCAAGTCACTCCCCAATGAGCAGATGGGCCCCATCGTGCACAACCATGGACTATATGAAGCAACAGATTGTGCATCTTTTCACAAATCCTCAAATTAGAAATTCCATAGCATCACAAATTTCAAGATGAAGTCTGTTTTCCCGAGGAGATTTTTGTGCTGACCTGATGCCAGCCTCCAGACCTCCATCTCTAATGGGGTACTTTGCAAATAAAAAGTGTTTACAGGGCTCCTGGGCGGCTCAGATGGTTAAGCGTCTGCCTTCGGCTCGGGTCATGATCCCAGGGTCCTGGGATCGAGTCCCGCGTCGGGCTCCCTGCTCCTTGGGAGCCTGCTTCTCCCTCTGCCTCTCTCTCTCTGTCTCTCATGAATAAATAAATAAAATCTTTTAAAAAAAAGTGTTTTACAATCTATTTAATTAGCTATTGCTCACAACCATGCTAGCAATTCAGATGACTGTTATTTGTATTTTATGATTGCATTAACTTGCTCAAAACATGCCCTGGACAATTTCTTAGTGTCTGATTTCACACTAGTTCGATGGGGCTAGAGACAGTGAGCCAGAGGAGGGACCTGTTTGCAGCAATGCATCCCACTTCCTCCTAGGACCACACCACCGTACCAAAGTATTTGCAGTGGACCAGGGACCTGCATGCCCCTTGGCATTTGCAAGAGATGAATGCATAAGATCTCTACTTTAACCACCTGCTAATCCCATAATTAACATGCAGATGGAAGTCTGAAGGCACCTGTCCAGGTACCTCTGTTCTGGCAAAGGAGGAGATGCACCTAGTCCAGCAGAGAATGGGGAACTTGCTGAAAGGGCTAGAAACCTCAGTTTCAGGGAGTAGCCTCTCCTACTGCATGACTCAGATGTCCTTGTGTAGGTTTCTCAAGCTGAGAGACAAATGGAGGATCTAGAATGCTTGCCAATACATAAAATGTGGAATTTTTATTCACTGGAATGGTAATCAGAAGTTCAAAGCAATCAATTAAGCTAACATGAGTCAACATGGAAAAATCTTGAAAACAAATTGTTGACTAGAAACACAACTTAGAGAACACCATCTATAGCTTGACACCATTTGTGTAAAAGATACCATAGGCACACACATGAAAACCATGATATTTTCTACATATGTAAATATGCATGTGTGGACTATGAAAAAGTGATTTGGGTACATATCAGTTTGAATTCTTTCAGGAAACCTTTAGGACTATTCTAAGGGAAAAGTGGATAAATATCTTAGGAAGCCTGTTTTTTCCTAGTAGTTTGAGAATAAGTCAACTGGCTAAATTTACCTTTTGTTTGGGACATATATATATCCAAATAAATATAAAAGCATAACATAATGTATATTTATCTATATTTGTATAATAGCATATTTTTATATATGTATATATTTGTATGTAGTATATAGTAGTATATATTTATATACCATACATATATAATTATTTTAAGAGCTAAAAGTATATATACTAAATTCATCAGAGTGATTGATCTGGGGAAAGGGTTAAAACGGATTGTCAAAGAGGTCATCTATGGGCGCCTGGGTGGCTCCGTCAGTTAAGCATTTACCTTCAGCTCAGGTCATGATCCCAGGGTCCTGAGAGTGAGTCCCACATCGGGCTCCCTGCTCAGTGGGGAGTCTGCTTGTCCCTCTCCCTCTGCCTGCCACTCCCCCTGCTTGTGCTCTCTCTTCTCCGCAAATAAATAAATCTTTCAAAAAAAAGAGGTTATCTATATAATTCATGACCAATGAAATTATAAAAACAAAAAGAATAAAATAAAAGTAGTAACAGTAGCTAATGTAATCATATTAATAATAATAATAATAGGGACACCTGGGTGGCTCAGTTGGTTAAGTGACCTTCTTCGGCTCAGGTCATGATCCTGAAGTCCCAGGATCGAGTCCTGCTTCGGGCTCCCTGCTCAGCGGGGAGTCTGCTTCTCCCTCTGACCCTCCCCCCTCTCATGTGCTCTCTCTCTCTCATTCTGTCTCTCTCCAATAAATAAATAAAATCTTTAAATAATAATAATAATAATAATAGAATAATAATAAGAAGAAGAATAGTATTGACTTCTTATTATAAACCAGGCCCTCTTCTAAATGTTTGGCATGTTTAAATTCATTTAATCATCACACAACTCCATGAGATAAACACTATCATTATACCCATTTTGTAGAAGAGGTGATCAAGCCCCAGGGGGTAAGTTTCTGCCCAAGAGCAGACAAATAGTAAGTGGAAGAGCCACGCCTGAGACTCCGGCAAACTGCTTCCAGCCCTGTGTTTATCCACTATGATCTGAGTGGCCCCTGAAACTGATCTGACTCTCCAGACGCCCTGCCAGCTCTCCTAGGAGAGAGACCATCCCATCATCTGAGTGAAAGTTGTTGGAATAGGTGCATCTTGATTCTACATCAGGTGACAGATCAGAATTCATTCATAGAATACCGCTCTCAACTTACTCCCCTGCACAGAGGAAGTCAGAATCAAAGCAAAGGGCTGCTAACAAGGCAGAGAAAGCCCAGCCTCCTAACATTCAGGGGGACCAGCCTCTCTTTAAATAACTCATCAAGGTTCATGGATTATTGAATGTTCTCCAGATCCAAAATCTATCTATCATCCGTCTATTTATCTATCTATCTATCATCTATCTATCTATATATAACTAGTACTTTCTTTTTTATTTCAATGTATTTCAAAATTGACTGAAGATACTGACCTGACTTATTTATGTGGTTTTTTCTTACTCAAGGCAAAGGTTGAAATTGGTAAGACTCAGACTGGTAACTCAATCTGACTCAAAGATATAAACAACATAGGATTTCTTTTTCCCTTCTTTTTTTTGTGGCTAGGTTTTTCAAAGTCACTGAGCTGCCAACCATGGCAAGCATGCATCCATTTTTCTGCCTTTCCCCAAATTCCAAAAAGCTAACATAACTGAACTCAAAAAAAAGAAGAAAAATCAAATCAAAACAAACAAATAAAAAACAAAAACAACCCAAAGAGAACAGGACAAATGATCACAGTAGATGAGAGATTGTATTAAAGGTTAGGAAGAACAAAAGCAGATATAGGGAAAGAACCCATGGCTTAGAAATTTCTAGGAGGATTCCAGAGGGCTCGCCCGGCTTAGGACGTGAGGCTTCAACCAGAGGCTTACAACAGGGAGGCTGGTTGAAAGTTTGCATTAGTTTGGAACTCTCAGACTCTTCTCCTGCTTCACAAAGCCAGGTTCCCCCCAGATCCCAGTGATCTAATTATGGTAGAAATAGAATCTGAGAGGCTCAAGATTCAGGTGCATCAAGCACAGTAAGTGTGGGGTGGGGTGGAGGGTAATATCCAAATCAAAATGGGAGAAAAAATGAAAGTCTGTGCTGGATGGTGGGAAGCCAGCCCCATCTTCCAGTTCAATATCCCCAGGCAGAAGTTTCCTCTGGAAAAATGGAAGCACCCCTGGACAAAGATCAAGAACTGGCAGGCGTGGAATAAGCTGGTGCCTCAGTGCAAGGCTAGCCTGCTGCCCGATGAACCTGCAATGGTGCACAAGCCCCACCCAGGCATAGAGATCTCTCTGTATCACATTAGCCTTGCACTTTGATATGAACAGAAACCAAGGGCCATGAGACATTTGTGAAAAGCCTCTGATCTGACACAGGGAGACTAAATCAAATAAACAAGTATATGCACAAAACACAGGGCACTATTGAAAGGAGCCAGAATGGTGCAGAAAGCCAAAGAAAACTGAAAACATACACAAACATCCCCAGAGAGAGAAAAAGAAAGCACTGCACCCATAAAACACAAATTGCTGAGAAGAAGGGCCAATCTGAGAAGAAGCAACAGTTCTTGAAAGTTAAAAATAAAATAGCCAACGGGCGCCTGGTGGCTCAGTCTGTGAAGCGTCCGACTCTTGATTTCGGCTCAGGTTATGATCTCAGGGTTGCGGTACGGAGCCTCTGCTTGGGATTCTGTCTCTCCCTCTCCCTCTGCTCCCCCACTCCCAGCCCCGTTAGCACACCTACTCTCTTTCTCTCTTAAAAACAATAGCTAAAAGAAAACGTTTGATAAAAAAGTTGTAAGTTAAGAAATTTTCCAGAAATTTGAGCAAAAGGTAGAATATAAAATAAAAATGAGGATATCAATCCAAGAAGCCTAAAAACTGGTGTTCCAGAAGGAAAGGAGTGAAAGTGAACAAATTTTGAAGAAGAAATTGTCCAAGAATTAATACAAAATTTTCCAGAACGAAAAGACATAGGTATCCAAACACAATGACTAAAAAAGCCCCATACTGAAGCACAGCCCATGAAATCTTCGAAAATTATGAACCAAAGGTTTAAAAAAAAAAAAAAGCAGACCACATACTAAAAATAAAGAATGAAAAAGGGTTCTCAACAGTAACATGATGATAAAGCGAGTTAATATTTATATCCTACCTAGTACAGCATCTGGCACCTAAAATGCTCATCGAATTTGTTAAATATGTAAATGAATGGAGCGAACTCTTGTGGAAAATGGAAGTGATGTGTGTATTTTTTTTAAGATTTTGTTTATTTATTTGAAAGAGAGGGAGAGCAAGAGAAAGCAGGAGCAGGAGGTGTGGGGGGAGGGAGGAGCAGAGTACCCGCTGAGCAAGGAGCCCAAGGCGAGGCTTGCTCCCAGGACCCTGCGATCATGACCTGAGCCAAAGGCAGACACTTAACCGACTGAGCCCCCCAGAAGTGATGTGTTTAAGTGTTTTAAACTTATTCTGATGCACAAATGATAGAGATGTTGAAGAATCTGAAGGTATGTATCCAGCACAACCTCTCCCCACCTCCCACACTCCTCTGCCTCCCTGACTGTCCCACCATAGGTGACCATAAGGTCTCAGCCAAACAGGGGCACTATTGAGAGAGCAAGGAAGCTGCTGATGATCATGTCATGACAACAGGATAAAATAAGGCTGTCCTAGGCAACAAACATGTTGTTCCATCTTAAATTTGCTTTTTCTAAAATCTTGCTCACCTTTGTCAATGGGAAGCCCTTCCTTCAGTTCCTTGGGCCCTAAAGCTTGGAATCACCTCTGAACCATCCCTCTTTCTAATGCACCCCACATCCAATCTGTCAGCTAATCCTACAGCGATACCTTCAAAATAGGCCCCAAGTCCCACCATTCCTCACCCTAAGTAAGTGGCACCTTACTGCTTCTTTTCTGTCTGGCCTTCTTCTACCTCTTCTCATTCCAGCCACAGAGAGGCTCTTCCCAAATCTAAGTCTCATCTTGGATCTTGTTGTTCCCCCACTCAAAGCCCTCCAAGGCTCCCACCTCCCAGGGTGAACGCTGAAGGCAGTGCACCAACTGGGCTCACGCACACCCAAGTCCTCTCCTACCGCGAGGTCAGCTGCTCACCCCGGCTCGTTCTGCTTCCTTGAGGTTCTTCTTTCTAGAACACATCATAAGCATGCCCATCTAAGGGATTTTATGTGTTGTGTTTTCTCAACCTGTGATCCTCACCCTCAGATATCCTTCTGAGTTACTCCCTTGCCTAAGCACAGTTTGTGTCTATGTTTTGATTCAAACATCGCATTCTTGTTTTGAATGTTTTCCCTGGAACACGATCGCATCTTAGTTCATCTATTTATTTTGCTCGTTGTGTTCTTCCCCCAGCGAAATGTTGGCTCTATGGGGACAGCGAATTTGGACTATTTTGTTCACTGCTGGGTACCTGCAACTAGACTGCACCTCATTAAATATTCATTGACTGAATAAAATAAGAATATAAACAATATTATTTAAAATATGAAGTTAATAGTAGAGGACACAGCCAGAAGAGCTGAAGGTGGTTGCTAACGGTGGGGAGGAAGAGGGGAGGGCAGGGGATGACTGTTTTTATCATAAGCCATCTAGGAATAGCCGACTCTTAAAAACCCTTTGTTAGTTTGCTTTTTTAAAATAAATTAACCTCATGAACAAAGGTGGATTAAGTCCTGGCAGCCTAAACTTCTGGCCTTTGTGTCAGCCACACCAGGGTGTTCTCTTCAATTTCTCACGGAGGCCTGAATCCACTGAGTCCCACAGGCCCCCTTCCCCACCCCCCCGCCCCCCCACTTACAGCCTCAACATGATGTGCATCTTCCTCATGACCTGCCTGCCTGCCTACCTTAGTGTTTCCACCACCGACGAAGCTCTCCGGACCCAAACGACAAGTTTCCTGGGGCTGCCATAGCAAACCACCACAGCCTGGGTGGCTTTAACAACAGAAATGTATTCTCTTTACAGTCCTAAGGGCTGGAAGCCTGAGATGAAAGTTTCAACAGGGTTGTTTGTTCCTGAGGCTTCTCTCCTTGGCTGGCCGGTGGCCATCTTCTTCCGGTGTCTTCCTGTGGTCTGAGCTCTATCTCTGGGTCCCCATCTCTTCTTCTTTTAGAGACACCAGTCATATTGGATTAGGGCCCACTCACTCGGGCCTTCATTTAATCTTAATTACCTCTCCAAATACAGTCATATCCGGAGGTGCTGGGGTTAGAACTTCAACATATGAAATGCCATCCCCATAACACAGAGCAACCCATTGAATGCCTCCAAGGTTCACACTGAAGAGGGATAAAGAGGAGAAAGAGTGGGGCATCAAGATCTCATAAAGATTTCTTTTTTTTTTTTTCCAAAATGCACCGAACCGACCGGAACCCCTTAAAGAGACAGAGAAAGAATTTATTGTTGCAATTTAGGAAATGCTCCTCCAGTGACCTGGAAACACTCTTTTGTTGAGAACTTCTGATCTAGAGGAGAATAAAGGAAAAGTTATCTGTGCAGGATTTCTGACAATATGAAAAATAAAAATTTGCATGTTACGATGATCACCTTCTTGGCGATGAGGCAGGAACCGGGCTGCAGAGGAGGTAAATCTATAATCAATGGAATGTACCCGTCCGGATGCCACTTCACTGTGCAGCTTTTATTATTTTTAATTTTTGCAGCTAACCACTGGCCCGACAAACAGCAGGTCTTCAAAATAAAATTTCACAAGGGCCTAGGCATTTAATTTTCTCCCCACCTTTTTGTTAACGGTGAATCTTCCCCTCAGGCCATTTGGTTAGGTGTAGAACCAGGGAAAGCCAGCGAAGAGGCATCCCCATAGGAGAACAGAGAACATGGACAGACCTAGGTGTGGAAAATAATGAAAATCAAACTTGCCCCCCAAAAATGGCTTTTCAGTATATTGAAAAGAGGATTGAATCCATCACGGACCAAGAAATCCCCTCATCAAATCCAATCTTGATTTTTACCTATGAACTGATTAGTCCCACCTGTCACTCAGCCGTTTTTATCCCGAAGGTTCGGCGTAAGAGCAATTTTGCTGTGGTTTGTCAATTCGTTGTCAGTCCACCGAGACGGGAATAGCGTTCGAGGCGGTAAGAATGAAAAAGAGAGCCACTTAAATGCATTTGATATTGCTATTAGAAGATATTTAAATCACTTTTCAAAAGCATCAACATTTTCAAGAAATTCTAGTTTACAGCAACAGTGCATTTTTATGTTAGATAATTGTGATGTCTCAGCACTGACACCTGATAACATGTTTAGTTTTATACGACTCAAACAAGGTAAAGCTTGATTCAAAAATATAGGTAACTTTAAAAATCCAGAGCCAAAATATTAATATATCTTTGTAGTCCTTAAGTATTATCCTGAGAGTGAAGCAGATTAAGAAAGATTCTGCCTGAGCAAATAAATCACTTTGGAAAAAATAACAATAATGGTTTTATGTTTTTCATTAGTATTGTACTTTTGAAAATATCCTTTCACAGCTCACTTACGTTTTATCATAATATTTTTCTCTTGTTTATTCTGCTGATACTGATTATCTTGATTTATGAACACAGCTAGAGAAGTTGGACAAGCCAAATACCTTTTCATATTAAAGACACTAAGTATGTAAAACCGCTGGGTGAGGAAAATAGATTTTCCCAACCAAAGCACTGATTACGGTTTTGGTTTCATAAAACAGTAAGGAATATATGACCTCTCAGTTATCCTCTGTTGATGAGATATAATCAACATTGTTTTTGTTTTGTTTTGTTTTGTCTCCAGCAGAGCATTTATAAGTGGCCACCCTATTTAAAATAAGTTATTATAAAATGAGAAACATTTATAGAACATTCCATTAGGAGAGAAAGTTATACCCATGACATTAAAGTTTGTTTTTCCTTACATTGCATAGGCCTATCTCAAGCCCAATCTCTCCCTGATGTTTTTAAGATATGGTGTGCACTTCACACATGGATCTCCACATAACGCTCCCACTAATTCCATTTGTCAATGAAATAGAAAGTAGTCGTCCAAAAATACTGTTACTTGCCATTCACTAGTTTAATTGAATATTCAGGCTCAAATTTAGAAAAGCATCTTTTATTTACATGAGTGCTCCTCCTTGGAAATTTCATTCAGAGGAAGAAATGTACCTTATTTTTAATTTGAAGATGTGTAAAATGATTCAATATTAATCACTAATATTTAAGCGATTACTACATGCCAAGCACGCTGCAGTTGTACATACTAGACTTCACTGTAGCCCCATTTTACAGTTGAGAATCTGAGTATAAACATTAAGAATGCTTTGGCTAAAAATACAAGAAAACTTGACTAATCTGGCTGACCAAATATATTTGATTTTTCTTCACAAAAATAGCAGTTAGACTATAATGTAGCCTAGAGCTGGTGCGCTGGCTCAGAAGTGTCATACAGAACCTGGTATCTTTCCATCGCAGCGTCCTCAGCATGTTGGAATATTGCTTCAGCCTTGTTTACGTGATGGCAGTTGCAGGACTTGGCATCACGTTTTCTGTTTGTATCAGTCAAGGCTGTTCAGGAAAACGGAAGACTGTAGGTATTTTAAACTGCAAAGGGGTTTCAGTGAAGGGAATTTAGCATTTACAGAATTGTTGGGAAGATAGTCAAGAAGCGTGGAGGTCTGCATGAACTCAGAACTGCTGGTTCTGAGTTTGCAGCCAGCTGAGGGGTTAGGAAGCAGTAGGAACCCAGAGAGTAACTGATCATGATTGCAATGCTCAGCATCAGAGCAGGTGATTTGAACGAAAACAACCAAAAGTCCGTGCTCTGCCGGAGTCCATGTATTTGCTCGCTGCTGTCCAAAGACCAATAAAATGGCTTCTGCTTCTCTTCTCTTTTCCAAATCTCCCGTGAGTACTAACTCCACACAGCAACTCTTATTGGCAGGAATTCTGAGAGTGAGAGATCCCAGGCCTCCAGGCGCTGCAGTGTAGGAAGGGCTCAGAAGGAAGAAAAGAGTATTGAGTTGCCAATGGACAATCCAGCCCAAGGCTCTGAGGAGCATGAAAGGCAAAGAGAAACCACCAAGATCTCCATCCTTTTTACCAGGAGAGCAAAAGCTTCTGCTTATATTTCATTGTCTAGGACTGGGTCACCTTATGCCCTTTGGTTGCAAGGGAAGCCGGGAGAACATGCATTTAGCTTTTCTCACTCTGTGGTAGAGGCAAGAAAGAACCTCATGAACAGCATTGCAAGATAGATGGTAGATCAAGATGATATACATATGATTTTTCAATCAGAAAAGAGCAAAAAGATGTATAAATGTTAGGAGAGGAAGTCCACTATGGACACAGTGGCACGTGAAAGAAATCCTTGATATCGTAATCAAAAAATTGTGAATGTAAACTCAGATATGTTGTAGTAAGCGTATAAACTGGCATAGCTATTCTAGGTGACATTCTCATGGTACTTAGTTAAATTAAGCATAGATTTCCCTTTTGATCCGGCAATTCTGTTCCCAAGTATATATTCCAAGGAAATTATCAAGCAGGTTCACAAGTGAACAGGTAAGAATATGGTCATTACGACTCTGTTAATAATAGAGGACACTAAGGGCACTTGGGTGGCTCAGTCAGTTAAGCATCTGCCTTCAGCTGGGGTCATGATCCCAGGGTCCTGGGATCAAGCCCCACATTGGGCTTCCTGCTTCTCAAGGAGTCTGCTTCTCCCTCTGCCTCTCCCCCGCTCCCCAGCTTGTGCACTCTCTCTCTGTCTCTTTTACTCTCTCCCTTTCTTAAATAGATAAATAAAGTCTTTAAAAAATAATAATAGAGGACACTGGAGGCAATGGGTAGGTAAAATGCGGTGGAGGGACACCAGAGCAGACTAAGAAGCAGTTGGCAGCAACATGGGTCAGTCCATGAAATATAACGTAAAGTGAAAAATCAGTGAGAAACAGAATGAGATCTATAATCAAGTGTCATTTGTAAAAATTAAAATAACATGCGAGCAAAACACAATACATGATGATAACACATTAGGATGAATGCTTATGGTAAGAAAAATAGGAAAGGAAGTGGAGATGATAAAGAAATTAATTAACAGTCCTTAATTAATTAATTAAAGGAAAAAGGTCTTGCTTAGACCAATGATGATGATGTGCCATGAACTGAAGGCAATATGACTGATTTAACCCTAGGAAAATAAGACTAATGAAAAAGACTAAAAAATAAACTGATTTAGTAAAATAAATTGTGTGTGGGGGGGGGTGTTACAAATGCTCTCATAACAATGTGTCACCAAAGGGGTTCTAACGCCACATAGGTTCTGAAGGCTTATACCTTGGTTAATAAGACTCCTTTCAAAGATGAACCCCATTCCCAATGGCATTCCAGTAAACATGGGAAATCAGTTGTAATCCACCATGGAGTGCCTCCAAGGTCTGTAGGAGATAGATTAACATAATGAAAGGCCAATGAATCAGGAGCCAGAAGACACAGACACTCTGTGGGCAACATCCTCCTTTTTATTGGAAATAATTAAATGGTTCTTCTCTCTTTCTATTTTAAATTGTTCTTCTTATGAGGTTACAAGTGAAGTATTTAAAACTCTAAGGGGCAGGCACATCAGTCACAGGGAGTTTTCTACAAAGTTCTTTTAATATTCTGAGAGGAGTCCAGGGCAACTGGGTGTCTCAGTCAGTTAAGCATCTGACTTTTGATTTTGGTTCAGGTCATTATCTCAGGTTGTGAGATCAAGCCCCGCATTGGGCTCTGCCCTGGGTGTAGAACCTGCTTAAGATTCTCTCTCTCCCACTGCCCTTCCTCTCTAAAAAAATTTAAAAAAAAAAAATCTGAGGATGTGTTAAGAAATAATGAGATATTATCTACATAGGTTTCTCAGCTCTCTGCCTGTGAGGATTTTTTATTTTGTTTCAAAAGACTAGACAGTGAAGTTCTCCCTTGCCCTCAATTAGCAGGGGAAGAAAGAGAAACTTGTCCAGTTCTGTGGACCAGCCTGTTCACCACTTCCCTGGGGGTCAGTGGAAATGGACTCCCTCTTTTATTCCAGGGGTGAGTGGCAGTGATGACATCCAAGAACAATTTTTTTTCTCAGTTTGGATCCTGAAATGTAGGTGTCCTGTCTTCTCAAACAGAAATATTCAGTGAAGCCAGCATGCATAATTTATCATGACATAGAACAAGATAGAAACATTTTGCGAAACATGCCCTGTTTTATCTCCCCCCACTTCCTGATATTTCCAGGGTATCCCTGGAGAATCAGAGGCCAATCTCAGTGGCACACTTTCCTGGTAGCAATTTATCAAGTTCATCTCTTTCCCAGATGATGGAATGATTGCCACCTGACAAAGAGACAGCAGGAGCAGGATTTGCCAAGGATTTCCTAGCAAATCCTTAAAACCCAGTGCTCATGCAGCTTTGGACAAGCCTCTTAACATCCTTAAAGGTCCATTCATTTGCTGGAGTGGTGGGGGGTGGGAGGGATGGGGTGACCGGGTGATAGACATTGGGGAGGGTATATGCTATGGTGAGCGCTGTGAATTGTGTAAGACTGTTGAATCACAGACCCATGCCTCTGAAACAAATAATACATTATATGTTTAAAAAAAGAAAAGAAAAGAAGATAGTAGGAAGGGAAAAATAAAGGGGGGGAATCGGAGGGGGAAACGAACCATGAGAGATGATGGACTCTGAAAAACAAACTGAGGGTTCTAGAGGGGAGGGGGGGTGGGGGGATGGGTTAGCCTGGTGATGGGTATTAAAGAGGGCACATTCTGCGTGGAGCACTGGGTGTTATGCACAAACAATGACTCATGGAACACTACATCAAAAACCAATGATGTAATGTATGGTGATTAACATAACATAATAAAATTAAATTAAAATTAATTAATTAATTTAAAAAGACTGAAATATTTATAAGCAGAAGGAACCACTGTGAGACTTAACCAAGGCACTTAGGAGGGGCAGTCCAGCAGATGACAGTATTTGTAACTCCTGGAGCATCTACTTCTGAGCCACATCTAGCCTTCACTTTCCCAAGTTGGACTAGTGTGGAAAATGTATTTCCTTGGAAAAAGAGGATATAAATCCACCCAAATGCAATGATTATAATCTATGTATTTTGCAGCCTCCTTTTGAATAGAGAAACCCACCACCATTCTCATCTTCATACCACACTGAAGCCACATTATAGATCAATATCATTAACGGAAATGAAGCCACATATGCTTGCTCTTCTTCTGTACCTTAAAATTAATCTAAAATTGCACCTCACCCTTGTGTTCTTTTATTTATTAAATATTCCTATCAAAGACTGAGAAGTTGTATACACACTCAGAAATTAAAAAATTTGCTGTATTATAGGGCACCTGGGTGGCTCGGTCGGTTAAGCATCTGCCTTCGGCCCAGGTCATGATCTGAGGGTCCTGGGATCGAGTCCCACATCAGGCTCCCTGCTCTGGGGAGTCTGCTTCTCCCTCTCCCTCTGCCCCTCACCCCCACTCAAGCTCATGCAATCTCTCTCTCAAATAAATAAATAAAATTTCAAAAAAAGATATGCTGTATTTTATGACCAGTTTCAAAGTAATTAAGAGTAATTTTAGGGGGGCAGAGGAGTAGGAGACCTGGATTTCGTCTGGTCTCAGGAATTCAGCTGGATAGGGATCAAACCATTCTGAACACCTGCGAACTCAACAGGAGATTGAAGAAGAGAGTAGCAACAACTCTCTGAACAGAAAAGCGACCACTTACTGAAGGTAGGACGTGCGGAGAAGTGAATCCGAGGCGATATTCGGGAGGATAGACGGCGGGGGCGGGGGTCTCCGTCGGCCGCTTCTGGCAAGTGATAGAGCCGCGGAGCACAAAATCAGAACTTATAGAAGTCGGCTCCACTGAGGGACGTCGCTCCAGTGGCTAAGCGGGGGGTGGAACCCTCGCGGGACAATGTGGTCTCAGGACCCTCGGGGTCACAGAAAGACCGGGGGTGCCTGAGTGTGCCAGAGCTCCCAGGTATCGGAGTGGGGAAGCCGGCTGCAGAGACGGAGCCGAGGCATGGGCTCTCAGCTCAGGGTTGCCATAAACTGTGATCCGCGGCCCAGTCGGGCCACTGCTCCTCCAGCAGGGACCCAACAAGCGGCAGAGCCGGGGAGACTCCCCTTCCTCCCCCGGGAGGAGCGGCGCGGGAGCGCACCGCAGGGATCTGCTGGGTTTGGAGACTCCACCCCGAGTCGGGTGCCAGAGATAGAAACTCTCGGTCACAGGCCAGGTGAGCACGGAGTGCGGCCGGAGACCGGTGAGACGGGAGTGACTGCTTTTCTCTGGGGGTGCACTGAGGAGCGGGGCCCCGAGTTCTCGGCTCCTCTAGGTGGAGATTGGGAGGCTGCCATTTTCACTCTCGTCCTCCAAAGCTGTAGGGAAAGCTTGCAGGGAACAAAAGCTCCTGAGAGCAAACCGGAGCAGATTGCTTAGCCTGGACCTACAAGGGCGGGGCAATTCCGCCTCCGGCAAAGACATTTGGGAACCACGGCAACAGGCCCCTCCCCCAGAAGATCAGCACGAACAGCCAGCAAGCCAAGACCAAGTTTACTGTTCAAGGAGAACGGGAGAACTCCAGCGCTAGGGGAATACTGCACATAGAATTCATGGCTATTTTTACCATGATTCATTAGTTTTTCAAAGTTAATTTTTTTAACTGGTTTTTTTTTTGAATTTTTCTTTTTCCCTTTTTCAACCAACATCTTATCAATCCCTTTTTGAAAAAAAAAAAAATTTTTATTTTTAATTTTTAGAGTCATATTCTATCCCTTCATAGTAGATACCCTTACTTTTGGGATATATATATAAGTTGTTCTCTCCTTAAAAATTTGAGATACAGTTTCTTCTAACAGATTGAAATATACCCTAAATCACTAGTGTATGGCTTTGTTCTAGTGTCCTACCTGATCACATTCTCTCCCCCTTTTTTCTTTTTTTTTAATCTTCTTCTTTCTTTTTTCAAACAACTTCTTATCTTATCAATTCCTTTTATAAAATCTTTTATAATTTTCATCTTTACAGTCATCTTCCATCCCTTCATCGTATCAACCCTTATTTTGTACATACATAAGTCTTTCTTCCTTTAAAATTTTAGGAGGCACTTTCTTCTAACAGACCAAAATACACCTAAAATCTAGTGTGTGGTGCTGATCCATGCACTAGCCTGATCATACTTGATCATATTCTGGTTTTTTGTTTTGTTTTGTTCTGTTTTTGTTTTTATCTTTTCCTTTTTCTTTTTTTTTTTCTCTTTCTTTTTTCTTTCTTTCCCTTTCTTTTGCCCTGGTTTCAGGTCTTTTCTGATTTGTTTAGAGTATATTTGCTGGGGACGTTGTTAACCTGTTAGCATTTTGTTCTCTCATTCATCTATTCTCCTGTGGACAAAATGACAAGACGAAAAAAATCACCTCAGCAAAAAGAACAAGAGGTAGTACCATCTGCCAGGGATCTACTCAATACAGACATTAGTACGATGTCGGACTTGGAGTTCAGAATCAAGATTCTAAAGATACTAGCTGGGCTTGAGAAAAGCATGGAAGTTATTAGAGAAACCCTTCCTGGAGAAATAAAAGAACTAAAATCTAACCAAATCGAAATCAAAGAGGCTATTAATGAAGTGCAATCAAAAATGGGGGCACTAACTGCTAGGATAAATGAGGCAGAAGAGAGAATCAGCGATATAGAAGGCCAAATGATGGAAAATAAAGAAGCTGAGAAAAAGAGAGATAAACAACTACTGATTCACGAGGGCAGAATTCGAGAGATAAGGATACGATAAGAGGAAACAACATTAGAATAATTGGGATCCCAGAAGAAGAAGAAAGACAGAGAGGGGCAGAAGGTATATTGGAGTAAATAATAGCAGAGAACTTCCCTAATGTGAGGAAGGAAACAGGCATCAAAATCCAGGAGGCACAGAGAACCCCTCTCAAAATCAATAAAAATAGGTCAACACACCGACATCTAATAGTAAAACTTACAAGTCTCAGACAGAAAGAGAAAATCCTGAAAGCACCTCGGGAGAAGAGATATGTAACCTACAATGGTAGAAATATTAGATTGGCAACAGACCTATCCACAGAGACCTGGCAGGCCAGAAAGGACTGGCAAGATATCTTCAGAGCACTAAATGAGAAAAATATGCAGCCAAGAATACTATATCCAGCTAGGCTGTCATTGAAAATAGAAGGAGAGATAAAAAGCTTCCAGGACAAACAAAAACTAAAGGAATTTGCAAACACGAAACCAGCCCTCCAAGAAATATTGAAAGGGGTCCTCTAAGCAAAGAGAGAGCCTAAAAGCAGCATAGATCAGAAAGGAACACAGACAATATACAGTAACAGTAACCTACAGGTAATAAAATGGCACTAAATTCAAACCTTTCAATAGTTACCCTGAATGTATATGGGCTAAATGCCCCAATCAAAAGACAAAGGCTATCAGATTGGATTAAAAAACGAGACCCATCAATATGCTGTCTCAAGAGACTCATTTTAGACCCAAAGACACCCCCAGATTGAAAGTGAGGGGGTGGAAACCCATTTACCATGCTAATGGACACCAAAAGAAAGCTGGGGTGACAATTCTTATATTAGACAAATTAGATTTTAAAACAAAGACTGTAATAAGAGATGAAGAAGGACACTATATCCTACTTAAAGGGTCTATCCAATAAGAATCTCTAACAATTGTAAATATCTATGCCCCTAACATGGGGGCAGCCACTTTTATAAGGCAATTACTAACAAAAGCAAAGAAACACATTGACAACAATACAATAATAGCAGGGGACTTTAACACCCCCCTGACTGAAATGGACAGATCATCTAAGCAAAAGATCAACAAGGAAATAAAGACTTTAAATGAAACACTGGACCAAATGGACTTCACAGACATATTCAGAACATTCCATCCCAAAGCAACGGAATACACGTTCTTCTCTAGTGCCCATGGAACATTCTCCAGAATAGATCACATCCTAGGTCACAAATCAGGTCTCAACCGGTACCAAAAGATTGGGATTATTCCCTGCATATTTTCAGACCACAATGCTTTGAAACCAGGACTCAATCACAAGAGGAGAGTTGGAAAGAACTCAAATACATGGAGGCTAAAGAGCATCCTACTAAAGAATGACTGGGTCAACCAGGAAATTAAAGAAGAATTAAAAAAATTCATGGAAACCAATGAAAATGAAAGCACAACTGTTCAAAATCTTGGGGATACAGCAAAGGCAGTCCTGAGAGGAAAGTATATAGCAATACAAGCCTTTCTCAAGAAACAAGAAAGGTCTCAAATACACAACCTAACCCTATACCTAAAGGAGCTGGAGGAAGAACAGCAAATAAAGCCTAAACCCAGGAGGAGAAGAGAAATCATAAAGATCAGAGCAGAAATCAATGGGATAGAAACCAAAAGAACAGTAGAACAGATCAACGAAACTAGGAGCTGGTTCTTTGAAAGAATTAACAAGATTGATAAACCCCTGGCCAGACTGATCAAAAAGAAAAGAGAAAGGACCCAAATCAACAAAATCATGAATGAAAGAGGAGTGATCACAACCAACACCAAGAAATACAAACAATTATAAGAACATACTATGAGCAATTCTATGCCAGCAAATTAGATAACCTGGAAGAAATGGATGCATACCTAGAGATGTATCAACTACCAAAATTGAACCAGGAAGAAATAGAAACCTTAAAACAGACCTATAACCACAAAGGAAATTGAAGCAGTCATCAAAAATCTCCCAACAAACAAAACCCCAGGGCCAGATGGCTTCCCAGGGGAATTCTATCAGACATTTAAAGAAGAATTAATACCTATTCTCCTGAAACTGTTCCAAAAAATAGAAATGGAAGGAAAACTTCCAAACTCATTTTATGAGGCCACCATTACCTTGATCCCAAACCAGACAAAGACCCCATCAAAAAGGAGAATTACAGACCAATATCCTTGATGAACATGGATGCAAAAATTCTCACCAAAATACTAGCCAATAGGATCCAACAGTACATTAAAAGCATTATTCACCACGACCAAGTGGGATTTATCCCTGGGCTGCAAGGCTGGTTCAACATCCACAAATCATTCAACGTGATACAATACATTAACAAAAGAAAGAACAAGAATCATATGATCCTCTCAATAGATGCAGAAAAAGCAGTTGACAAAGTACAGCATCCTTTCTTGATCAAAACTCTTCAGAGTATAGGGATAGAGGGTACATACCTCAATATCATAAAAGCCATCTATGAAAAACCTACAGCGAGTATCATTCTCAATGGGGAAAAGCTGAGAGCTTTTCCCCTCAGGTCAGGAACACGGCAGGGATGTCCACTATCACCACTGCTATTCAACATAGTATTAGAAGTCCTAGCCACAGCAATCAGACAACAAAAAGAAATCGAAGGCATCCAAATCGGCAAAGAGGAAGTCAAACTCTCACTCTTTGCTGATGATATGATACTGTATGTGGAAATCCCAAAAGACTCCACCCCAAAACTCTTAGAACTCATACAGGAATTCAGTAAAGTAGCAGGATATAAAATCAATGCACAGAAATCAGTGGCATTCCTATACACCAACAACAAGACAGAAGAGAGACAAATCAAGGAGTCGATCCCATTTACAATTGCACCCAAAACCATAAGATACCTAGGAATAAATTTAACCAAAGAGGCAAAGGATCTGTACTCAGAAAACTATAAAATACTCATGAAGGAAATTGAAGAAGACACAAAGAAATGGAAAAACGTTCCATGCTCATGGATTGGGAGAACCAACATTGTGAAGATGTCAACACTACCTAGAGCAATCTACACATTCAATGCAATCCCCATCAAAATACCATCCACTTTTTTCAAAGAAATGGAACAAATAATCCTAAAAGTTGTATGGAACCAGAAGAGACCCCGAATAGCCAGAGGAATCTTGAAAAAGAAAAGCAAAGCTGGCGGCATCACAATTCCAGACTTCCAGCTCTATTACAAAGCTGTCATCATCAAGACAGTATGGTACTGGCACAAAAACAGACACATAGATCAATGGAACAGAATCGAGAGCCCAGAAATGGACCCTCAACTCTATGGTCAACTCATCTTTGACAAAGCGGGAAAGAATGTCCAGTGGAAAAAAGACAGTCTCTTCAACAAATGGTGTTGGGAAAATTGGACAGCCACGTGCAGAAGAAGGAAACTGGACCATTTCCTTACACCACACACAAAAATAGACTCCAAATGGTTGAAAGACCTAAACGTGAGACAGGAGTCCATCAAAATCCTAAAGGAGAACACAGGCAGCAACCTCTTCGACCTCAGTTGCATCAACTTCTTCCTAGAAACATCGCCAAAGGCAAGGGAAGCCAGGGCACAAATGAACTACTGGGATTTCATCAAGATAAAAAGCTTTTGCACAGCAAAAGAAACAGTCCACAAAACCAAAAGACAACGGACAGAATGGGAGAAAATATTTGCAAATGACATATCAGATAAAGGGCTCGTATCCAAAATCTATAAAGAACTTATCAAACTCCACACCCAAAGAACAAATAATCCAATCAAGAAATGGGCAGAAGACATGAGCAGATATTTTTCCAAAGAAGACATCCAAATGGCCAACAGACACATGAAAAAGTGCTCAACATCGCTCGGCATCAGGGAAATTCAAATCAAAACCTCAATGAGATACCACCTCAGACTAGTCAGAATGGCTAAAAAGAACAAGTCAGGAATCGACAGATGTTGGCGGGGATGTGGAGAAAGGGGAACCCTCCTACACTGTTGGTGGGAATGCAAGTTGGTGCAACCACTCTGGAAAACAGTATGGAGGTTCCTCAAACAGTTGAAAATAGAGCTACCATACGATCCAGCAATTGCACTACTACAAAGATACAAATGTAGGGATTCGAAGGGGTACGTGCACCCCAATATTTATAGCAGCAATGTCCACAATAGCCAAACTGTGGAAAGAGCCAAGATGTCCATCGACAGATGAATGGATAAAGAAGATGTGGTAGATATACACATGGAATATTATGCAACCATCAAAAGGAATGAGATCTTGCCATTTGCAACGATGTGCATGGAACTGGAGGGTGTTATGCTGAGTGAAATAAGTCAATCAGAGAAAGACATGTATCATATGACCTCACTGATATGAGGAATTCTTAATCTCAGGAAACAAAGTGAGGGTTGCTGGAGTGGTGGGGGGTGGGAGGGATGGGGTGGCTGGGTGATAGACAGTGGGTAGGGTATGTGCTATGGTGAGTGCTGTGAATTGTGCAAGACTGTTGAATCACAGATCTGTACCTCTGAAGCAAATAATGCAATATATGTTAAGAAAAAAAAAAAGAAAAAGAAGATAGCAGGAGAGGAAGAATGAAGTGGATTAAGTTGGAGGGGGAGACGAACCATGAGAGACTATGGACTCTGAGAAACAAACTGACGGTTCTAGAGGGGAGGCGGGTGGGGGGATGGGTTAGCCTGGTGATGGGTATGAAAAAGGGCACATTCTGCGTGGAGCATTGGGTGTTATGCACAAACAATGAATCATGGAACACTACATCAAGAACTAATGATGTAATATATGGTGATTAACATAACCATAAAAAATTTAAAAAAAACTGAGGGTTCTAGAGGGGAGGTGGGTGGGGGGATGGGTTGGCCTGGTGATGGGTATTAAGGGGGGCACGTTCTGCGTGGAGCACTGGGTGTTAGGCACAAACAATGAATCATGGAACACTACATCCAAAAAAAAAAAAGTCGGTTGGAAACCTTGAAAAAAAAAAAAAAAAAGAGTGATTTTGACTCTTCATGGGTTTGCCCCGTGTACTGAATTCAGAATCTAACTCATAGTTAAGAGAAGTTAACTTCACTAGACCTTTAGTAGTCACGAGAGTGAACTCTGAGTCTGATGGCCTGGATGAGAATCGTCATTCCACACTATGCCGTGTACTCTGAGGCAAGTTATTTAAGCCCTCGGAGCCTCAGGCCCATCATATGAACACAGTGCCTGGTAACTTACCAAGCCTCAGTGAATAGTAGTTGCTGCGATCACTACTACTCCTATTACTATCATGAGCGTCCTTTTGTTACTGCTCGCTAATACCTAGCAACACTGAAATCACTCCGAACATACTCTTGGAACCTCCAATCATGTCTCCCCAGAAGCATGTTGCTTTTCCGTTCCAGTTTGTCATCAGTAGCTCTTTTTCCCAAGTTCGATCAGTATGAGAAATTTTAAAATCAAAAGAACTGTTCTCTAAATACTCTGGCCTGTGCACTGAATTGGAAGACATTGCTGTCACTTCGGAAGGGACTAACAAAGAGTAAGAGCCTCCCGTGTCCTCATTTTCACTTTGATGTGCCACAAATAAAAAATGAGCTGACGCTCTTAAAACAGGAAGACACCATATTGTTGTCACTCTGCATCCTGGCACATCTGATCCCCCTCATGCTGCTCGGGCTGTGGAAGCCTTTGAAGTTAGAAAATACCATTGCCTGATCTCCCAGCACTGATAATTAAGACATAGTGTGGCAAATCAAAAGAGACATGCCACCTAGTATCTACATTCCCTTCCCAGGGGGGAGAGGGAGGGGAAAAGAAGAAGAAGAAGGAAGAAAGCTGGCTTAGGGTTGTGATTCTTAAATCAATTGGTTCTGCCTTTCGGTAGGAAAAGATCAGCAACTTCTATATTACAACTCAATCCCATCTTGCATCCCCAAATCAATTTTTCTTTTTTTTTTTTCCCTATGGTTTATGATCTTTGAGTTTCTTTTTCTTAAGACTAATTTTTCTTCTAAGAAGGGAAAGGAATGCCATCTCTTAAAAAAAAATCTAATCATTTGTCTTCCTATGGGGGAAATGGATGCATTTTTATGTTATTCTTCTTTGTCATAAGCAATTGCTGTTGTGTCATAAATTTCAAACAGGTTGTGCTTCTGAAGCCCTGTTCAAATCTGAGCAGGGGACATGTGGGATATAAAGGTTTATTAGTATAAATGGATAAATAATGAATGTTGAGTCCCGGGAACCTTGTGTTCCAGCTAGTTGGCTCCAATAACATGTCATAATATATTTTTAAAAATTCAGCTAGGCAGTATCTTCACAAAGATAAATTGATCTAAACTCTAATTGGAAAGGCATAGAAAGCATATTGCCATGTTCATTTCTTTACAATAAATAATTTGGGTCTACAAATTCAACTGTGATTTATTTGTAAGTATACTATAATCATCAAAATGGGTGACAGACTTTTTTGAAAACTCACTGTTGACTGTATTCAGAATTAATACCTGTTAACTCCATGGAAGATCCGCCTGAACATTATCTTAAATGATATTTCCCTGTCGTTCTCCTTCTGGTCTCTGACCTTTCTCTTTCTACCGCAATGTCATTTAAATGGAAAGATTCACCACAAACTGCACAGTGCTACAAAAAAGACTCAGAGTGATCTTTAAAGTCAAAGGAAAATCTAACTTGACAAATAAAATTAAATCCCGCCTCCCGTTTTCCAAAGAAATTTTTCGAGAATGTCAAGGTAACTGTTTCCAAATTTCAGATTGCTCAGATTATGGAACTGTTGACCAATTGTCAAAATCATAAAAAAGAAGTAAATTTTAAAAATAAGTATTAGGAATTCACTGAGTAGGATTAAAAAATGATCCAGTCATTTTCCTAATTTCTTTGGGCAAGGTCTAGGATTAGCAAAAGGGAAAGAACTCCTACAACATAAAATGTGAAATCCTTTAGAGTCCCAAGATGTTATTTTGAGCAAGGAGAAGGAAGAATGGGTAGGTGTGGGTGGGACCAGAGGGAGAAAAGGGAAGCAATATAGGAATCAATAAGCAACCAAGGGTCAATGTGTATGCAGATGAAAGTGGTGAGCTAACACGTGGTCTTACCAGTTTGTATGTCTTGTAATACTTGACTGTGTTTAAGGATGAGAGGGAGATGATTGAAGAACCCCAGACTTTAAATGGATTCCAGACCTTCATTCATATTAGTAAAGGCAGGAATGTCAGAGATGGCTCTAGGGACACCTTAACCCAGAGGAGTCAGACGTTCATAGTCGGTATGGACCTCCCACAACATGGAGGTCGCTAGAGTGACTTAAAGACCAAGCCATGTGTGGAAGCTACATTTATCGCCACTGCAGCCACTGTTTTTTACTTAATCTTGCTACAGCCTCTTATAGCTTATCATTTATAAGTACACATGTGTGTGTGTGTATTTGTAATCTCATTAGATCTTCCTAGAAGTCTCCAAAGATGGTGTCATTATTATCAACCCCATCAGAAGTGACATGAGGACCTGAGGGTTTAGGGATATGCCAGAGATGACACAGGCCCCAGGGGCAGACCTTGAAACAGATCCCAGTTCTCTGATGTCTGTTCTCATCTTGTCAGATGGATTGTACGACCTTTGAAAAAACATCACTCATGAGAGAAGCCGTGAGAGAAGAAACACTTGGGTGGGTGGAACGAAGCTGGAGAAATTAGGAAGGGAGAAATTGTGTAATTTCTTCAACAATCACTTAGAGCACTTGGTCTGGGCCAGGCAGTCTTCTACTTGTTATAAACACTGATGCACCGGAGCTCATAACAACCATATAAGGTAGGTGCTACTAATAATTGCATTTTAAAGATGTAAAAACCAAAAAAAAAAAAAAAAAAGATGTAAAAACTGAGCCCCAAACAGATTAAATAACCTGCCCCAGGAAAGGGTTAAAAAAATATAAGTGTTTTTAGTATAGTCCTCAGAAAATGGTGTTTAAAAGAACATAAGAACACAGTCAACTATGTGGAGGAGAGAGTTGGAAGACTTCTCTGGCTTAAGTAAAGAACACATACTGTGGTGCCGCACAACAGAATGGAAGTTGAACACAGTACAAGGAGGGATGCTAAAGAGCACCCCTCGCCTGGGAGGCTTCCTGGATGGGTTAGCCTCCATCCGTGTTTTATCTACCCAGACTTTGGCCTTCTGTTGAGCTTGGTGCAGTCCGTACCAAAATCAGATGGCCTCCGCATTCTTTTTCTTCTTAATCCTCAGCTCATCCTTACTTTAATCCAAATCTAGAGCTAGTTTTCCCAGTGCCTTGAAATAATTTCACAGCTCAAACTCTAACCAAGTCGCCGGCCTCTGAAACTACAAAGATGAAGAGATTACAGCCTCCCCATCAAGCAGCGGACCCCCTAGAAAGTGACTACAGACTTATAAACCAGTAATCACCACACAAACAAAAGGGGAAAAATAAAAGTCTGCTTAAGGAGGAGAAGGAGCACATCAGAGGAATATTGCTTTTGTCTTGGGCAGATTTCCCCAAGGAGGTGAACGGAGAACTTGGAAGGTAAAGGAGATGGGTGTGGAGCTGAGTGTCTTGCAGAGTGTGGTGTGCTTAGGGAGACATGCATGGCTTGTTATTGTTTGAAAATAAGTTTGAGTGAGAGGCATGAAGAAACAGGAAGACTGAGGGGGTGGGAGGAGGCTGGGCAGGTGTGTCTGTCGTGAAGGCTGCGTGCACTGCGTGAAGCCTCAGAGGAAAAGAGAAATCATTAAGGAGATTGGAACTGTATTTTAGAATATAACTCTCATAAAAGCATGGTTCAAAAGTTTGAGGAGGAATACATGAGATGCAGGAGTCTATTTCCAGGTGAGAAATGTCGACAGCCTGACCTAAGACAGCATTAGTAGGGGATGGAGAAAACAGAAGATGGGTTTGCAACTGATACAGGAAGACACTTTAAAAGGAATAAGGGAGAGATGTAGGTTCCTGGCATGAAGATTTTGTTAGTGGGGCCACTGAAGCAGATGGCAGATACAGGAGGCAGAGGGGGTTTGGGGATGAAGGGGACGTGACGATAAGACTTTTGGCGAGGCTGAGTTTCCAGTGCCCATGAGGCATCCGAGGAGAGACATTTAATGGGTGGTGGAAAATACAAGCACATAACAGGCATTCAAAACATGTTTCTCTTTAGACGTTATCCCTCCTGAGATGACAGATGACAGTTGTTTTGGATGTATTCATCCTATTGGAATACACAGGACTCTGGAGATTCTTTTCCATGTGTATCACTGCTCATCCCACCAGGTCCCTTCTGGATGAATTTAGCTTCTGAATGAATGCGGCCAACAGCAGGATATTGGAAGATGGAAGAAAAGAGAAGTTGGATGATGAGTTTTCTTGCTCACTCCCTGCAGTGTTACTATAAACTGGTGTCCTTCATCCGAATGCCACAGTCCCTGTTAGGTGACTCCTCCCCAAGTTCATTCTCTCTCTCTGTTCCTGTCTCTGTCTCTCTGTCTCTTTCTCTTCTTGTTTCCTCAGGCCTAGTTGTAGTAACCTCATTTCTACCCCTTGGGGAACATGACTATTTCCCTGGACCTTCTCTATACCATGATCACACCATTATAAAAAGCCCCTTTATTAAACTATTTTCAAAGACTCTATTTGAATGTATCACCTTTCTCTTGCCACCCTGACTGATAAACTTGGCTTTAAGGTATCATGCCCTCCTGGTTTTCCTCTGCCTTCACTATCCACTCCATCTTACTATCCCTTGCTGGTTTCACCCCATCTTCACAATATTTAAATTTTAGAGCGCCCTGGGACTCACTTCTCAGGCTTGTTCTTTTTTCTGCGCACCTTCCGTGCCTGGATGATCTCATTCAGATGTTAAATGTCATCTATGTGGTAACCACCAAATATGTTTCCAGCCGTAACTTTTCCCATTAAATTCCAAACTCAATGAACCACTTGCAAGGCTAATAGGCAAATCAAACTTAATTTGTACAAATCATATCCTCCGCCTCCAAAATCCCTTTTACCCTGGTCATTCCCATCTCCACAGTGGCACCACCATGTATACAATTCCTCAAGCCCAAATTCTAGGAGTCTCCTTGGACTCCTCTTTGTTGCCTATCCTGCAAACAATCTAGTAGCAAGTACTGTCAGCTCTCCCTCAGGTTATACCCTGAAACCAGCAGCTTCTCACTCCTACAGCACTAGTGTCCTGGCCCATACCACCCTTATCCCTCCCCTAACTACCTAATGACCTCCTGTCTGGCATCTCTGCCTCCATTCTCACCCCTACGGAAGCCAGAGTGGATCTCCTTAATGAGGAAATCAGAGCACCATCACTCAATCCACCATCACTTATCCACATACTTTCAAACACTTCCTTTTACAAACCAAATGAAACCGAAACATTTTCCTGTGACTTCAGAGCTCTCTGTCTTCTGGCCTTTGTCTTGCTCTCCAAGGGCCTATTCTTTTTCAGCCACTCTGACCATCTTACTACCTAACACAGTAGCCACTAGACAGGTGCCTACTGAGCACTTGAAATAGGCTAGGGAGGCCGAGGAACTGAATCTGTTTGATTTAATTTTCCTTAACTTAAATTTAAACTTAAAAACAGGTACAAATGTAATTATCAGAAAACACGTAAGTATGTTTGGATAACATGGATACATGAACCTACTTTATCAATTAAACATTTTCTGAAATCAGAATGCAGATCAATTATTTCCAATAAAAAATTTAGCTTCTGAGTTGAGACACACTCTAAGTAGAAAATACCCACCAGATTTTGAAAAAATTATATGAAAATAAGAATGCAAACTATTACATTCAAAAATTTTACATTATATTGATTATATGTTTAAATGTAAAATATATAATTAAAATCAATTTTGTTTCCTTTTTTAATTTTATGTTTATTTTTTATTGTTTTTATTAAAACATTTTGAATTACATAGGTGGCTCTCATTGTGTTTCTATGGGCAGCACTGCTCTAAGACATCAAACTCAGTTCTGCCTCCAGGGTCTTTATATTTGTTATTCCCTCTGTCTAGAAATGCTCTCCCAACTCCCACCTCTGCGTGGTTCATCATCACTCATTTGCAATTTTTCTTCCGATCTCTGCTCAAATATCAACTACTCAAACAGTCTTTTTCTGAAAGCTAAAATAGCCTTCATCCCATCTCTCACACCCTGCTTTACTTTGTCTGCATACCGCTCACACTACTATCTGCTCATCCTCTGAGTCCCATACTAGAAAGTAAACCTCCTAAGGACAGGTACTTATTTCTTGTTTAGTGCTCTATTCCCAGGAGCTAGGGAAAAAAAAAAAAAAAAGAGTATGTATGGGCACTAAATATTTGCTGAATGAATGAATGAATGAATGAAGCCACTGACACAACTGTGGCATAGCGTGAACAATTTCTTTGTATATAATACTCCATGATACTTATCTGAATTTAGCCTTGCAACATCTTCCCCGTGCTGGAACTCAAGTGAGCATGAAATATTTATCTCATGAGAATCTAGGACCTTGAGATGCTGATATAAACAGGACAATTGATCAGGGCCAGCATCAGAAGAACTCAGATAATGGCAGAGCAGGTGTGGGCCACTCTCCACATATCCTTTTTACAGGTACAGCCAAGAGCCACAATCCTGTACCTACCACCAATGAATCATTCATATTTAAGAACACTATTATTTTTCATTTATTCTCTTTCAAGACAGAGATTTCAAAGGTGTATGAAAGTTTTCAAAAGGCAAAATAATATGTGAGAGATACGAACTTGAAGCCTTCTAAAATGTGTTTTCTTGAGATGCCTTAAAAGTATACTTGAACTGTTTTTGCCAACAGCCATGATTCCAAGCACACATTATTTCTTCAATTTTCAAGAGTCAGGAGCAGGTAATTCTAACAAGGAAGTAGATTAGAGTAGCATAAACATATTCTAGGCTATCTCCAATGTAAAATATATAGAAGGCTTATCATTTGTAGGCTGCACTGTGAATTTTTTTACTTAGATTTTCAACAGAAGTATCACTTCAGGTACTAAGACAATCCTCTTTCTCCAAATGTGAAGTCATATTTATATTTAGCATGAGAGGCAGGGAATTTAAAATTTTCCTCTCAAATAGCATCAATTTGCACCTCCTAAACAATAAAGACTGAGCTAACAATAGCATCCTCATAAATGTCAAAAAACATGCTTTCACTCATAGTTTAGAAATTTCAAAGTTGAACGTAAGGTGACTGCATCAATATAAAGAAGTAGAAATAAGATGCATTTTTATCTTGCCTTCCAGAAGGTGTATAACTTTCTATAATTGCAACATTATCATCATCAATAATGGCTAAAGATTTTTTTTTTGAGATTTTATTTTTAAGTAATATCTACACCAATGTTGGGCTCAAACTTACAACACTAAGATCAAGAGTTGCGCGTTATACCAACTGAGCCAGCCAGGTGCCCTGATTGTTAAAAATTTTAGGCAGACCCAGGCAATGAATCTTCAGTGATGGGAGGGACAGGGATGGGGAGGGTGGGGTTGGGGAGAAGGTATTCCTCTAGAGGGTCACAAAAGTGAGAATGTGAGTGAGGACAGCTGCCAGCCTAGCTGATGGCCAGAGTCTAAAACCATTTCTGAATGCCTATTGCCTTCCTCACTGTGGACATGTGGGTAATGAGCCCATGAGGGGGTGAGGGGGAAGGATCACCGCAACCATCTTTACTTGTCCCCATTCTGCCAGGCATGGTGTTGCTGGCTTATATTCCTCATCTGCTTCCTAAACAGCTAGGAGTTAACAAAGTGGATTAAACTTGTTTGTGATTAAGGAGAAAAGATATTTTATGTCAGGTTTTGGGAGATACTTTGTTTGCATATTTCTGAACATTAGAGCCTCACACTTGTGACCTTTGTTTGAAGACCTTAATCACATTCAGGATCCCTATTATATTAGAGATAGAGTGGTGGGTTTGGTGAATTTTAGGGGGGAGAGATTAGAATTTTACCATTTACCGTAGTTTGCAGGCCTGTGGAGTTAGAAGAATCTCAGAAGATGTGCTTCTGGAAATCAGCTTGCTGAGGCTCACTGTGGTGTTTAGCAATGACAGCACTGATTCTGGGTTCAGATCATGTGAGGCACAGACTGCCAGTCCATAGAACATCCCTGAATTGTCTCATACACTCTTGAAAAAAATGTACATTCTAGGGGTCTGCTCTTAGTTGGTACAAACGGTCAGGAACATGAAGAAAATTCAATCTCAAACCGCTGATATATGGATGAATTTGCAGGATTCTGGTATTCCTCAAATTACAATCCCTTCCAGATGGTCTTTCAAACCAAAAGGCCATTTATTTGGAAAGGAAAAAGGAAAAAGAGAGAGAGAGAGAAAGAGGGAGAGAGGGGGAGAAAATATTCAAAAGTGTTTTTTGATTCCTAAGGTTTATTTTTATTTTTTTTTCATTCTTTTCTACCTAGAAGTTGCTTTAACACCCATTTTCCATGATTACTCTGCTCCTGTCCTATGAAATCCTAAGCTGGGATGTGCACCTTATCCAAGAACTGATATTACAGTGGTTAAATGTGACAACACTTTCCATAAGAGAATATGCATAACTGTTTCCTATGCCAGTGATTCATTTCAATTCTGATATCAAATAGATTTTCCTTTACACCTCTGGCTGTCAAATGCATGTGCTGGTCTTCCTCTAAATTTAAAATCCAGTCAGGGAGATGAAGGGGATAACACCTCTTTTATTACAATTTGGGAAAACAATAAAAATCATTTTGAATATTGAAATATCCCATGAAGCACTTGGGTATATTTCACCCTGTGCTTAGAAAACTGCAGATAATATATTCAAAGAAACAGATGTCAACCAAATACAGTTAAATCTATGATGCCTTCATAGTCACCAGCAAGTTTGCAGATACTCAGTTGAATCAGCAAACCACAAATAAATAAGCACAGAGAAAACTAATTGCCTGGGAAAGAACGTTCCACTTGCTTTGTCATTAGCTGCTTGAAACGCTACAAGTGCAGCTTATCTGAAATCCAAATTCTGGAATAGAGATCAGACAGATACTGAAACCAAGGCCAAAGCTTACGTCTGTCTTCTTCTCCTACACTTCAATCAGGACAGCCAGGACTCAGAGAAAACTCGCAGATGCAAAGTAAACTCACCAGTGCTTTGCAGTTCATTTCAGAGAGTTTGTCCATCCCTATAAAGAGGTGCAGTTCAAGACTGCTCAAACTTTCATGTGCATAAAAATCACCTGGAATCTTGAGAAAATGCAAGTCCCGATTGAGTAGGTCTGGGGTAGAGTCTGAGAAACTGCATTTCTAACCAGTTCCCAGATGATGCCCAGGCAGCTAGTCTAGGGGTTACATACATATTTAATAGTGGGAGCTCACCTAGCTATAAATTTCTCTTAGAAATCAGAACACTGTTGCCATTTTTACTCCCACTTATTCGCTGTATGTTCTTAGGGAAGTAATCTGACCTCTCAGTGTCTCTGCTTCTCATCTGTCAAGAAGAGGTACTGAAGTTAAAGAGATCATGTTAACACGAAATCTGGAAGAGAGTTAAAGATGTTCTGTAAACAGGTTGGCTGAGCAAACATGGTCGGATGAGATCCATTCATTGGAAGAGGGAAGAAAGGAGTCTTAAAGGCTGAGAATCAAAAGTAAACAAACAAACAGGTCCTATTGAAAGGCAGATACCTAAAAAGAATGTATAAATAAAATTTAAAAAAAAAGCAAAGTGCCACAAAAAGAATCAGTGAGAGTAAAGTCAGACTTAGGACAGGGGAAGAGAAGACAATGTGGAAGTACTATGTTCTTCAATAACTGAAGACTGATGACCACAGCGATTTACAAAGGACAGATCCTTGGAGAGAGGTGGGGGAGAAGATGATGCAGTGCATATAGAAAAAAAGAAAAGATAAGGAAATCGTGGATGGAATACAATGAATGATTTATAGTAGGTAATAAAAGAAACAAATGTAATCACTTCTTTCCCCAAAACGTTGGATGAATTTTTCGTGCAACTTTTTCCTTGGCCTTTCGATATTGTTTAAGTACCTAAACACACACACACGCACACAAGTAGCACACCTTCCGGTCCATTGCTCAGCCATCTATTGCCACCAACATGAGATGAAGCATGTCACCAAGAGTTTCCAAATGCACATCGAGGCCCTCTGTATCGGGCCCTTCCAAGAAAGGCAGTTTGCTTTTTATCCCCAGAGCCTCCCTGTGACAGGGAATGCCTAGCAGAAAACTGGAGGACAGAAAGGAGGGAGAAAAAAACAACACTTTTATTTTCTTTGTAAGTCACTAACTAATTGAACTACCATATCAGCAAAGCTGGAAAATCCTGCCTGTCCGGATTGTCACTTATACCCGTAGCATTCTTGAACGTCTCCAAGGTTGAAACTACTGATGATTAACTTCTGGGAATACCCAGGGTAACTATTTCAGACCTGTGAACTATCATGCCTTCTCAATGTCAGCAGATAACCACATCAGCCAAATACCTTCTCAGAAGCCTGTAAGATTACATTTCATTTTTGGGAGTGATCATTCTAGCCACCAAATGGTAATACTCTCTCTGAGCCTGCCGAGGGCTGTGGCTGACTTTCTTCCAGATAAAGGCACTATCTGAGTAAGACTAACATTACCTGCGTATCAGCAGTTTCTGCACCAGAGACCGTATCAGAAATCTAACTGCCAATTTCCACACATCTACAGAGGGAAACAAAGGGTCACATTTCAAAGGCTCCCAACCCAGGGAAAGAGCCAGTTAGAGCATTTGCAACACAATCACTTGTACAACAAGGCAGGGGAAATGTGGTATCACCCACAGATAAAGACAGCAGTCCGGGACCCTCTACATCTACCTCTACAATCTACCAAGATTCACTCAAGATTCTACTGCAGGACTCATATGGGCTTTTATCTCTCTGACAACAAAACCCAAGAGGTTTGCCAAAATAGAATTCCAGTGTAGGGGGAAAGAAGCTAAAGAATTATGCATTAATAACACCTTTACCCACAGGCGGAACATATTTTCATCTGCACACATCACGAACCAGAGATCTTAGGTTATTAAAGGTGAAAGAGGCTAATAGTCTTTGGGATGGCTCTCTTGGGTTGCCTATTTGCATAATGAAGCTAACACAGGGCAACCCAACTCAGCAGTTCTTTGGGATCAGGTACTTGTACTCACTCACACTATTTTAAATTCACTAACTAAATTACTTTGTGGAAGAACTGTTGGTAGCTAATCTCAAAACTATGTCTACAAATAATTCATGACCATATTTACCAATGAAGAAGAAGCCTAATTGGCCAAGATGTATGGTTTAGTTAATCTGTCTTTTAGAAAATACCAAATTAATGCATACATAAAGATCACCATTGATAAAGATTTAAACATTGCTGAGGATATCTGCATAACCTGAACTCAGAATTGAAGGTCCCTGCCCTGTTCTGGATTCCCAAAGCCAGGACCCCTAGATCAGGAAGGAGTTCCTACCTGGAGCTATCCTGTATCCAGGGAAAGAAAACCAAAACTTTTGGCCATGAACTTATTTTCATACTGAGTCATAGCACAGCCATTTTACTTAAAATTATGGAACCCAAACTGCAAGAAAAAATTTAGCATAAAAGATAAGTAGGAATAATTTATCAGTAATTATACCACAAAGGGATAATTTAATATTTTGCGGTTAATTCATTGGGACACTTTCTCTGGTGTTTTTACTTCAAATGGTCTTACTTTACTGTAAATGGTCATTTGTACTGGGGGCATGAAGAAGAGGTAGAGCACAGAGGATTGTTAGGGCAGTGAAAATATTCTGTATGATAGTATAATGATATATGTCATTATACCTTTCTCCAAACCCATAGAATGCACAACGCCAAGGGTGCACCCTAAGGTAAACTACAGACTTTCGGTGATAATGATGTGTCCCTGTAGGTTCCTCAGTAGTAACAAATGTCCCACTCTGGTGGGGGCTGCAGATAATGGGTGAGGCTGTGCATGTGTGGAGGTAGGGGCCATATGGGGAATCTCTGCATCTCCCTCTCAATTTAGCTGGAAACCTAAAACTGCTGTTAGAGAGTCTATAAATAAACAAACCTAAATCTTCATGAATAACAATAGTAATGATTATTAATATTGATTGAATATTTGTTATGTGCCAGGCACTTTGCTAAGTGTTTTTTTTTTTTTTAAGTTATTTATTTTGAGAGAGAGAGGGAGAGAGAGAGAAAGATTGAGGAGGAACAGAGGGACAGAGAGAATCTTAAGCAAGGCTCTATGCCCAGCATGGAGCCCGCCCAATGTGGGGCTGCATCTCACAACCCTGAGATCATGACCGAGCCCAAATCAAGAGCCTGAGGCTTATGGATTGGGCCACCCAGAGGCCCCTCCGCTAAGTGCTTTACATGGAATAATTCACTTATTTCTCACAGCTGCTCTGTATCATAGGTGCTAATAATATACCTATTTTATAGATCATCACAGAGAGGGTAAATAACTCGCCCATGATCACACAACTAGTAAGTGGCTGAGCTGGGGATTCACACCCAGACACTGAATTAGTGCATCGGTTGGGAGATCATGCTGCACAAGCAGTATTTGATTTCCTAGTGCTTTGCTTTCTCTGTGTGTGTTTGCTGTATAAAAATTGGTGTGTGTTCATGTCCACATTGATGTATCTCTTCCCTAAAAACAAAAATATACTGGGTACGTACTTAGTGTCATTTAACGTTTTAGGAGATAAATGTAAGATCTCTCCTTCCCCAGGGACTTCTGCATCACCTTGGATATTTCTTGAAATCCCTACATCACATTTACTGAGTAGCTGTTCTATCCGTTGTTAACTTGTGAAGAGAGTCATTTTAACTCTTTTTCTGTTAAGTCTAAATTTAACCTCTTTGTCCTTCATGACTAACCTTCTAATCCAACGCACCTCATCTTTCAACTCAGAATTTTGAGGAACCGGGGAGAGTAAAGTAGCCGCAGGACGCCATGCTAAGTTTCAGGTGAAGAAAATGAAAGTCAGGTCGGTACTGCAGAGAAGAGAAAAAGTGTTTATGAAAATGGGGATGTTTTAGGGAGCTGGTCATGAGAGGAGGAGAGTGTTTAGAAAGGGGGCAGGAAATGGAGTAAATGTGGTCCATCTAGTGGTAGAGCTGCTTGGAATCCAAAATGGAGGAACTTCAATGGGTTAAAAGATGATAGGTTGTCTCCTTCCCCTTGAGTGGGCTGGACTTTGTGACTCACTTCCAAAGAGTAGAGCATATGCAGTGGGAAAAACAGTGAGTTTAAGTGGAAAAACCTGGCAACACCACCTTCACCAAAGGATTAATCTCAGTATCACCCGTGATCAATCATGTGGATAACATGCGGCCCTGATATGATGTGATGAGAAGGCACTTCACCTCCGTGATATTTTCCCCGAAAACCCACAACCCAGTCTGCTCATGAGAAAAATGTCAGGTAAACCCAAATCGGGGAATACCCTACCAAATGCTTGACCAGCACTCTTCAAAACTGTCAAGATCATGAAAAATAAGAGAAGATTTTGAAATTGTCACAGATCAAAGGAGACTAAGATACAATGACTAAATGCAGTGTGGAACCATGGATTGGATCCTGGTGCTGAAAAAGGAGAAACTGCTGAAATCCAAGGCAAGTCTGCTGTTTCGCTGATTGCAATGAACCGATGTTAATTTCTTAGTTTTGACAAATGCACCATGGTGACGTAAGATGTTCCTATTAAAGGCAAATGAAATGAAGACTATTAGGAACTCTCTGTGCTTTCTTTGCAACATTTTTCTCTTGTTTGTTTTTTGTAATTTATACTTATCCCCAAATAAGGTAATTTAATAATAATTGTGGGTTATAGTTTCATCTCATTAAAATGGTTTGGGACCATAAGTTTTTTTCAATGGATTTAAAACATTTAAGAAAATGTGTAATTTTTTATGGGATAGGAAAAGGCAGACCTAGAGGGCTGTGTTCTAACAGCACGTTGTGTTCAACAAGACTAGTGATTACTGACTATGTAGAGGCTTTATGATAAGCAAGGTTAAAAGCCATGGATAAAAGGAAAGGCACATGGCGAGGGACAAAGGGATAAAAGCATTTCAGGGTGAAGGCACCTATGTCAGCCATGTTCTTTTTATTAGCAAATTAGGCCTAGATGAGGCAGGTGTTACATAAATTAAAACTGTATGGTCAGGGGAATGAAGATGGGAAGAGTAAGGCATGGATTAGGGACCAACTCCGGGCAACAAGAGCAAGAATAAAAATATGAAAGCCAGTGTGACCCCAGTGTTGGTCATTGGTAAGCTCCTCAGACTTCAAGGTGGCCAAAGAGGAAAAAATTAGGAGATACTTTACAGAGTCGTTTCAAACCTGTTTCCTCAAGGTTTGGCATAGGGAAGCTGGATTATTAATACTTCTTGCCTTTATAACTTTGTCTCCCCGCCTCCTCTTTGACAGCCTAGAGTAAAGAATGAGGCTGTAGATCCCTAGTGACAGAGATCCCAACTGTGCTACTAACTGGAGTTTTGATACCAGCAAGTTCTCTTTATCTCTCTGGATCTCAGTTTCTTCAAGGAAAAAAGGAAGAAGTTGTGTGCTTTTTTTTTAAAGATTTTATTTATTTATTTATTTACTTACTTACTTACTTACTTACTTACTTAGAGAGCACAAGCAGGGAGAGAGGCTCAAACCAACTCCTCACTGAGCAGGAAGCCTAATGCAGAGCTCAGTCTCAAGAACTTGATATCATGACCTGAGCCGGGATCAAGAGTCAGACACTTAACTGACTGAACCACGCAGGCACCCCAAAAATGAGAGGTTTTATGTGACCAAAAGTCTCTTCCCAGTTGTAAACATCATGTGATACGATTTTGTGGATTCCTTTTGGCACACAAGCCCCCGGATTTACAATCCTTGTTTATTATATCCAATGACACATAAGTAAAAATGGATGAAGTCAACACTGCTACAACTGAGCCCTGTCAACCCAGAGGGTTCCATCATTTTGTTCACATCTGGGGATATACACACCAGGACCATGCTGCTGCATCCAAGAAGCGGTGCTGTGCTGGGTACTTTAAGACCTTTAAAAGAATGTCATAAAATTTATCTTCCTCTTTCATTGCTTCAATTTGAGATCCATATCCAATCTAGGCAACCGGCTTAGAGATAACATGAATTTCCCAATGAAAATAGAGATACAAATTAACTGGAGATATTAATGATCATTTCATGGTACCTAAACACTAAAATGGGAACATTAAAGCTAAACTCTGTGCCTTAGATGTTCTCTCATGGGGGAAGAAAGCAAGGAAGAGGGGTGCAAATAAAAACAGCACCTGAAAGCTGGGAAAAATGAAATTTGCCAAAAAAAAAGACTCACAAAAAACAAAAACAAAAAACCCCACCTGGTCATATTAAAATTGGAAAGTTGTCAACAATTTTAGGTTTAAAAAGGGCAGGAAGTGTCACCTGGAGAAAGAAAAAATGACCTACTCACCCTAGTTTGCACAGAACTTTCTGCATTTGGGGGAACCCCCCAAACTCAGACAAATGGGGATGTTGGGTCACCCTAGAAAAAGACTATAATTAAATATTTCATTGTTTTATTTTAAGATGATTCTCACATTGAAATGGTTGAATTTTTCTCTTGATGTTTAGTTAGAGGCCAGTTAGTTATGTTCTATATTTATTTAATGCTGTGCAGAAATTGTGGAAACTTCCAAGAGTACAGAGAATGAATAGATATGCATATGCATACACATAAGGACATGCATACACATACACATATACATATGCATATTTCTTATTCTTAAGAAAACGTATCTCTACCTTACTCATCACCACCTGACATTGCATAGGCCAGAAAGTAACTTAGATTTGTGCTCCATCTAATCTTATGACTGGGTCTAGTTTTTAAGACAAAAAAATACAAAATGTTTTGAAAACTTAAAAGCAGCCCATGCTACTACTGATCTGTTCAAATAGAAATACCACCAGAGCGGAACTATATTTGCAGTAATCTGAATTGTTTGGCAGGTACAATCAGCTAAGATAAGAGCAATTCATTTTATACATGAAGACAAAATCTACATTAAAACACAGATGTGCTAAGTGTTAAGAACAACAAATTGGGTGATTACCATTATATCCATAATATGAAGAGTGAGAAAGGCTAAAATCTACAAATTCAGATGAATAACATATTATTAACAAATAATGCAAAAGCACATGTCCTTGACTCCTACTTAAGATCATCTTCTACATCAAGCAAAATGACTTTCAAATTGGAAAAGGTAGGTAACAAGCACAGTTACCAGAGATTGGAGTTCAAGGAGCTGGAAGATACTTTAAAAAAAATCTCTTTGCTTAAAATTAATAGAAGTCATTTGACCCAAATAAGTTATACACCAGACCAGTTGTGGAAAAAAACAAACAAACAAACAAAAACAAAACAAAAACAAAAAAACACTTAAGTTGCTATAAAAACAAGGTATTCTAGTAGATGATATATACCTGCAATGTTTCAAAATAGAGAAACTAGAAACTACATCAAATTCAGCTTGTTGTTGACCCTGCCCATATTCTGGAATAAAACTGAAATCAAGGAACCAACATAAACAACCAGTCATGCCAAACTAATTTTCTTTAAAAAAAAAGAAGAAGAAGAAGAAGAAGAAGAAAGAAATCTTATCAGGGAAGTCAAGAAAATACCATACAAAGAATATATTTTGATTTCATCCAGTTTAAAATATTTTGTTGTAATTTGTTTCACAAAATTTTCCTCTATACCCTTAGCAACAGAAACACACACACACATACACACTCGATGAGCAAGTAGCATGGTTGCACTGTTATACCTAAAGTCTGTTGATTAATGGATGAATAACAGATGGTTAGGGTGTGGCAAGACTCTTTGATCAACATCATCTAGATTTTTTTTTCTTAATTACTAGAGGTCAAGAGATAACCCTTATCAAGTTTGTAGAAGATACACATCTGGTGATGAAATCAGTTTTCAGAAGGAACTTGACAAACTATAATTAATGATCACATTGACTTCTATGAAAGTCCCATTCTGCACCTCCGAAAACAACCACATCAGTGAAACGCAGATCTTGCCTGATATGACCACAAGACTGTTTACAAAAATCCTTGGGAATTTGGGTTGATCTCAATCTCTTTATGAGCCAATGATGTGGCATGGTTGCCAAAAATAGCTCCTGCCTGCTTAGCTTGCACCAGTTACAAGTATCCTGTTCAGAACAAAGAAGGCAGTGTTCTTGCAGTGACAGTCCTTGGTTTAACCTTTGCCACCACATTTTAAGAGAATTACTAACTAAGGCTTATCTAGAACAGTGAGACTAGAGCTGTGGAGAGTCCAGAAAGTGGGTTACAGCAGTAATTATTGAAGAAAAGAAAGATAACTGGGGACAGAGAACAGTGGAGGCATGATCATTATTTTCAAATATTAGAAATTCCATTTTAAAGAAGGACTGAATTTACTCCACAAAGCTCCAGAAGACAAAAGTCAGATCAACAGGTTGAAAATTTGAACAGGAAAAATTGAGCTCACTGCAAGAAAGAACTTTCTAGCAATTATAGCTTTTAAAAAAAATAAAATACCAGTATTGGCAAGGGTATAAAAACATGAATATTTTCATATAATTGAAATGGGGATTGAAATTGGATCATTCTTTCTGGAAAGGCAATTTGGCAATGTATTTCAAAAGATTTAAAAGCCTATATCATTGAATTCAGAAATTCCACTTATAGACATTTACCTACATAATTAGAAATGTTGGAAAAAGTTTATAACAAAATTAATTGCAGCATTTTTTCTAGTAGTGGATATTTTGAGATAAACTATAGCCATCAGATAGATAAATATATTTCATATATACATATCTGTCTTATATATATTACATATATAAAATGGAATACTAAGCTGTTATTTTAAAAACACATAGTAGAAAATATTTTATAGAAGCAAATATTCATAATACATCTTAGTTGAGAAAAGAGATCTCAATCTTCTAAATATAGAAAAATAGAAAAAAATTAAATACAATACACTAAAATATTAACATCACTAACTATAAGAAAAAGAACAATTTTTCCTTCTGTGTGTTTTGCTATTTTTTCCAATGTCTAAAATGAAAATATAGACATTTTGCAATCAGAAACAAACAAAAAACAATGGAGGCATAGAACATGTGTTCTCACATCCTCAGTACCTGATTCACAGTAGGAAAGCTACACATTTTTCTTGAATAAATTAATTAAATGTTATAAATATTTTATAAAGTGAACTCTCTAAAAGAGTTAATAGCTTCCCATTACTGGAACTGTTCAAGCAGAGGCTGGATGACTCTCAGTATATTTGGAGGGCATTCTTACTTTGATTTAAGAGCGGGGGTTCCCAAAATGAGACACCTGGGAAACCTGAAATACAACCCCATTTCATGAAATACAAATTTCCAGTCCCCACCCCAGATTCCCCACCCCCAAATCTGCAGGGGTTGTTAGAATTTGCCTGGGTTTCAGGGGGTGGACTTTAGAGATTGTTCCCATGCATCTGGGACCCAAGCTGCTGTGGTCCTATGCTGATGGCTAAGGCAGGATCCTGTAGAGGTTACTCTGGGCCTTCGAACTGGCTATTCACTGGCCTGGAACAATGTCTCCCCCCACCCCACCCCAGCCCCCAGCCCAGTCTGCAGAGATGGCTCCCTCACTTTTTCCATGACTTCATGACTTCATTCAGATCTGCCTCTTCAAAGACGCTCCGCTTGACTCCCACAAATTGCAGCCCTTCCCAAAATCTCCCATCCAGTTTTCCCTGCTTTGTTTTTTGCCTGAGCACTTACCAATTCCTACAATATAATTCACTTATTATGTTTATTATTTATGGTCTGTCTCTCCCTACTAGAAAGTAAGCTCCATGAAGAAATGATTTATTTTTCCATTTTGTTCAAGTATCTCAGAATCATGCTTGGCACATAGTAGGGACTCAAGGAATGTTTGTAAAGGAAGAGACACAATGAATGGAAGAATATCTACGGTTCTAGTCAAAGGTGCTTGGCTGCTACTTTGTGACAAGTGATGTTTTGGGTGAGTCTATTTCAGAGGTTGGCAAACTTCTAGAAAGGGCCAGATGGAAATATTTTCAGCTTTGTGGGTCACACTGTCTCTGTCGCATTACTCAACTCAGTCGTGGCAGCACAAAGGGAACCAGAGACAATACATAAATGAATGAGTATGGCTATGTTCCAGACTTGGCCCTTGGGCCACAGTTTGCTGACCCTGCTTTATCCACATTTCTGGAAACCTCATCAAGTCAGAATTCTACAAAGGAGCTGCTGATCTAGCTTTGCCAACCCTAGGTACAAAGCCCTTGGCTCTGAAGGACAAGGATCTTGGGGGAGGTGTCTCTTTTTACTAAGACCAGAAGGGGTTCCTTAACTGGGCCTTTATGAAAACATCAGAAAGTTTTGTTGATAATGGCAAAATCCACCCACAATGGGAAACAGGTGAAGTTTGGTATAATTAAAGAGTACACTGGATTTTTGATACGAACTTCTAGTTTTAGAGGCGAGCATCCTGGCTAACATTTTGTGGTCCTGCCTGCTCTACACAGTCTATATTTTTTTGCCTCATGCCTTGGGCTTCTTCTTCCTTTAGGAAGTCTGTCACTTTTACATCACGATGTCTCAAACCAACCTTTGAAAAATGATTTTGCCTCTGTGAGTTTCTACAGAGACTTTTAATTCCCTTCAATATGCCCGACTTGTTACAGTTGCAAAAGGCTGCAGCAATCTGTGGAATCATCTTGGGGATTCTATCATTCTTCATGGAGGTCTGGGGGTTCAGCATTTCCTACACAGAATAGAAAGATGGGGAGGGGGACCATGGCAGGGGACAGAGTTTAAACTCCTACACCATGAAGAGCATCTCTCTGCTTTGATCTTAAGATCTTAAGATCTGCCAGATCTTAAGACACTGCCTCCTCCCCGCCAAAAAAATTAAAAATAAAAAAATAGAAACACTCCACCATTTGGTAGAAACATTCCAGTTTATGGAGGCAACACACCTCTTGCAGAAAGTAGCACAGAACACTGCCATTACATTGCATTGCACCCAACCAACAGGCCACCCAGATCTTTGGGTGAAAACTAAAGGATTCAGAAAATCTTGTGGATATTCTTTTTACTGAACCATGGTAATCACTTGTTTTAAAAGATTAGAGTATTTTTTATTGTGAAATCTACATGCAGATCACTTAAGACCTCCACTGAAGATGGCCATTCCATTTCTAACAAGCAGGGCAACAATACTCTGCATTAACCTGTTAAACCAAATAACTGGAGGTAACAGCTGGGCCAGGGCAGTGTCTTGGTTCAGCTGCTGCAGGTCATGTTTATGGCCTATGGAGAAAAGAGGTCAACCAAGTCAAAATATTTAGGTCAGTTTTCATTTCAAATATTGCATCCCATTATAAGAACAAATCTACTGATTTTGTCACAGAAAATATCATTCTTGTTATCGTGGAGTCAAAATGAAGAACAGCAGACCTTCGAAAAACACATTTCCTATTTTCTGCAAAATGCCAACATTGTCCACTCAGAATGTCCTCCAATCTCTCTTAAACACTTTGATCTAAAGCTTGTAAATGCCACAGACATTTTTCTTGGATGTTATTTTTTAGAACTTATAGGAATTTGTCTTTTGTCTGCAAAAAAATCAACATGTGGTTTCTTTTTTCACAAGCCATTTAGCTTCTTCAAAAATTGAGCAATTCTGTCTCTTCTGGAGGACTCAGCTCTAGACCCTGGCTCGGGGAAAACTCTGCTGCCCTTCCTTATCCCCATAATGGGCACTGGCCTGAACCTGGGCCCTGTCTCTGGCTCTGTACTTCTTGCTCATTCCTCCCCAGGGGACAAGTGGCTGATCTTGCTGGTGTTGGTCTGACCACCACTGAGCCACTTCATTGTTGTCCAAGGCCATTGCTCCACACAGCCCCTCTCCCCTGCTTCCTCTCCACCTGTGATAAGCCCAAAGGCACAGGACCAGTATGATATTGTGAAATATATAGTTGGTCTTTGTCCCTGATTCTGGCACAAAGCTCCTGAAATCTTTGGCCTCTCCTAAGTGATGAAAGTAAGAAAGGTGTATTTTGGTATGTTAATGAGGTGACTTTTGGACCCTACCTAAAGATGGGGGCTGGTTACCATAGGAACCAACCATGTGATTAGAGGGTTGGAACTTTTAGTCCCACCCCCTGATTTCTAGGGGTGTGGGTGGGAGAGGGGCTGGAGACTTAGTTTAATCAATGGCCAATGATTTCATCAGTTGGGCCTATGCAATGAAGCCCCCATAAGACCCCAAAAGTACGGAGTTCAGAGAGCTTGTTGGTTGGGAAACCAGAACACTTCCACCTACCACCATGCTAGGCCCAAACTCCGTGGGGACAGAAGCTCCTTTGTTTGGGACCTCAGCCTAGGTATCTCTTTATCTCATTGTCAATTCACGTCCTTTGATATTCTTTGTAAAAAAAAAAAAAAAAAACAGTAATCTGGTGAATAAACTGGTTTCCTTTCCATTCTAGCAAATTAATTGAACCCAAGGTTGTAGTCATGGGAACCTCTGATTTATAGCCAGTTGGTCAGAAGTACAGGTAATAACCTGGACTTCCTACTGGCATCTGAAGTGGGGGGGCATTTTTGTAGAACTGAGCCCTTAACCTGTGGAATGTAATGCCATCTCTGGATATACTGTGTCTGAAATTAGTTGAATTGCAAGACACCCAGCTGATATCCAAGAATTGCTTGGTGACACAGGAAAAAAGCCTACAAGTAGGAATTGGAGTCCAGAACTGTAGCCAGTCTCACAACTTCTCTGTTGTTGCATTGTCTCTGCTGGTTAATGAGTGGGTAATTGAGAAGAAGCCTTCAGGATAGAGCCAGGTCCCAAAGTATAGATCAGGCAGAAAGTTAGTGGGTTCCCGTTGTCTATCAATTCTGTGCATGAAGCCTCCTCTTTTCAGAACCCTATAGAAGAGGAGGGTTCCCTAACCTCCAACACCATAAACAATAGTATGGAATAAATGAAAGTTTTAGTTGCCTGAATCCTTACCTCTTATCTTGTTCCCCAACTGTTATTCATAACAAAATACTGCACAGACTTTAAACAGACAGGGTACCATTGCTGACTATCGAGTCAACACCATCAAATCTGTCTTCTGTCTTCTGTGTGTTCTTTTACTTGCTCTTTTAAAGAATCATTAATTAATTAATGTCACAGTAGATATTAATTTATCTAAGGACTCTATCCATATGCTTACTTGTCCCCTAAGCATATGGAATCATTTATTAGTTTTGAGAGATATGGTACACATTTCTGTGGTGATAAATTGGAATATATTCAGCCAATTCATTTCCCATCCTGTTTTCTTCAGGTAAGACTGATATATGAAAGCAAACAGCCTTTTATCCCTATCACATAGCAGCATTTTATAGCCATTTATAGGTGAACTAAAAATACCCCCAAATAATACTTGTAATTACAGGCAAAGGAATCCTCTTAGTTCATATTTCCTGTGTGCGCGCACACACACACACACACACACACACACACACACACTGCAGGTACTCATGATGGAACACATGTGAATACTACTGCTGACATCAGAAACTCCAATTACCCCAGGATTTGAGTGCTGACTAGGTCCTGATTTATTTTAAGCACATTAGGCAGTATAATGAGTAAAACAAATACTTTGAGGATCAGATTTAAATGAAGAAATGTAAAGGAATTCAGGTGTAAGTCTGATTTCCATGGTTATTTCTTCAATTGTGGTAAAGTCTTGGCTGCTACAAGCATCAATTAATGATCTAGACTTCCAACAATAACAAGGAGTCCTGCTCAGAATGGATTTATAGAAAATGTGGTCAATCTGATCCAAAGCTACCAAATCGGCACATTTACTAGAAGTAAATGGAGTCGATTATACTTCACAAGACAATGGGAGTGTATAGAAATCTGGTGTATGGAAAATTATTGTCTTGGGGGATTTAGGAAAGAAAAATAACTTTATTGGCTATTACTTGCCCAACTGGTTATAATAACCCACATGTCCATTGTGTCTAACTGGTTAAAATATATCTTCATAAACATCATCTCATAAAATTTCACAACAGTCCTGTGAAGCTATGTGCTTGTTTTAACGGATGAAGGAATGGAAGCTCTGAACAATTAAACAACTTCCCTAATGTCACATAGAAATGGTCCAGACAAACGACCATACAAATGACTGTACAAAATACATAAATAAAAACAACCCTTCATTAGAAACAGCCAGAGTGTGGCACTGTTTCTTTGTGACCCAAGTAGACAACCTCATTCACTGGCAGCATTTTCCTTATCGGTGCTGACCAACTGGTGGTGTGTGGGATATGGCAGACAATGAAGTGACAGGGGGACTCTATGGATGAGACACTCCTGGATAACAAACGTTGACACATACATCCTTGTAGCTCACTGGTGATGAATTCGTCTGTTCTGCATATAATACTTCCCTCCTCAGGTTTCCAGGGACTCAAGGATATGATTTCAGCAAAGCAAAACAACCTTATACATAAATTACTGATTTTGTTAAATTCTGTATCTTGCCCTTTCCTCACTTTTCCCCATTTCTAGACAACATACGTCTAGGCATGGGAACAAGATTAATTCCAAAAACTATCCAAACCATATTTTACAGTTAAAAAGTGCAATTTTGAATTTGAATAGAAGGATCCAATGCATCAGTCGTTCTCAGAACACCGAGTGATTCAAAGACCTGATAGCCAGTTTCCTCAGGATCACAGCACTCCTAAGGTGAACTTTTTGAACCACACATGTTCAAGTTGGAAGGGAATATAGTCCCTCTCCTCCAAACATCTGATTTCTCCCACAAAGAAGTCTCGACGACAAGGAGTGGCATTTCATGGGTTATGCAATGAACTAAAGTCTGGGCAAAACTTAAAAACAAAAGTCTCCTGTCCCCTATCTAGGATTTCTCTGCTATGCTTTCGTAGTAAGAAGTTGCAACAATTCTTAAGATTGAGCAACAGTTCTTAAGATTTGTAAGCTCTAAGCTACATGGATGTTTTCTCATTACTGTGAACATGAACCAAAAAATATCTTTTCACCTCTTCTTTTTTTTTTAAAGATTTTATTTATTTATTTATTTGACAGAGAGAGAGACAGCGAGAGAGGGAACACAAGCAGGGGGAGTGGGAGAGGGAGAAACTGGCTTCCTGCGGAGCAGGGAGCCCGATGCGGGGCTCCATCCCAGGACCCTGGGATCATGACCTGAGTCAAAGGCAGTCGCTTAACGACTGAGCCACTCAGGAGAAAATAAACTGGTCAATAGAAAGGCAAGGAGGGAGCTATATACATATCCTTCCAGCTCTATTTCTGGCATTAAATTGTATTATCTTGAGGTCAAGGCCCTGATCCTAGCACTAGAATCTCGGAGCACTTGAGACATTAGGACATGAACTGTCCAGTTATCCCTTATAAGATATTAGGGACCAAATAAAAATGCTGAGTGTTAAGGGCATTGATCTAAGCAGGGAGTGACCCAGGGTGGGGTGATCTAATTTCAAAAGTTTGCATGAAGGCACATGACTACTTATGATATGGTAAGATGAGGATAATGTACTAAAAAAAAGAAACTAGGGATTTCATTAATTCTATCTCAAGAAGTTGAGAGAGTGTGTGTGGGGGGGTGGCTGTCATTTGTGATAGTCCTTGAAATATGAGTATCCATGAGGAGATGGACAATAGTAGAGAGAACACCACCAACAAAAGCAGAAACTGACGTCACGATGGGAAACAGCAAATAGCCTGGCATGCTAAGATATCAAGTCCTGTTGCAGAAAGTGAAAAGGAGGTAGTAAAAGTTCAGGGCTAGGCCAGATTGGGAAGCATGGTAAATACCAAGATAAGAAATAATGAAGGTTGGAAGACTTCTATAGTCAGGTTTATGTTTCTAAACTAATGAATGCACGGTGTAATGAGTAGTTCAAAAGTTACAGAAACAACCTGTACTTGGTTTATGGGCAAGAAAGAGGTTAATTCCAATTCAGTATCTAATTCTTGGCAGAAACTGAAGTCCAAGATGCAATAAAAAACTGTTCCTATTGCTAGTAATAACATTCTAATTTGGTCAGCTCTCGATGCTAAAAGTAGAGGGAAGGTCGCTGAGGTTTAGATTGATGAAAAGCAAACATTGGCCTTTTCTGGGGTACTTCCCAGTAGCATTGGACCATAGGTTCCCATGGCTCCCACCCAGTCACCAGAAGTCCCTCAGGCACTTGGAAGGCTCACGTCTAGAATAAACTTGAAATTCTCTAAGCACCACAGAAGACCTTGAAGTTTTTCAAGAAGATCTGAAAGTGAATGAACTCACTTGCTTTATTTTCCACTGTCCTGGGAGGCCTGCCCCCTCTCTCAAGACCCACATAGACCCTCTGTGGCAATGTCAACACCCCAAATAAGCCGAGAACTGAGTCATTTGAGCCGAATGAGTATTTGCTGCTCTGAAATTATTGAGCTGTGATGACCTTACTTGAGATTCTCCATTTTGAGACAAAGAGGTCTATGTATGTATGACTCACTGAAATCAAAGTCAAAGACTCAACTTGATGTAATTTTGTTCTTACCTTTTATATCTGAACCTCTACATACAAGACAGAATTCTTCACTTTTATGGTTTGTGTGTCAAAATATAAACCTACAAGATTGATAATTCTGACTGAATTGGAATTCAGGTCAAACATTTACACTATGTTTTATTTGATTGAAGTGTTTGATTTAACTAATAAACAAAATAAATGTTTTGATTGAACAGGATCCACCTTTGTCTTTAATGTTTAATGTTTGGTTAATTCAGTTATCTCTTGTAGATATCCTTCAGTGACTCTGGAAAAGAACAGAGTGTAATTTCGGTTGCAACTCATTTTTGTGATAGGATTGAAATTTCCTGTTTCAGTTTTTTCGTGAAAATATAGATGTCCCTGTTCTCATGGCTTCAGCCGTTAATACTTATTTCCCTACTAGAAAGTGTATTATGATACCCCTAAGGGATCTCTCACATGTAGCCTGAGATGACCTCATGAATCACTGGGAACTAATTTGTAACTATACAATACAGATACATCTAGTTCAGACTTAAAAACACTTAGTTTGCCTTATAAGGTCAAACGTGAACTGGATTTGATATAGAAATTATAACATGGCTATAGAAATGATATTTCCGCTTTAAGTTAGTAACATTGTTAATGAAATTAATATTAATTTGAGAAATATATTAGTATGCATATTTCTATAGACATCCACAGTACATTTTGGTTTGGATAAATCAATCACTGCAGTATAAGTGTGTGTGGATTTATTTAAATCAACTTTGTTTCCATGAAACCTGTAAAGGATTATGCACATTTTCTCATTTTGAAGCTCTCAAAAAATAATCTTTTCTGGATGAGTTGCAATTATGCATATCCTGAATTACATTTAATTGCAACATGGCAGTAGATTATAGGGAAAGACCGAGCACAAGTGAACTGAAGTTTCCACGGGAGACTTCCATGTTTGCTGTTGGTTTGAAAATTTGGACCATTCAGATGGAAAGGTCTTTCAGACCCTTCCAGTATTGTCTTTGGAAAAAATTTAGCGCATTTCCATGCATACCGGTCTGTGGGAAATAAAGAAGTGTGTTCTCCCATCAGGCCACAGGGCAGCTCTCCAGCTGTCACAGTGTGGCATGTCTGACAATCATTGTCTGCCTGAAGTGCCAACTCATGTCTGCTTTATCTCCAATCCATTTCAGTATAAATGGATGTTTGCAAGGCCTTGAGACCATATGAGCCACCTCAGGTGGAATAATAATTGTTCTTGTAGCAGCAGCTAGGCTATTTCATGGGCATATTGGGTTGGCAGAAAAGTGAAATCAATTTTAAAAGAAGTGTGTAGCATTAGATAAAGCCCAAGTCCCCATGGTCTTATCTGATGGTTTAGTTTGTTTTTCCAAAAGTGAGGTGCCCAGAGGTATTGGTGCCCTATTTTAAGCAGACCGAGAGTTTAATAGGAAGGTGCAGACAAGCAGCTGAAAGGTCATCATTAGACACTGCTGTGCATCTAACCAAATTGAAAGTTTGCACCAGTGAAACTGCATCTGGCGTAAATAGGGTTATTGTTTCAGAGGATTCCAGAACAGAACACCAGCTGGGCTCTCATGAGGTTATGCATCTATTGTAATCAGGAGCCTTATAGTTATCTTAATCTCTCTTATTATATATACATATATATATATATACATATACATATTTTTTTGAGCATAAACTCAGCACTCACCCTTGAAATTGGGCACTAAACTAAGAACACAGAGCAGAAATTGGAAGAAAGGAGAGATGATGATTCTCTGAAGCAATATTATGGTGGTGGTCAGCAGCTATGAGTGTTGAGGCTTATAAATAAAACCTAAAATGTATGACCTAGTTTGTTTCTGAATATATTCTTGGGGTTCAGTTGAAACAAATAGAGCCAATAGATAGAGGAAGATTAAAAAGTCCAAGGAGAGTCTCATCAAGGATTACCAGTGGAAGTTGCATGGAAAACTTATTTCTATTACGTAAAAAGAAACTGAACCAGGGGAAATGAAACAACCAAAAAATGAAGGGTGGAACTTCATTTCTTGATTGGTCTTTCTGCTTGGTCTCTCTGATCTAATTTGTCCTCCTTACTATTCCCAAAGTTAGCTCCCTGAAACAGAGCTGAACACATTACTATCTTGTATAAAAATGTTCAGTGACTCCCCATTGCCTATGAAATTCCATAATTCGGAATTCACAACTCTCCACTATTTGTCTCCAATCTGTTGTGCCAACCTCATCTCCCACTCTGCCCCTGTAAAACCAGTCTTTCCAACTCTCCCCTATATAGCTACAACTTCCTGTTCAAATCGTTCCCCCTTCAAAAATCCCCTCTTCTCCTGCTCCAGATGGAGAGATTTAAAAAGGCAGAGAATGTGTCTGAATTCTGGACAATGTCTATGAGCCTTATTGGGTGCAAGGCACTGTGCTAAAATATATACTTTCTTTGTCTTATTTAATATTGACAGCAACCCTATGGGGTAACCTACTTTATACACAGGAAAAGTGCAGTAGAAAGAGTGTAATTAACTCACCCAAGGTCACAAAGCTAGTAAATGATGGAGCTCAAGCCAGACTATCTTAATTCAAGAATCTGTGCTCTGAATCTCTTCAGTCAATTGGATTTCATCCATTCTTATAACCAGCTCTCCACCAACAGGCACAAATTTTAGGCACAATATAGATCAAATAATGCTCAGTAAAATGTGGTTAAACCAAAGCCTCACTAGGTAATATAAAGATAAGTATAAATGGTTTTTAAAGAGAGAGAAAAATACATTACCAAGAAACAGAATGAAATATTGACTTCAGAGAAAAAGAATGTAATTAAAAAAAAAAAAAAAGGACCACAATCTCGTCAGCAAATCCAAATTGTTCTATAGTGGCTACTGTCCTGTGGGTTAGGAAGGACATCAGAAGGAGGGAATAATTTACCACACTGAACTAAAGACTAACAGCCCTGGCTCTGGAAGAAGTTGGGGAGGGTGGTGGATGAGGCTTCACACTTACCTGTGGGGAAAGTCAAGTTCCAACTCAAGTTTCAACTATTTACTGAACCTTGAGCGAGCTAGGTCTTGAGCGAGCGCAGTAGATCTCAGAATAGCCAATGAAGGGCTGCCAGGCCAAAGACTTACAATGTAAAATAAAATCAAAGCCGACAAGTTGAGTGGGACCAGAAATCTAGAAAAACATGATGATACCAAGACAAAAAGTCCAAGTAAAAATAAAAAGTAGGTGACATGTGACACCTGAGTTGAGAAAGAGAACCCGAGTCCTGGCTGGGGAGGGAGGGTTGGCTCCTGAAAAAGGGACCGGCGTCAAGCTGAACAGAATGCATAGAATTTGAGTAAGGAGAGAAAAGTGAGAGGAATTTCTCTATTAAATGTTAGAGAACATGAGCCAGGATTGCAGAGGGATAGGTCTGTCACAATATTTCCTAAATGGTATGCCAGAAAACATGAATCCAGCCAGATGTTTTATGGGGGAAAAAAGTGAGTGCTTAAATAAGTCTTGGATAGGCTGAACCATGCAAGCCTCTTCTACAAACTCGTGGTCCTCGTGTGGAAGGCTCTGAGAAGCCCCACAGTGGTAACAGTACAAGTACTTGTGCTAATAGTAACGGCAGCAGTAACTTACATTGACTTCTTCCTACGTGCCAGCCACTATGCAGAGACTTTTTCCATGGACTTTCTACATGCAAAGTTCCATATGGGAGAGGTGTATTACTATGCCCACTTGACAGCTAAGGAAACTAAGGCTTGGCTGGTAGACTGATCACCCACTGTCATGCAGATGCAAAATGGCAGGCCTTCGATTCTAAGGCAAGCGTTCTGACCTCCCGGTACATGCTCTTAACTGCTACACTATTACTGCATCCCACCGAACATTCCTATTTAACTTTTTTGTGTATGTGCAAACTCTTGAACCACAACATGTCCAGCTTGTTTCTCTCATTTGCTGTCATTTCTCTCTGAGCTAAGAAACCTTCTGTTCCATCAGCATTCTGCATGAAAACCATGCAGCAAGGGGGTCCTATCTGGTTGCTCTATTTGCCTGCAACTTTGGTCCTGGCTCCCTTCTTAGCTGAAAATCCTGCTGTCCTGATTCATTTCCTAAGCAACATCCCACACATTTGGGAAATATGCTTGAGAAGGACTGATTTTTAATCACACAGCAGATCAACAGAGATGAAATGTTATCTTCTCCTTTTGCAAGGGCCCCTTCCCACCAACTTCTACACCCTCTGACTAAAGCAAAATGCAAAATAGCTCTTGGTTGATTCAAGTATTAGAATCCTATCTACTCTTCCTGCCAGAAAGCTTCTGGACTTACCTAAGAAAACATCTATGGCCTTGTCTTACTCATTTTGGGGGGTAGGTATGTTATATTTCACAATTATACCGTTTATAAGCTATATCTATACTATAAAAATACCCCTCTGTGCTGACCAAGGGGGTAGGTATGCTTTCGAAAGTACTTCCAGGAAAATGCTTACTCATAGGCAATCTGACACCAAGCTGATAATATTGGGGGCATACAGAACAAAGACCTCGTGAATCTCAAGGTGGGTGAAAAACATGTTTAGAAACAAGATCAGCACCATCCCATGGAGAATGCACTTGGCATTTGCATTGCATATCTGAAATTAATAGTAATTCAGAAAAGGGTTGGAGTTTTGTTGTTGTTGTTGTTTGTTTGTTTATTGATTGATTGATTTTTCAGGAGAGGCTGAACGTTTCAGGCAGGACAAAGGAAGAGAGCGAATTTCTGTAATAGCTTTGCCGGTGACCCTGCCGGGTAAGTGCTGAGGAGAGAACTCAGTGGCAGCCACTAGAAGATCAAAGTCTTCAGGGAGGCAGACTGAGGCTGCAGTCTGAGAGGAGAAAACACAGGGTTTCCCCAGCCCTTCGGGCCTGCCCACAAATTTGTCTTCCCCTTACCCCTCCATGGTGTGCTCCTTCAGCAGCCACATGAAGGTTTCTGCCAGTCCCTGATGTTTGGGTAATTTGAAAAACAAACACCCCAATTAGCTTCATAATTGATTCCCAGTTGACAGAAGGTGCTGCTTTTCTGCATTGGCCCAACACGTCGCTAAAAAACCAAGCAGTGAGTTTTCTCCTGGCCTGCCAAAAGAATGATTAAGTTGGTGAGCCCTCTGAGTTCCTCTTCCCTGTTGACAGCTGGTTTTCTTAAACAAGTTAGTACCTGCTGAGGTGGGTTGGAGTTTATCTGATCCACCCGAGCTGATGTCTTTAAAAACACACAAAACAGCCCCACGCTTTGATTATTTGTAAACCACCACCATGTAGTTAAAGAGGGGCTCCGTGAGTAAATAAAGGAAGGAATTGCAGCTCTGTGCAGGGAGTATGAAATACAACTTGCTAAGTTGTAGTCTGTTTTTCCCAGGCAAGACACACTGTGTAATTTTTTCCTTTTGATTACATGATGTCAGTGCATACTCCATCGCTCCGGTATAAACTGACACTTGACAGGCCTATTTCAATGTATTCCGAGGCTGCACCAGCACAGTTATTGTTTCCAAGCTTCTAAGAGCAGTCCCAGAATGAGAGTGAGCTGGTTTGATTACCAGGCTGGAAAGCTTTGAAGAAGCCAGAGCTGTTCCCTTTACGGAAGCCTTCACATCAAAAGCCTGCACTTAATTGGCTTTAGAAATGTCCCACCTTTGGGGGAAGTAACCAGGGTTCTTAATGGTTTCAAAAAAGAAATATGTGTTCAGTCACTGGGGATCCAGAGCATAATGGACACACGCTGGTCTCAACAGATCACATTTCCAAATATGAAATTGATAGAGATGAATCTATGACAAGGAGATCTGCATTCCTGCCCAAGGGTTTGAGGGGGCTTTTAAGAAACGTAAGCATCTTAATGCTGTTGGATCTTAGGTAACTTCTTTGTTACTATCTATAAGGAATGTGAGTGTGTGTGTGTGTGTGTGTGTGTGTGTGTGTGTGTGAGAGAGAGAGAGAGAGAGAACTAGTGGAAGGGGGTGGACAGTGGCCAAAAAGAAAAGGCAGAGCAACTATGGAAAAGCAGGATTTCTTTACTAAAGAGCCCTGTTCTGAGTTAGAATCTTTTCTCTCTCTCCTTAGCAAAACTTCCCCTCCTTCCCACGCAATACCCATGTCTGGTGAGGCCCAGCAGAAATAACAATTACTCTGAGAATCTGGTCTGTTTGGAAATCCACGAAATGGGCCCTTCAGCATCAGAATGAGAGTGTGCTTTAGAACACATCCCTATAAGAAAGTGAATGCAACCACTTCATAGTTATTCACTACTCTTAAACTGCAAAATTTTTTCCTGTGAAGTTGACATCTTTCGAGGACGGGACTTTACAGAGTCCATATTTACATTCTAGTGACCAGCTGTCAAAGCAGAAAGGAGGGCACAACCCTCCATGGTCAAAGTGTGTCTGGGTCATCTTCCCAAGAGGTAGAGTGTCGTTTTGGCTGGCTGACAGCTTGTCCACGCAACCACTTGAAGCCACCTGGAGAAACTCAGGTAGGCCACAGCCCCTAAGCATTCCTCGGTTGGAGTGGGTAAACAGAGTGCCAACTTCAGGGCTGGGCACATCCAAGCTTAACTCCACGTTCCCTTGCTGACTCTTGTCACCATCTACAAATTGAGATTGAAAATACTCCTAGGAGAGCATGATATCCCTATGACTGAACCACACAACTGTCCCCACCTAGGGAATTCACACCTAGGAGTAATCATGTTTACATAACAGAGGTCACCTTATCAGTAGAGGCTCAGGATGGGACAATGCCTTAAAATTCCTGTTAGCAACCTCGGTCATCAGCAGACAGCAATCTCTCACTTCTACCCACTCAGGTCCTAGGGAAGAGCTCACTACCTCCCTCTGAAAGGCAGCCCTACCAGCACAAATGGCAGCCCTTCTATGAATTATTAGGGCAACACACAAAAACCAACATTGCTTTCCCCCTGTAACATTAGCACACCCAGAGGGGGATTTGCCATGAAGTCGATAAAACTTAAGCTTCAAGGCCCTTTCATTGCAGTGGCCCATTTCAATGCCTTATACCCAACTTAGAATTTGTAATATTTATATTATTTTCCTTAAAGAGGACCTTTCAAAATGTATAACTTCTGGACCTTCAAAAGTATGGATCTGTTCCTGGACTCACCGCAGCGACAGTGTCTTCATTATTTTACCGCTAAAGAAATGAAAGACCTGAGATATGAGAGGGGATACGACCTGAGTTTCTGAGCCTCAGCCCCAAGCTCCTGCTTAAGACACACGCCTTCCCCGGGCACCATCCCCACCCTGGCCAATCTGTCTCCTCTGCCCACCCTCACCCCCGCTGGATTCTACAGCAGAACTGGGCATAAGCAAGCTGGGGATTCTGAAACCGCGCATCTTACCAATAACCACAACTAAGAAGCTCATATTTTTGTCAGTATAAGTGGTAGATCATTTTCATTGAAGTATAAATATGAAATTTTGCCCCAGACTAAAGCAAACCCTGATAATTACACAGTTGCAAATTATGGTGTTAACAAAAAAGGTCTAAATTATCCCCTTCCAGCATTTAATGAATTCAGCCACTTAATGAATTCCCAAAACGCACTTTCTTTCCCCATTCCACTTTTCCCTTCCAACAGTGAAATCGTGTAGCTGTTGGAAATAAGAGTGATTCCCATGCCATCCTTACAGGATACTAGTTACTTGCCAGAGAGGAAACCCAAAGAGAGAGAGAGAGAGACAGAGACAGGGAGAGGGGCTGAATCGTCTTTGATCAGTGGGAATTAGTTGCAAAAGCTCGATAAAAATAAAAGCTGGATTTGACTCTTAGTCTGTTTAGGACTTCAATGATGCAATCACCCAAATTTAGAATTTATAAGGTTACTTTGTTCAGCTCCTTCAGCTCAGTTCCCATGTAAATGTTTGCTCTCAGGGCAAAAAACATGAAGCATCTGGATGGAATCTATTCTGGCTTCAGGAAGACAAAATGCCAGTCCTGTAGAAAAACTGTCCATCTTTAAATTAAATTCAAATCCAAGTGGCTTGCACCCTAACCAAATTCTGTTTCTCTACACCTTTATAAACTACATGATTTAAGTCATCTGTGTGCTGGGTTTTTTTTTCCCCTATTCTTCACAATCTTTTGGAGTAAACATGGTGCTTGTTAACATGAGGAATTGATAGTTTGTTGCCATTTTCCATGGTCTTGACATTTGGGAACATTTGTCATCAATAAAGACAGACAAAAGGAAACAAATCTGATAACTGTTTTTAAGGAATAAAGATAGAATATTAAAACAGGATTCAAAAGAAGTGCCCTTACCCCAAATCTAATAAATCCGTAGCTTGAATTTTTTGACTGTCTATCATGTTCAGCCAACTTCCTGCATATTTAGGAGAGCTTCTTCTCACTCCTGCTTGCCCACATGACACAATACCGTACTATTCAGGAACCAGTAACAAATTAGTTCACTAATTTCCATTAATTCCATTTGGCACTTAGAAATGACAGCCATCTAGTCCTCGGCAAAATCTTAACACAGTCAGAGCCTGGTCTGTGTGCCACCATCTTTCTCTATGCCAGTTGTCTTGCATTTCTTCACTAGTAGAAGTGCTTGATTCTTTTGCTGTGGGGCTACACAGGATGACCCACCAGACCTGCAGAATCGGCTGCACAGAGAGTGTCTCCTGTCTCAGTCATGTTCTAAATCCTCTCTACTGGACATCTTTCTGTCCAACGTCTGACCTCAAAAAGTCATTACCTAAAAAGGGCCCCTCATCTACACTCAGCTTTGTTGGTGGAACTGGTTTACCCCAGCTCTGTATTCTCATGGAAAAATCCCCACTCGGCATGTAATAATGGATTCCAATGGAATATAATATGGTGATCCTTTCAGAGAAAGTTGTGTTTCTTTTTTTTAAGATTTTTATTTATTTGAGAGAGAGAGAGCATGAGCAGGGGGAGGAACAGAGGGAGAGGAACAAGCAGACTCCATACTGAGCATGGAGCCTGATGCGGGGCTCAATTCCACAACCCTGAGTTCATGACCTGAGCTGAAATCAAGAGTTGGACACCCAACCAACTGACCCACCCAGGTGTTGCTCAGAGAAAGTTTTTGCTTGCTTTGGTTTGGTTTGATTTCCTATCAGGGCCTCAGTAATAGTGCCATAGCCCAAAGAAGTGATTCCAAGGAGGAAATGCCAAATAGCATAGGAAGAAGTGTTCCTTAGCAGACCCATGGGGCAGCATATCATTGGTACTCTGACATCACACTACCCAGGAGACTCCTTATTTCTAAACTGTTCAAAGTTGGGGTGCTTGGGTGGCTCAGTTGGTTAAGTGCCTGTCTTTGGCTCAGGTCATGATCCCAGAGTCCTGGGATCAAGTCCTGCATCAGACTCCCTGCTCAGGGGAGAGTCTGCTTCTCTCTCTCCCTCTCCTTCTGTGTGTTCTCTCACTCTCAGATAAATAAATAAATAAATCTTTAAAAAAAATAAACTATTCAAAGTTATTAGGACCACAAACATATGATATTATTACTTAGAAAAGAATTTTCTAAACAGTTTTTTATGGTATCCAGCATTCACAGGGCCAAGAATCTTGAGTGGCAGTGTCAGAAATAACCTGAAGAGGGAGAAGATAGAAAGTTGTACTGTGGGGCTCTCAGCACCCTACCCCAGCATCACTCTGGAGGGTCCACTTCTACCTTACTTACAATTTGAGATCTACTCATATTTCATTTGTAAAGAAGTATCCTGGTAACAGCCACCAAGATTATCCTACTTAGCAAGATTAATGAAATTTACACACACACACACACAATAAAAAAAAGGAAGGAGAACCTTATTCCTCTGTCTCTCTCTCTCTCTCTGGCCAGTACAACCCCTCTGATTTTACTTACTTTGCATTGGTTCTGGAAGTGAACTTATACTAAAGAGCTAGTCTTCCTTCTCAAAGCTAAAAGGGTCAGGGTTTTGGAAACTCTACATGCAAAGCATTCCTGTTCTCCTCCGGAAGGCTGCAGGGACTGTGGTTCCAGTTGTAGATGTATTTAACCATACTCTTACGCTTGGGATAAAAAAATTGGACACACCGACCAATTAGAACATCAAATATTAAAATTTAACTATGATAAACATGGGATGATTCTGATCATCACAGGATATATGCTAACCTCAAGAAGGTGGAAGTATTTTAAAATCAACTTTTTTTTACAAGATTTTATTTATTAATTTGACAGAGAGAGACACAGCAAGAGAGGGAACACAAGCAGGGGGAGTGGAAGAGGGAGAAGCAGGCTTCCTGTGGAGCCGGGAGCCCGATGTAGGGTTTGATCCCAGGACCCTAGGATCATGACCTGAGCAAAAGGCAGATGCCCAATGACTGAACCACCCAGGAGCCCCTTAAAATCAACTTTTAAAACTAATCTCTCTCTCTCTGTCAAATAAATAAATAAAAATCTTTAAAAGAAAATATATATATATATATAATCCTGGTAGAGGTCCTGTGAAATTATTGTTGCCCCTATGGCATCCAGAAAAGTGAAAGCAACTTCCACATGGTATCTCTAATGTTCATACAAAGTAGAGTCTACAAGGCATAACCTAGATCACTGTTTACTATATTTATTCCCAGCTTACTTATGATGGGTGCTAAATATAGAAACCAAAGAAGGAAAGAAGTCATTTGACAATATTGGTGTCTAAGGTCCCTGGGTCAGAAGTTACCATTAAATTTAAAAATAACCTAACTCTACATGATCCATATTTAAAGAACTACAAACTGGGGGAGCCTGGGTGGCTCAGTCGGTTGAGTGGCCAACTCTTGGTTTCAGCTCAGATCATGATCTCTCATGATCTCTGGAGAGATGGAGCCTCCTGTTGCTTCGAGCTCAGTGGAGAGTCTGCTTGAAAATTCTCTCCCTCTGTCCCTCCCTCCACTCATGCAGGTTCTCTCTCTCTCTCAAATAAATAATAAGTCAGTCAGAGAAAGACAAATACCATACAATTTCACTCACATGGAATTTAAGACATTAAAACAGATTAATATAGGGGAGGGGAAGGAAAAATAAAATGAGATGAAAATAGAGAGGGAAGCAAACCATAAGAGACTCTTAACTCTAGGGAAAAAAAACTGAGGGTTGCTGGAAGGAAAGTGGGTGGGGGAAAGGTAACTGGATGATGGGCATAAGGAGGGAACTTGATGTAGTGAACACTGGGTATTATATGCAACTGATGAACCACTAAATTCTACCCCTGAAACTAATCATACACTATGTGTTAACTAAATTGAATTTAAATAAAGAATTAAAAAATAAAAATAAAATAAAAAACAAAATAAATCTTAAAAAAATAAAGGACTACAAACGCTATTTCCTCAGTTGTGAAACTTTGAAGCACAAAGGCAGAGCAAAGCAAGATAAAACTGTTCTAGCTGCTTCTTTGGTAGAGAGACTTCACTCCACTCCCATTTGTGTGGGTGAAAACACTCTGGAACATGTTTCTTAGCACATTCCGCCTACTCCCCATCCTTGCCTCCTTCTTTCGGAAATAGACTTTTCTAGTGGTCCCTAATGTGATGAAAATGCAGGCTTGGGTATGTGCATTATTTCCTAGTATTAGACAACAAATGAAGGAAATGTAGAAAATGTTTTAAAGAAGCTGTAGCATCTCCAAACAGAAAATCAAATACAGCAAATTACCATTTAGCCGGCTTGCAAACAATTACAAAAACAGAAACGAAAAGCATTTTGCACGTTTTTCATTCTTTTTTGAGAAAGAAACAAATGACAAGTAAACAAGCTGTCATCAGGGATGTATTCAATGTCCAGAGAATGTCTCAGGCTCTACGGCAATTCAGCCCCATCTTCTGAGTCGTCCAGGTTCTTTATTGTTCTGGGATGAGTCTGTATTCAGAGTCCAGGATCTCAGGTTCTTCTAGGGCTCAAATTCAATGAACTTAGAAGCAGAACAATTTTAGTGTTCATTTTTTTAAGTCTTTGAAATCTGGAAGTCCACATAGGGAAACATATAACTTTCCCATATGTATATGTTGCTCTCTGTCATGGGTGACATCATCAACCGAATATCTAAGGGTTAAATTTGCCTTCTCCCTACAGAAGGATCTACTGGGAGTATTGGGAGGTATGTGATAAGAACCTCTCTCCTTCCTAGAACACCCAGCAGCAGAGGGATAATTACCCATAGAGAAATCCTGGGGTTTAGGGGGAGGGGATGGATGCTGACCAAGTACCTTGGGACCTTGGGACCACACCTTACCCATCAGAGTGCCTCCAGTTTCCCTTCTCTGGAGTTCTCTCCAGGTGGGTGGAGTTTTTTAATGGTCATTCAACTTTTATTTTCAAGAGGGAGAGCTGGTTTTCATTCTTAAAAATTATATTCTTCTTTCTTTATGACAAAATGATGGTATTTTCCTGAAGGTAACATATCACTTTAACTTTATTTGGAATTACATTTTATGTCACAGTTTTTCCTTCACTTCATCCAGTTCTTCCTTTAACTGGAAGGGTGTAGTCACTCACACCCATGAAGGATAGAAGTAACTAACAGGGGTATACTTCCAAAGCCTTCTTCCAAACACATTGAAAAGTTTCTTTTACTAGCCATCATAGGCTGGGTTACCTGGGAAACAGACTGAGATTTGTATGCAGAAGGTTCATTGGGGAGTGCATTCAGGAATAGCACTGGTGCAGGGTGTGGGAAGCAGGACCGGCAGAAGGAAAAGAACTGTAATCCAGTTGCAAGACAGACCTCAGCCATTCTTACAAGAAGCTGTGGAGGTAGAATGGCCCTTCAGAATTGTTCCATCTAAGGCAGAGATCCTGGTGTTTGGACCCCTCACATCAACCTATCTATGGATGTGAGCTGCCTCCATGGATGGAGTATAACCTTGGACAAAGCAACTTCTCTCAAGTGAAGAACAATGTCTGAAGAGGCACTCAGCTGTGGGCAATGAATGGCTAAACTTCCTGCCAGCTGGAGGAGTCCTGAAGTCCTGTCCTGAAGGGAAATCCAGGTGGCATAACACAGCATCCACTATATTCTATTATTTACATGTCACTGGCTTCTTATAGAGATCTTGTCCTCTCTGGAAAGGACTTTCCCAGATTGGGTTGGTCTCTTTTCCTAGAAAAATTTTCAAGTAGAAGGTTAATGAGACAAACTATAGCCCCAACCACTGAAGCTAGTTTTTAACTGTAATTGGTATCTCTCTTCTCCTTCCTTTACCACCCATTCCAGATTCCTCTTATCCTTGAGTAGTACCTCTTTTGGTCTTGGTAACCTACCCAACCTTTTGGCAGGGTAACCAAGACTCTCCTACTTGAATAGACTGAGCTCCTATCAATATGCCCTTCTCATGCCTGGGTATTTGCCCAAATACCATTGAAATGGTTAGAGGTACACCAAGTCATGCCCCAGTGGGTCATCCAGCACCAAACAAATTCTTCCCTACCTTTAATTTATAGCAGACAGTAGGGCTACCTTTTCTGGATGGTCAAGGTGATTTACCGCCACCAAGCTGGTGAATCTGTTCCTTGCCTACTGGTCCTTTGGCACAAGGATCTCAAAGTAATTGATAGGCAGCCATAGTGTGAAGTTTAATGGGATACTCACTGTCCCTGGTGGAATTGTTCCCCCTCCATGACTCAGGAATTTCAAAACCTACTGGGCCTCAAGTTGTGGTAGCAACAAATTCCCCAAGAGATCACTCACTGAGTGTGGTGGTAGCAGTGCCACTCCTATTCTCACCCCTTGGCACCTGGACCAAGTATTCTTTCTCTTTGGGACACAGTACTATATAACAACAGTCAATGATTCAGAGTGTATATTGCAGCCTAGAGGAGAACTCCCCTTCCCTTGCAGAGAATCATCTCTAATCTGGTACCTATCTTGGCCATCAAAAGATCATTCCATCATTCTATCATGTGTTATATGCAACTGATGAACCACTAAATTCTACCCCTGAAACTAATCATACACTATATGTTAACTAAATTGAATTTAAATAAAGTTTATGGATTTCCTGGTCACGTACTTACTGTTACATCTCCTTTACTGTAGAGCAAGTCACTTGGTCTGATGCAAGATTATGCAAGATTCCATGCCACTAGATCAAACTATCTTGCCCTCAGTGGTGCTGATGGAAGCCCTGTGGGCAGAAAAGGCAAACCCATACCCAAAATACCAGTCTATTTCCAGCAAAATAAATATCTGCCATTTTCAGAATGGAAGAGGTTAATCTAATCAAATTCCTACCAAGTAGCTGGTTGTTTTCCTCAAGGAATGATGCTTCTTCCCAAGATCCCTTGTCTCCAATCTTTCCCTTTCTGGTCCTGAACCAATTAGACAAGGATTACAAGTGCTTTTTCCCACTACATATACCTCTAATACCATAAGACCTGCATGTACTTTGATCCCAAGCTGGACCTGCTACAGTTCCCTGTCCTGACTGCTCTGTGTCACATCACACTCAAAACTGGTAGCTTTTCATTTTACTTGCTCGATCAATCACAACACATGATATGAAACCAATGTGGAAGTTCTTCAGACTACCAAGTATATCTTTGCCAATTACCCATTCAGAAACCAAAGGTAAACAACTCCCTGAAGAAGACCTGTGAACCAGAAGACCTGATTCAAAATTCCCTTTATTACTTAGTCTTCATATGTCCCTACCCTATCCTGTCAACTCAGATTCTATGCCCAAAAGTCTCAAAATATCTTAGTATTTTTCTATTCTCATTATATGAGGCTTTGAATAAGTGATTATAGTTGCCTTTGGGAAGACTTAGAGTAACCATTACTGAACATAATTGCCATGGTGTTACAGTGTTCTTCTCTGTGAGGACCCAACATCTTCCTTTTTTTAATGGGTCCTGGATGTAAGAACTGGCTCAGTTTGGGCATCTGGTCAACAGATGATGACTTTTGATTGGAGCAGTTTGCCTGTTATATGCTGATGCTCCATCCTTGTTTTCTTTTGTTATACAAATTGGACAATACCTTTAAGGGCTGACAAGGCATCCTGACCCAGGGAACACCAAGTTCTGTTCACTATCTCCATAGCTCAAGTCAGGCCCCCTGGCTCCACTTGGCTGTTGCCCCTCATTATAATAAATATATTCACTTTGTTTCTGCCAGGTAAACACCATCAGCTGCATCTATTTTTATAGAACCTTATCTATGTTATTATCAGGGAGCCCAATTCTATAACATTCTCTTCCTAAATCAGTGTTGGCCTACAAAGGACAGCTCTCTGTATATTTCTTAAGACTGCTATTGTTCTTCTCATTAGGATATTGCTTATTGTTTTAGTAACTGAAGTATCCTGAGGCTCCCCCATTGAATATGGCCAATTAGTGGGGTTTGGGCCACTATATGTGAATACAATATATAGAAATAATGGATTTACAACTATATAGTAGTAAATCCATTATAGAGGGCCCAATTACTTGAAGCTTTTGATCTCTTCTTCCACACCAAAGTTCTGGCATTTCTACTTTACTTAGTGTGGGCCAACACTTTTCCACACTTTTAAGGGCCAACATGGTGTTAGATTAACAGCATCTCCTGACACCTTGCCGGTATTAAATCCTGGATCACAGGAGCATGTTCCCATGGCAATCAACTCTGTCTTCTTTAACTTTAAATTCTTTCATCTTTGATCCAGCACCCTCGAGATCCAGTTCTATCTATGCTCTTTCAAGCGGTGGGTTCACACTCTCCCTGGGTATCTTAGTCAGCTTGGGCTGCCATAACAAAATTCTACAGCTTGTGCAGCTTAAATAACAGAAATTTATTTTCTCACTCTTCTGGAGGCTAGAAAGTTCAAGATCAGGTGCCAGCAAATTCAGTTCCAGGTGAGAGCTCTCTTCCTGGCCTGCAGATGGCTGCCTTTTTGTTGTGTCTTCACATGGTGGAGATAAAGAGCTCTGTCTACATTTCCTTCTATGAGGGTACCAGCCCAATCAGAGTAGGGCCCACCCTTATGACCTCATTCAACATTTTCTACCTCCTCAAGGCCCTATATCCAAAAATAGTCACATTAAGCATTAGGGTTTCAACATATGGATTTTAGGGAGACACATTCAGTGAACAACACTGGATTCTTGCCCAAGGATTAAATACTGCATTTGGGAAAGTGTTGCTGTATCATTGATTATTATTCGGATTTATGTTCTAGCCCTGCTGTGGTATAATATGAAATATATTTGGTCTTTGTGCCTGATTCCTAGCACAGAGCTCCTAAAGCCCTTGTAATTTCCTGAGTGATAGGAATATCTTTGGTTATTAATAAGGAGCGCTTTTTGAACACACCTGAATTTATGCTAATAAGGTGACTTAGGGCAGGACCCCCAGATAGCTTCAAGATGGGGCTGTTCACCAGAAAGACCAAATGATTAAAGGATTAGAACTTTCAGCCCCACCCACCAACCTCCAGGAAGAGGAAAGGGGTGTGGGGGCTGATGATTAAGCTCTATAACTTGAACAATGAGATTTAATGAGCTTCTGCGTTGGTGAACACACTGAATTGCTGGGAGGGTGGCGTGCCTGGAGAAGGCATGAAAGCTTCACACATTCCCTCCAGCCCCATACCTTGCCCTATGCATCTCTTTCATCTGCCTGTTGCTGAGTTGTATCCTTTTACAAAAATTGGTAAATGTAAGTAAGTGTTTCCCTATGGTCTGTGAGCCCTTCTAACAAATTATCAAACCCAAGGAGGGGGTTGTTGGAACCTCCAATTTATAGCTGGTCAGTCAGAAGTGCAGACAACAACTGGAATTTATGATTGGCCTTGAGAGGAGGAGCATTTCATGGAACTGAGCCTTTAAACTGTGGGGTCTATGTTAACTCCAGGTAGTTAGTGTCAGAATTGAGTTAAATTGTAGGACACCCAGTCAATGTCTGCTGAGAATTGGAGAATTGCTTGGCATGAGTAAAACTCCACACATCAGAAGAGGTAGAAGTAGAAAGGGGGGTTGCTTATCTCTCAGACAGAACCCTCTGTATCATCCTCAAGCAAGTGGAAAGAAGCAGACTTCACCTAGGAGAAGCGGTCCACTTTTACAGGTTCACAGTGTTAATAGAAAACCTGAGATTTTGTTAAATGTGTCAATGTAAATGTATTCTTTCTGAGTTACAGGGTCCCACTCCTCCAAGTCAGAGCCCTGATACAGACTGCTGACATAGGTCAGTCACGGCTTAGAAGCCAACCTTCTCTGGATCTCTGCTAGATCCTGCGCCTAATCTTCATGTTTTAATGCCTTCGGCTATAGGAGATGAGACTCCTTTTATGGGCTACCAGGAAAGTGGTTTTGGTTTTAATTGTGTCCCTTTGAAATTCATATACTGAAGTCCTAAATCCCAGTTTCTCAGAATATGGATGTATTTGGACATAGGATCTTTAAAGAGGTAATTTAGTTAAAATAAGATCATTAGAGTGGGGCCTTATCCAATATGACTGAGGCTCTTACAAAAAGAGAAAATTTGGGCACAGACATGTATAGAGGGAGAATGCCATGTGAGTAGCCATCTACATGTCAAGGAGAAAGGCCAGGAGCAATTCTTTCCTCATTGAAGGGATAAATCCTGCCAACACCTTGATTTTGTTTTTATTTTTTTTTTAATTTTTAAATTTTTTTAAGACTGATTTATTTATTTTGAGACTTAACAGATTCCCTGCTGAACAGGGAGCCCAATGCAGGGCTCGATCCCACAAACCTGGGATCAAAATCAGGAGTCGAATGCTTAACCAACTGAGCCACCCAGGTATTTCAACCAACACCTTGATTTTGGACTTCTAGCCTTTAGAATTGTGAAAAAATAAATTTCTGTTGTTGAAGCTACCCAGTCTGTGGGACTTTGTTATAGTATTCCTAGCAAACTAATACACAGGCCCTAATCTAATACCATACTTCCTATGATTATTATTTTCCCTAAACCTTACAAATGCAATTGCTCCTCCTGGTGAGTGACCAAGCTCCAAAATCCCATTTTGCAGTCTTCCTAGGACTATTTCTGTTGTCAACTGCCATGGAGCAAGCTCAACAGGAAATAAATTATAAAATTTGAAGATTTTTGCATGCAGGACATTTACTAACAAGTGCTCTTGGGATCCACATACCTGTGAGAAATAAGGAAAGACAATGGGGCAGAGGGAAAAGTGAGACTGTGATGGGGTTATGCAGAAATTTCTAAAACTGAAGAGTTGCCTTAAGGCCAGGAAACCAGACCTTTGTATGCCTGCTTTGACCAGGCATCAGATGGCAGGTTCCCCCAAAGAGAAGTGTAACCTTGAGAGAAGCAAATTCATTCAGTCGAGGGTACTTCCTGGAGAATGAATCAACTGATCAGTCAGCAGCTCCAGTCCTGGGGTGGGAGTGGGGCCTCTGGGTGGTGCCTTAGTGGTACATTACTGTATCTACCCATCTACCTCAGGGGTCAATCCACTCCTCTTATTCTGTTTCCAAACAAAAAGTCTCCATTCCACTGTTCTTTCCCATAATAGAGCCTGAAGGCTTGAAGAAAATGCTTGATGGTCCTAGCTATTAGGATCACAAAGACCTGTGCATTTTTCTAAGAAAGGGAAAGGAAATACTACTACCTAAGGAGTCTACTACTGCCTAAGGAGCCACACTGACAACTCCAAGACTCCAAAGTTGGTCATGGGAATCTTGCTACAGAAGAGAGAGGTGGGGGCTGGGGGGGGTGGGCCGGAAGGAAAGAAGAAGGTGGAGGAGGAGGAGACTTAAATTTTCAGTAGGTCACACTACTATCTCTATAGGTTATCATGAGGAAATATGGCACATTTCTGATTTTCTTCCAATAATATTGTAGTGTGCCTAGAAGATTGGTGTTTCCAGCTGTTTGACTTAACCATCCTGACCTGGATCTAAATTCTCCCACACAGGGGTGGTTGTTCTGCTCAGAGTTTAGCTTTGATATCTGACTAGGTATTTCTTATACCTAGTGTTGTTTACTTTTTTCCTTTTCCACAGACCTCAAGAGGGCAACAAGTAGAAGTGAAGAATATCAAAACCTGTTTCTACTTTTAGGAATTTAGAGGTATTAGAGTTTTTTGAAGCTCTCTACATTTTTTCTTCATTCCCAAGACAGGACACAATTCCCTATAATACTTCGTAGAATTAGCATACTCTCCCCAATACTATTCTCCAAATTTGTTTCAAAGTAAAGTCACTCATTTCTTCCAAGGTGTGACAATATGCTGAATTTCTTCACATTGCATACTTTCCTTGGACATAAAAGAATATATAAAAACTAAAATCTAGCCATGGTGCTAGAATCCCAGTCTTCTAGCCCTTGACCCAGTTCCATTATCTTTAACTCATTAGGTTTACCTCTAGTAAGAATGTTAAGTCTGTCTCAATATCTCAATTCTTCTGAAGAATTAGTTTATTGTAGATGTTTCAGTAGGAAAAAAATGTATCACAAATACTTGCATTAGATTGCTAGACCCTAAAATCAGGGTCAGTTCTTATAACTTAAGAGAAACAATAAGAGATACACAATTTTTTTAATATGCTAAAAGATAATTGATTGATTATAAAAATTATATTGTTATATATTATATTATAAAAATTATATTGTTAAGTTTTTGTGTTCCTAATAGCATATACTTAGTGTAAAAATAGTTCATTCTATTTATGAACCCCCTTTATGAGGCTGTAGCAAAGTACAAAATGTTTCTTACAATTATTCATGAAACCATTTGATCCATAATTTGTCAGGTGAAACGTTTTATCATGTCTATTATTGTTGGAAGCAAGATTATTTTTAAAGTCATATTGAAAATGTATTTCTTCTTAAGAAATGGTACAAACACATATGAAATAAAGCTGCACTGAGTGCAGTAGAATGCACTGAATTATTTCATCAAACATTTAATAAACAATAACACTGTTCCAGGCACAGAGTGGGAAGACATAAAAAGGTGCCATGATTCCTCTGCAGATTTCCAGGAGTTCACCATCTAGTGCAGGGAAAAGGTACATTTGATTTTACAAAAGAGTTACTGATAGACATTAATACTATTTTAATTATGGACCTCTTGATAAGGACCAAAAAAAATAAATATTATTACCATATCTTAAAAAACTTTCTCATTTAAGTTTCCATCTGATCCTACAACAACCCCATGTAAAAGGCACTGTTATTAAGTTTACCTGAGATCATGTAGCTTGTAAGTGGATTAAACCCAACTCTGTCTCCAAAGTATCTGCTCTTTCTACTATACCAGTAGTTGGCAAACTGAAGCCCATGTGTCAAATATGGTCTGCTGCCTGGTTTTGTAAATAAAGTTTTATTGGAATTCAGCCATGCCTTTTTTTTTTTCTACATATGGCTTGTGGCTGCTTTCGCTCTATAACAGCAGATTTAAGCAGCCACAGCAGAGACAATATCACCCAAAAAGTTGAAAATATTTATTATCTGGCCCTTTATAGAAAATGTTTGCAAGCTCCTATACTATACCATACCACAGTGGTTCTTAACCAGAGGCAATGTTGCTCCCAAGGTTACCTTTGGCAATGTCTGGGGACATTTTGGTTGTCTCAACTTGGTGGTGCTACTGACATCCTAGTGGGTGGAGGCCACAGAAGCTACTAAACATTCTACAATGCACAGAACAATCCTCCACCATGAAGAATTATTTGGCCCAAAATGTCAGTAGTGCTGAGGATGAGAAACATCATCATCCTGAATCCTCTATTTAGTGAAATTTCCATAGTCCCTTTAAATAACTTAATGACATGTACAATTTTAATTCTGCAAGACTGTCTAAATATTTGCATTATTAAAAATCTTGGGAATATGAACAAGTTTAATTACCTGCTACATCATCTAGATGGAAATAGATGGTAAATGGAAACAAGCTTCATAAACTTAGGAGATAGGCAGGCATTTTTAGGCTACTCTAGGTTTAGATATTAAGTATTTGCATTTTTAATATAGGTTATTATATCAGGGAGTATAACTGACTAGAATTTCAAAATATTTGTTTCTTCCAAAAAGTAAATGTGTAGGCTATATGTTTGATGTTATTGTGTTGTGCAAATATAATCCATAAAACAGACCATCTAAAGACTTCCGTGTAAAGTCTGATTGAACACAATCATCTATTTTTACATACTCTCAAAAGCCAACTAAAGTGACAGTACAAAGATCTTTTTGGAAGATATAACCCTACAAGGATGGGAATGATGGCAGGAGAGATTGTGGCAATACTTTGGAAGCTGGGGAGCAAATGGAACAGTGGTAAATGATAGACCTAAAAAAAACCAAAACTTAAAATAGCAGTGAGAAAAGCTGAGAACCAACCAGATTTCACCAAATAATTCTCTAAGGCCTTGGGAATTGGCAAAACAAGTTCCTCTGGAAAAAGGGCTGAAGCTAATGCTGAAAGTACAGAGACTTGGTTGAAAGTATGTTAAAGGAACAATCACAAGCTGAGATCCTCTCCTTCATTTTGTGCAAATGGGTAATTGTATCTCTCCCACCCTACAGAGATAAAAGCAGAGGTTCTTTGCAGTGGAATACACCAGACTGTCACCAGCAAGACCCCCAATGACGCCCCCACCTTTCTTCTTCACAGGAATGTTAGCCTTATCTTTTAGACACAAAAAGAAAATCCAGCAGGCCTAGACCAGTTTGACTGCCAACTCACACCTGCGCAGATGGACCATGGAGTGACCACTTCTACCTCATTATAATATTAAAATTTCCACCCAAGGAGGGGCACAAACCTCATCAACATAACATACAATGTATGTATAGGCAGGTTTCCTTAGGACACATGCATGACCTTACGCTCACCTCTACATACTATGGACAAAACTCCCCTTTCTGAATAGTCATCCTAACTCTAAATAAAAGAAACCCACTCACTCTTGCTTGGGGAGTCACAGCTTTGGAAGCTATTCCCCGTGATCTCCTTATTGGTTGTAAGTAAAGTTTCCTTGTGTAAGAACTCCACCTGATAGAGCGTTTGTCTATAATTCCCCAAAGAGCAAACTCACATTAGTTCAGTTACAAGACCATGATCAGGAGGGAAACTTTGAACTGAGAATAAGGGTGTTAAGGGAACAGATGCATACAGGATGCTGACATCTCACCCATAACCCCATACCTCAATTCCACTCAACACTGAGAATGCTGGCAAAGATAAGAAAAAATATTACAAACAATAAATAAGAACAGACATTTTTTAATTAAAGAAAAAAGAGGTTTTGAGAAATTTAAAATTTGAGAATAGAAATGAAAAACTCACTAGAAGATTTGAAAGATAAAGTTGAAGAAATCTCCAGCATATAGAGCAAAGGGGAAAAAAAAAAAAACACACAAAATAATAAGCAAACTAGAAGGTAAGTTTAGAAGATTCAATATCTGAACAGTAAGATTTCCAGAGAGAGAACACAAAACAGGGATGAAAAAAGAAAATCAGCAATAAAATAATCCAAGAGTATTGAATTCTCAGCACAATAGATGATAGGCCCACCAAAGCACAAAGTAATACATTTCAGATTCAGATTAAGAGATGATCCAGAAAGCCTCCTGAAAAGGTGCTCATAAAAATCAAGTTGCATGAGAGTCAGAAATGGTTTTGAAATTTATCTTTAGCTGGTAACTAGTAGGTAGAATCATGCCTTCAGGACTCTAAAGGAAAACTGTTTCCAAACTTGAATTCCATACAAAGGCAAATTCTTATTAATCGTTGTTAAAATATTTTCAGAAATTACAAATTTACAAAAAACTTTCCCCCTAAAAATCCCTCTCTTAGGAAGACTCCTTTCTCCAATAAAACAAGATAGAAACCCAAGAAAATCAAAGACATGCTATCTTAGCCTGGTTTGTCCAAAAAGCAGAACCTGAGGCAAATAGTGTGTTATTAGGAAGTATACTACCAGGAGGAGGAATGAGTTGTGTAGGGAGCAAATTAGGGAAAGAGCCAGAGGTATTTTTCAGAATATCCATCCAGGGGAAAAAAATGATGAAGCATTTCAGTTCCTGCCCAATGCGGGTCAAAATTTCTGCTGAGGGTGCCAACTCTTCTGCCCTTGTAGAGGGCACATGCACGAGCACCAAGTGGTTACTGAGGTGTCAGAGAAGCTCAAGACCAAGAGCCATTGGTCTCATAATTAATTAAAGGCTCTCAAAGAAAAATTAGGGAGATAATAATTTACAATCAGGATAGTTAACAATCATTCAAAGGGCACAGGTAGGTAGATTCAGGGCAAAGTAAATGGAATTTTCTGTCACTGCCTCAAAAGTTTGTTCTAATACATCCCTAAAGCCTTTCAGGTACCTGTAAGGCACCAGGCAACATGCAAGACACGGACAATCAAAAATACATACGCCTAGTCTTTGGCCTTATTGCTCCCTCTCCCTCTGCGGCTCCTAGCACAATTGTAATTTCACATTTATTGATATAACTCTTTGTTTATTGCCAGGAATGGCATCTGTTTTCACTCACTACTATATTTCCTGTATCCAGCAAGGTACTTGAAATACAGTAGTGGTCAATTCATATTTAGTTAATGAATGAACAGATGAATGAATAAATAAACAAGAGGATAAATGGTCAGCAATGAACTTGGGTCAGATGGACAATGTGTAGGTTGGGAGAGGAGAGTGCCAATCAAACTACTTCCCATATTTTTACCTCCAGCTCTTTCCTGCAATGGTTTTCTACTTATTCCAAAAGTTATTCTATGTTCTCTATGGCTAAGTGATTAAATCTGGAGAGTAGTGACAATGTGTCAATCTTCTGAATCCCTCAGAATACCTATCATAAGACTGGACAGAGACCAGACATAGAACTCACCATCTACTCTGTGATGAGTACAGCCAATCCAGCAGCCCTCCAGATACACTCCCATCACTAGGCATGAAAGTTACACTATAATACATGACGGAGTATGAAGGAGGATAAGGGTGCTCATGACATCCCTCTAACCCTCTAAGCCCTCTGGCTTCATAAGAAAACCTTGAAAAGAGGAAAGATTTAAAAACTAATTTTGCCACACTTATTCAGAAAGAATGCAGGATGTGAAGAACTCCCCTGAATTCATTAATTCATTCACCTATCTCTTTGTTGACTCAACAAATACCTTTGAGTATCTATGACTATAATATGTCAAGACTATATATGAAATAGGCAGGACTGTAGTCATGTGTATTTTCACAAAACTATAACAAAGCAGATGAGTAATGTACTTAGAAGGACCTCTATTAACAATAAAAGAATTCATCAAGAAGGAATCTTCTCCCATACTTACTTCCCTCCAAGTTTATTTATTTATTCATTCATTCATTCATTCATTCATTCATTTATTTAATCATATAGCAGCAAATCACCAACACACATAAAGGTTCTAGAAAAAGATCATCATTTGCAATTCTTTTTTTTTTTTGCCTTTTAAGATTGCCCAACAACAAGCAACTGCCATATCTTGCATGTAACTTGGAATCCCTGTACAACCTAACATCTGTTGAACAACTGGCAGAATTTTTTTTTAAATCTATCCTCTTTTCTCCAATTATATAAAAGCAGTAAGCAATCATTGGAAGGATTTTGTTTCTGCTGTGATTGGCACGCATGAAGTCTTCATGAGCCAATAGCACAGCCAGATGTTTCCCTTGCAGTAGGTAGAAATTGTCAGAGATATTTCTACCATCTGTAATTTTCCAACAAGCATTTGCTGAGCAACTACTCTGAGTCAAACATTGTACTAAATGCTAGAGAAACAAAAATGAAAAAAAAAAAAATGTCCCCTCTTTTGAAGAGTTTCCTCTCCAAGAGAAAGGATTGACAGGTAAGCAATTCCTGTGGAAGGTTATCAGAGATAAAATAGATGTAGGGCTAAGTTCTATATTGAAGCATCTACTCTGGTCTGAAGTGGTCACTGAAATGAGCCTTGAAGGATAAGTAAGACTTCCCAGGAGAAGGAAAGTGTTGGATGGAGAGAGATTTCCAGCAGCAAAACTAGCATAGGCAAAAGCCCAAAGTGTAACTGAAAACTTTGGGTATTACCCAATACATGTGAGGAGAGTGGAAATGGAGTTGATAATGCTGGGAAGAAAAGTTACAGCCAAATCTGGAAGAGCTTCTTTTGCCATAAAAAGAAGTTTGGGGGGTGCCTGGGTGGCTCAGTCATTAAGCGTCTGCCTTCGGCTCAGGTCATGATCCCAGGGTCCTGGGATCGAGCCTCACATCGGGCTCCCTGCTCCGCGGGAAGCCTGTTTATCCCTCTCCCACACCCCCTGCTTGTGTTCCCTCTCTCGCTGTCTCTGTCTGTCAAATAAATAAATAAAATCTTTAAAAAAAAGAAGAAGAAGAAGTTTGGGACTTATGTAAAGGGGCTGCATGCTGAACCTATAGCAATCTTCCTTTTGTTAAAAAAAAAAATACCTTAAAGTCCTACTCTCAAACAATTACTATATTGTAATGTCACTGTTTCTTTATAATTTTTCTAAAAGAAAAGATTCTAGAGTGAATTGCTTAGTTCCTCTCAAATAATTACTTTAAAAGCCAAAGTGATTCAAATTTTGAGAAAACAGATGACATTATCTGTGGTCTTACCCATATGATCATATTACAGTTGAATTACTAGGAAAAAAATTCACTTGAGAGGGCATAATATTAAGTGTCATTTATATATTTGCCATTGGGGACTTATATAGTTGTCATACTGAGTTTCAACTGTAAGTTTTAACAAAACCTTCTGTTCTTCCATGTACTTAAAACTATAATGTATGGTCTGAAGCAGACCAACAAGAACAAGTATGGGTAGTACCACATTGTCTTTCTCTTCCAGACCCTTCAAAGTCAGGAGCTTCCTCTATTGAAAGGTTATCCCAGTTCAATTGTGATACTAAAAAACAATCACTTTTAATTAAAATTTTTTAAATTTCTGCTCTGCAAAAGACACCTTTAAGATACTTAAAAGACAAGCCACATGTTGTGACAAAATATTTTCAAAAGATATATCTGATAAAGGACTATTATTCAAAATATTCAAACAACCTTTAAAACTCAACAGTAAGAAAATGAACAACTTGCTTTAGACATAGGCAAGAGATCTGAATAGACACCTCAACAAAGAAGATATACAGATATGAAAGGATGTTCAACATTATGTGTCATTTGGGAACTGCAAATTCAAATAACAATGAGATATCACTGCACACTCATTAGAATGGCCCAAATCCAAAATACAGGCCACACTAAATGCTAGGGAGGATGTAGAGCAACAAGAACACATATATTTCTGCTGGGAATGCAAAATGGTACAATCGCATTGGAAGTAAGTTTGGCAGTTTCTTACAAAACTAAAATAGTCTTATCATAAAATCCAGCAATCAAATTCCTAGATATCTACCCAACTGTGGTGAAAACATGTCCACATAAAAACGTGCACATGAATGATTATAGCAGCTTTATTCATAATTACCTAAATCTGGAGGCAAAATGTACTTCAGCAGGTGAATGGATAAACAAGATGTGCTACATTCTTAAAATGGAATATTATTCAGCAGTACAAAATATGAGCCATAAAGCCATAAAAAGACATAGTGGAACCACAAATGCATATTGCCAAGCAAATAAAGCCATTCTGAAAAGGCCACATGCTGTATTATTCTAACCATAGAACATTCCGGAAAAGGCAAAACTATAGAGACGGTAAAAAGGTGAGTGGTTGTCATGGGTTTTGGAAAGGTGAAGGTTGAATAGGTGGAACATGGGATTTTTAAGGGTGGTGAAACTACTGTGTGTGATACTATAATGATGGATACATGACATTGTACTTGCTTAATAAATGGCTAATAATAATATATCAGTGTTGACTCATCAATTATAACGTATGTACCACATTAATGCGAGATGTTAATAATAAAGGAAACTGTGGGGGTGGTTATGGAAGTTCTCTGTGCTATCTGCTTAATTCTTCTATAAAGCTGAAACTGTTATAAAAAATAAAGTCTATTAATTTTTTTTAAAAGTCATCAGAACTGAAAGAATGATCTGATCAAGGAAAAATTATTTTTATCTCCAACATAACTCCACACTAACTCTTTAATATGAAGTAGAATTTGGCCTAAAAATAGTTTGAACCAGCCCATTCGAGCCGACCCCCAACGCCCACACGACTGAGGACACAGAAAGGAAGACTGTAGACTGCTGGACCCATTGCCAGATGTGAGTCCCACTTATGTGCTGATGACTGTACTATACTAGTTTTCTATGACTGTGTAACAAATTACCACAAACTTAGTGACCAAAAACTACTCGCATTTACTATATTACAGTTTCTATGGGTTGGAGTCCAGGCATGGTGTGTGTGGGTCCTCTGCTCAGGTTCTTATAGGCTATAATCAAGAGGCCAGTTGGGCTGCATTTTATCCCAAGTCTTGACAGGGCAAGAATCTGCTTACAAGCTCGGTCAGTTGTGTGACTGAAGGCCTGGCTTGTGGCTGGTCACTGACGGGAGGCCACGCCGGGTCCTAGAGGGAGTCTCACAATTTCTGGTTGCATAGCTTCCTCAACATGGCGGTTTACTCCTCCACGCCAGGCAGGAGAATCTCCTTCCCGGCAGTCTGCTAAAAAAGTATGTAGCACAGTGTAATAACAGGAGTGATAGTCCATCACCTTTGTTATACTCTTTTGGTTAGAAACAAGTTACAGTTCTTCGCCCACACGCTCAGTAAAGGGGATTGATTGCACAAAGGTGTGGGCACTTGGAAGCGGGGGCTCACAGGAAGTCCCTAGGGTCTGTCTGCCACTAACTGGAGAACTGCAGGAACAACAACCAAAAACCAAAACACACTAGAACTCATGGCCTTGAGGAGAAATGTGAGATCTATGAAAAATAGCATTTAGCCCATTGGCTAAAGTTTTTACTGAATGGTTGGGATCTGTCAGTGTGCACCCTCGGGTTTTACTGAGGCATAATGACTATGCAAAGTATGCAGGTATTTGCACTTTCAAGCTGAACCACAGGCTTGTTATTTTTCTTTTTTTCCTTGAAGGATAATAATAGAATCAAACACATATGTATCACTTATTATGTGTCAGACACTGTTCTGACTCAATTAATCATCATTTAAATAATATTTTTATCATCCCTATTTTACAAAAATGAATGGAAGCGCAGGGTGGTTTCAGGGCTAGTAAGTGACAGAGCCAGGATTCAAACCAGGGAGGCCACCGTGCCCTATCACTACTTAGGGATGATGGGAAATAGTGAAGTGAAGGATGGAAGAAACTCTCTGAAAGGTCACAAAATTTGAAAAGAAAAAAAAGTTATCAGAAAATTTTTGTTCTATTACATCTAAAGCCCACTTTCCCCAGTACAACTCTTTACCATCTGGTTCATTCACAGATTTAATGTTACCAGATCAAATTTTAGAGTGCTGTTGTCCATCTACTATAACTGGGGCTGTGGAAATATAACTTTTGCATTCTGCTAGTCAATAACCAAGACTTATTGTCCAAGTCCTACCTCTAATCTACAAGTCATAATCATTGATGTCTCCATGACAACACAACTAACTTTATAAAGAGAGATATGGGTGATGCATACACAGATCTGTATATAGTAAATTTCTGACATGTGAGTTTACTAAGTATGTGGTGCTAGAAGGCCTTGTACTAGATGTAAATGTGATACGGGGAATAAAAATGAATATGGATTCTTTCTGCCCCCGAAGAGTTTATAATCCAGTTGGAGAGGCAGGCGTATAACAAATATGATGAAAGACAGAACGAAGTAAGTGCTACTAATAGAGGAATAAGCAATATGGTATGGGAGCCCAGAGGAAGCAGGGATGGGTATTTCAGAATGAGTCAGGTGTCAAACTTGCTCCCAATTCTTACCTAACTGCGACCTTCTCTGTGATTTAAAAATGTCAATTTTTAAGAGTTCTGTTGTCAACTTAGAGAACAAAGAAAAAAGCACTAGAGAGGCCATGAAAACCATTGGCAATCAGTTGCTGGAGCCACCAGAAGAAGGACCTGACAGAGAACACTCCTTTCACTAGATTTGTTTGTTACTTACCTGAACAAAGATTCCTGACACCAAGAGATTTCCTTCTTCATGTTGAAAACTGGGGAGAAAGGAAAGAAGACCAACATTTCAAGGTAAAAGAAAATTAGCCAGAGTTCACAAAGCTTTCAATTTGATATAATAACCACAGTAGGTTCAGCTCTCTGGGATAAATTTTATGCTGTGTTCCAACAGTAAGATTAGCACATTTATCTAAATTAGAAGAAGTAATTCATTTCCAAATACTCTTTGTCCCTCAAAAATGCAGCAGGCATTTAGAGCAATGCCTACCTAATGTGTGTGAAAGAAACACCTGGAAATCTTGTTACAATGCAGATTCTGATTCAGTAGATCTGGGGTTGGGAGGTTCTGAATTTCTAATGGGTTCCCAGGCAATGCTGATGCTGCTGATTTGTGGACCACACTTTGAGTAGCAAGGATTTAAAGAAAACCGTAAGTATATATCTATGTGCACAACCTGTTCACCAGAAAGGTACAGTTGTGGGGCACCTGGGTAGCTCAGACATTTAAGCATCTACCTTCTGCTCAAGTCATGATCCTGTGGTCTTGGGATCGAGCCCCATGTGAAGCTCCCTACTCAGCGGGGAGCCTGCTTCTCCCTCTCCCTCTGACCTTCCTCCCTGATCATGCTCTCTCATGCTCTCTCATGCTCTCTCACGCACACTCTCTCTCTCAAATAAATAAATAAAATCTTAAAAAAAAAATAAAGGTACAATTGTGGCCCAGCTTGCAGACCAAATGACTACAGAATGGATTAGGAAGAAGAGAAGAATTTTAAAAATAGGTCTTTTTTTAAAGATTTACTTATTTATTTGAAAGAGAGAGAGCATGAGTAAGGGGAGGGGCAGAGGGAGAGGGAGAATCCTCAAGTAGATTCTGTGCTGAGCACATAGCCTGATGAAGGCTTGATCCCAGGACCCTGAGATCATGACCCGATCCAAAATCAAGAGTCAGATGCTTAACCAACTGAGCCACCCAGGTGCCCCTAAAAGTCAGTCTTAACTGGTAACTTATCATAAAGAAGACTATACTCTGCTCCATTGTGTGACATAAAATATTTTATATGATTTAAAATATTCTTCAAGAAATATGTACACATTTGTGTTCACTTTGTAATCATATATTAAAGAATTTAGTTTTAATTCTTTAATATGAACCTTCACTATCAATGTTTTAATATTTAAAAAAAAATCCTAGTTCTTCGTTTAATTAGAAAGGATCCAGATTCTGAGGAATGTGAATCTTATAAAAAATGTGGAGAACTCTTTAAGAAAAAGAATATCCCATTGTGAGTACAAAAAAATAGGTATGAAAGTGAATATTTATTCAGAAAGAAAAATTCACAGGGCCACCCCAGAGTCATTGGCCATGAGGAGACGGTCATGGAGGGAATGTCAGAGTGGATGGGGACAGTGGTCCTAACCAACTATGTTAAAATGTTGTTCACGCACTTTACACTCCTAAGGCTTTGGATAAGTCCTGAAGCTGAGGCTTTAATAGCTTCACAGTAAGTTTGTCCCTGGTTTTAATTCAATCCTTGATTATATTATGATTGAAAAATCAATCCTTGATAGATATTTTTTTCAAGATAAGCAATTGGTAATACAATCACAAATCTAAAATACTAATTAAAAAAATGCTGTTTTCCCAAAAAAAACACGGAGAAAGCATATTAAAAAATATAATCTTTTATAGGCAGGAGAGGAAGATGGTAGAGGAGTAGGAGACCTAAATTTCGTCTGGTCCCAGGAATTCAGCTACATAGGGATCAAACCATTCTAAACACCTACGAACTCAACAGGAGATCAAAGAAAAGAAGAGCAGCAACTCTCTGAACAGAAAAGCGACCACTTTCTGGAAGGTAGGACGTGCAGAGAAGTGAATCCGAGGCAATAATCAGAAAGATAGAAGGCGGGGGAGGGGGCCTCCGTCAGCCACTATTGGCAAGTAATAGAGCAGCAGAGCACAAAATTGCAACTTTTGGAAGTCTGCTCCGCTGAGGGACAGCACTCCAGTGGCTAAGCGGGGGGTGGAACCCTCGTGGGACAGTGTTGTCTCAGGACCCTCGGGGTCACAGAAAGACCGGGGGGGCCTGAGTGTGGCAGAGCTCCCAGGTATCAGAGCAGGGAAGCCAGCTGCAGAGACGGAGCCAAGGAGTGGGCCCTCAGCTCGGGGTGGCCATAAACTGTGATCCGCGGCCCAGTCGGGCCACTGCTCCTCCAGCAGGGACCCAACAAGCAGCAAATCCGGGGAGGCTCTCTTTCCTCCCCTGGGAGGAGTGGCACAGGGATCTGCTGGGTTTGGAGACTCCACACGGGGTGGTAGGTCAGAGATAGAAATGCTCGGTCACAGGCCAGTGAGCACAGAGTGCGGCCGGAGACCAGGGAGACGGGAGTGACTGACTGCTTTTATCTGGGGCTCACTGAGGAGCAGGGCCCCGAGTTCTCGGCTCCTCCGGGGTGGAGATTGGGTGGCTGCTATTTTCAGTTTCATCCTCCAAAGCTGTACAGAAAGCTTGCAGGGAACAAAAGCTCCCGAGAGCAAACCCGAGCAGATTACTTAGCAGGGACCAGCAAGGGCAGGGCAATTCCGCCTCCGGCAAAGACATCTGAGAACCACGGCAACAGGCTCCTCCCCCAGAAGATCAGCAAGAACAGCCAGCCAAGACCAAGTTTACTGATCAATGAGAATGTCAGAACTCAAGTGCTAGGGGAATACTGCACATAGAATTCATGGCTTTTTTCCCATAATTCTTTAGTCTTTCAAAGTTAATTATTTTATTTTTCTTTTCTTTCTTTTTTTTGAATTTTTTTTTCTCTTTTTCAACCAACATCTTCTCCCTTTTTTAAAAAATTTTTTATTTTTCATTTTAGAGTCATATTCTATCCCTTCATAGTAGTTAACCTTATTTTTGGTATATATATAGAGGTTGTTCTCTCTTTAAAATTTTGGGATACAGTTTCCCCTAACAGACCAAAATATGACCTAAATCTCTAGTGTGTGGCTTTGTTCTAGTCTCCTGTCTGATCATGTTCTCTCCCTTTTTTTTTTATAAATCCTCTTCTTTCTTTTCTCAACCAAATTCTTATCAATTCCTCTGATAAAATCTTTTATAATTTTCATCTTTACAGTCATATTCCATCCCTTCATCATATTTACCCTTATTTTTGTACATATATAAGTTTTTCTTTCTTTAGAATTTTTAGAGGCACTTTCTTCTAACACCAAAATATGCCCAAAATCTAGTGTGAGGTACTGATCTATACACCAGCCTGATCATATTTGGTCATATTCTGTTTTTTGGGTTTTTTTTAATCTTCTTTTTCTTTTTTCTTTCTTTCCCTTTCTTTTCCACCAGATTCAGGACTCGTCTGATTTCTTTAGTGTATATTTTTCTGGGGTCATTGTTACCCTGTTAGCATTTTTTTCTCTCATTCATCTATTCTCCTCTGGACAAAATCAAGAGGTGGAAAAAAATCACCTCAAAAAAAGAACAAGAGGCAGTACTGACTGCCAGGGACCTAATCAATACGGACATTAGTAAAATGTCAGACTAGAGTTCAGAATGACGATTTTAAAGATACTAGCTGGGCTTGAAAAAAGCATGGAAGATATTAGAGAAACCCTTTCTGGAGAAATAAAGAACTAAGATCTAACCAAGTTGAAATCCAAAAGGCCATTAATGAGGTGCAATCAAAAATGGAGGCTCTAACTGCTAAGATAAATGAGGCAGAAGAGAGAATTAGTGATACAGAAGACCAAATGATGTAAAATAAAGAAGCTGAGAAAAAGAAAGATAAACAACTACTAGATCACGAGGGCAGAATTTGAGAGATAAGTGATACCATAAGATGAAACAATATTAGAATAATTGGGATCCCAGAAAAAGAAGAAAGACAGAGGGGGGCAGAAGGTATATTGGAGCAAATTATAGCAGAGAACTTCCCTAATGTGGGGAGGGAAACAGGCATCAAAATCCAGGAGGCACAGAGAAACCCCCTCAAAATCAAGAAAAATAGGTCAACACCCCGACATCTAATAGTAAAACTTATGAGTCTCAGAGACAAAGAGAAAATCCTGAAAGCACCTCGGGAGAAGAGACCTGTAACCTACAATGGTAGAAACATTAGATTGGCGACAGACCTATCCACAGAGACCTGGCAGGCCAGAGGGGACTGGCATGAGATCTTCAGAGCACTAAACGAGAAACATATGCAGCCAAGAATACTATATCCAGCTAGGCTGTCATTGAAAATAGAAGGAGAGATAAAAAGCTTCCAGGACAAACAAAAACTAAAGGAATTTGCAAACACGAAACCAGCCATACAAGAAATATTGAAACAGGGTCCTCTAAGCAAAGACAGAGCCTAAAAGTAACATAGACCAGAAAGGAACACAGACAATTGACAGTAACAGTCACCTTACAGGCAATACAATGGCACTAAATTCAGATCTTTCAAAAGTTACTCTGGGGTGCCTGGGTGGCTCAGTCATTAAGCGACTGCCTTCGGCTCAGGTCATGATCCTGGAGTCCCAGGATCGAGTCCCACATCAGGCTCCCTGCTCGGCAGGGAGTCTGCTTCTCCCTCTGACCCTCTTCCCTCTCGTGCTCTCTATCTCTCATTCTCTCTCTCAAATAAATAAATAAAATCTTTAAAAAAAATAGTTACTCTGAATGTAAATGGGCTAAATGCCCCAATCAAAAGACACAGGCTACCATATTGGATAAAAAAACAAGACCCATCGATACGCTGTCTGCAAGAGACTCATTTCAGACCCAAAGACACCTCCAGATTGAAAGTGAGGGGGTGGAAAACCATTTACCATGCTAATGAACACCAAAAGAAAGCTGGGGTGGCAATCCTTCTATCAGACAAATTAGATTTTAAACCAAAAACTGTAGTAAGAGATGAGGAAGGACACTATATCTTACTTAAAGGGTCTATCCAACAAGAATCTCTAACAATTGTAAATATCTATGCCCCTAACATGGGAGCAGCCAATTATATAAGCCAATTAATAACAAAAGCAAAGAAACACATCAACAACAATACAATAATACTGGGGGACTTTAACACCCCCCTGACTGAAATGGACAGATCATCTAAGCAAAAGATCAACAAGCAAATGAAGACTTTAAATGACACAATGGACCAAATGGACTTCACAGATATATTCAGAACATTCCATCCCAAAGCAACAGAATACACATTCTTCTCTAGTGCCCATGGAACATTCTCCAGAATACATCACATCCTAGGTCACAAATCAGGTCTCAAGTGGTACCAAAAGATTGGGATTATTCCCTGCATACTTTCAGACCACAATGCTTTGAAACTAGAACTCAGTCACAAGAGGAAAGTCAGAAAGAACTCAAATACATGGAGGCTAAAGAGCATCCTACTAAAGAATGACTGGGTCAACCAGGAAATTAAAGAAGAATTAAAAAAATTCATGGAAACCAATGAAAATGAAAATACAACTGTTCAAAATCTTGGGGATACAGCAAAGGCAGTCCTGAGAGGAAAGTATATAGCAATACAAGCCTTTCTCAAGAAACAAGAAAGGTCTCAAATACACAACCTAACCCTACACCTAAAGGAGCTGGAGAAAGAACAGCAAATAAAGCCTAAACCCAGCAGGAGAAGAGAAATCATAAAGATCAGAGCAGAAATCAATGGGATAGAAACCAAAAGAACAGTAGAACAGATCAACAAAAGTAGGAGCTGGTTCTTTGAAAGAATTAACAAGATTGATAAACCCCTGGCCAGACTTATCAAAAAGAAAAGAGAAAGGACCCAAATCAACAAAATCATGAATGAAAGGGGAGAGATCACAACCAACACCAAAGAAATACAAACAATTATAAGAACATATTATGAGCAAATCTATGCCAGCAAATTAGAAAGTCTAGAAGAAATGGACGCATTCCTAGACATGTATCAACTACCAAAACTGAACCAGGGAGAAATAGAAAACCTGAACAGACCTATAACCACTAAGGAAATTGAAGCAGTCATCAAAAATCTCCCAACAAACAAAAGCCCAGGGCCAGATGGCTTTCCAGGGGAATTCTACCAAACAGCTAAAGAAGAATTAATACCTATGCTTCTGAAACTGTTCCAAAAAATAGAAATGGAAGGAAAACTTCCAAACTCATTTTATGAGGCCACGATTACCTTGATCCCAAAACCAGACAAAGACCCCATCAAAAAGGAGAAATACAGACCAATATCCTTGATGAACATGGATGCAAAAATTCTCACCAAAATACTAGCCAATAGGGTCCAACAGTACATTAAAAGGATTATTCACCATGACCAAGTGGGATTTATCCCTGGGCTGCAAGGCTGGTTCAACATCCACAAATCAATCAATGTGATACAATACATTAACAAAAGAAAGAACAAGAATCATATGATCCTCTCAATAGATGCAGAAAAAGCATTTGACAAAGTACAGCATCCTTTCTTGATCAAAACTCTTCAGAGTATAGGGATAGAGGGTACATACCTCAATATCATAAAAGCCATCTATGAAAAACCTACAGCGAATATCATTCTCAATGGGGAAAAGCTGAGAGCTTTTCCCCTAAGGTCAGGAACACGGCAGGGATGTCCACTATCACCACTGCTATTCAACATAGTATTAGAAGTCCTAGCTACAGCAATCAGACAACAAAAAGAAATCAAAGGCATCCAAATCGGCAAAGAGGAAGTCAAACTCTCACTCTTTGCAAATGATATGATACTGTATGTGGAAAACCCAAAAGACTCCACCCAAAAACTGCTAGAACTCATACAGGAATTCAGTAAAGTAGCAGGATATAAAATCAATGCACAGAAATCAGTGGCATTCCTATACACCAACAACAAGACAGAAGAGAGAGAAATTAAGGAGTCGATCCCATTTACAATTGCACCCAAAACCATAAGATACCTAGGAATAAATTTAACCAAAGAGGCAAAGGATCTGTATGCAGAAAACTATAAAATACTCATGAAAGAAATTGAAGAAGACACAAAGAAATGGAAAAACATTCCATGCTCATGGAGTGGAAGAACAAACATTGTGAAGATGTCAATGCTACCTAGAGCAATCTACACATTCAATGCAATCCCCATCAAAATACCATCCACTTTTTTCAAAGAAATGGAACAAATAATCCTAAAATTTGTATAGAACCAGAAGAGACCCCAAATAGCCAGAGGAATCTTGAAAAAGAAAAGGAAAGCTGGCGGCATCACAATTCCGGATTTCCAGCTCTATTACAAAGCTGTCATCATCATCAGTATGGTACTGGCACAAAAACACACAGAACAGAATCGAGAGCCCACTAACGGACCCTCAACTCTATGGTCAACTCATCTTTGACAAAGCAGGAAAGAATGTCTAATGGAAAAAAGACAGTCTCTTCCACAAATGGTGTTGGGAAAATTGGACAGCCACATGCAGAAGAATGAAACTGGACCACTTCCTTACACCACACACAAAAATAGACTCCAAATGGTTGAAAGACCTAAACGTGAGATAGGAGTCCATCAAAATCCTAAAGGAGAACACAGGCAGCAACCTCTTCGACCTCAGCTGCAACAACTTCTTCCTAGAAACATCGCCAAAGGCAAAGGAAGCAAGGGCAAAAATGAACTATTGGGATTTCATCAAGATAAAAAGCTTTTGCACAGCAAAAGAAGCAGTCCACAAAACCAAAAGACAACCGACAGAATGGGAGAAAATATTTGCAAATGACATATCAGATAAAGGGCTAGTATCCAAAATCTATAAAGAACTTATCAAACTCAACACCCAAGGAACAAATAATCCCATCAAGAAATGGGCAGAAGACATGAACCGACATTTTTCCAAAGAAGACATCCAAATGGCCGACAGACACATGAAAAAGTGCTCAACATCACTCGGCATCAGGGAAATCCAAATCAAAACCTCAGTGAGATACCACCTCACACCCGTCAGAATGGCTAAAATTAACAAGTCAGGAAACGACAGATGTTGGCAGGGATGTGGAGAAAGGGGAACCCTCCTACACTGTTGGTGGGAATGGAAGCTGGTGCAGCCACTCTGGAAAACAGTATGGAGGTTCCTCAAACAGTTGAAAATAGAGCTACCATACGATCCAGCAATTGCACTACTGGGTATTTACCACAAAGATACAAAGGTAGGGATCCGAAGGGGTACATGCACCCCAACGTTTATAGCTGCAATGTCCACAATAGCCAAATTGTGAAAAGAGCCAAGATGTCCATCAACAGATGAATGGATAAAGAAGAAGTGGTAGATATACACAATGGAATATTATGCAGCCATCAAAAGGAATGAGATCTTGCCATTTGCAACGATGTGCATGGAACTGGAGGGTGTTATGCTGAGTGAAATAAGTCAATCAGAGAAAGACATGTACCATATGACCTCACTGATATGAGGAATTCTTAATCTCAGGAAACAAACTGAGTGTTGCTGAGTGGTGGGGGGTGGGAGGGATTGGGTGGCTGGGTGATAGACATTGGGTAGGGTATGTGCTATGTTGAGCACTGTGAATTGTGCAAGGCTGTTGAATCACAGATCTGTACTTCTGAAACAAATAATGCAAGATATGTTAAGACAAAAGAAAAAGAAGATAGCAGGAGGGGAAGAATGAAGGGGAGTAAGTCAGAGGGGGAGAGGAACCATGAGAGATGATGGACTCTGAAAAACAAACTGAGGGTTCTAGAGGGGAGGCGGGTGGGGGGATGGGTTAGCCTGGTGATGGGTATTAAGGAGGGCACGTTCTGCGTGGAGCACTGGGTGTTATGCACAAACAATGAATCATGGAACACTATATCAAGAACTAATGATGTATGGTGATTAACATAACAATAAAAAAATTTTTTAAAAAATTAACCAACCCAGTTGGTATTGCTTAAGAACATAATTGGCTCTTGAATAAATGTGTGTGTGTGTGTGTGTGTGTGTGTGTGTGTGTGTGTGTATATGTACGTGTTATATTTCTCAATTTAAGCACTTGAGAGGTGCCTGGGTGGCTCAGTCAGTTAAGCGACCAACTCTTGGTTTCGGCTCAGGTCATGATCTCAGGGTTGTAAAACTGAGCCGCACATTGGGCTCCAGGTTCTATGCAGTGATCAGCAGGGAGTCTGCTTGAGATTCTTTTCCTCTCCCTCTGCCCACCTCCCTACTCGCACATATGCTCTCTCTCTCTCTCTCGAAAATAAATAAATAAAATCTTTAAAAAAAAAAAAAAAGGAGAATTACAGACCAGTATCCCTGATGAACATGGATGCAAAAATTCTCACCAAAATACTAGCCAATAGGATCCAACAGTACATTAAAAGGATTATTCACTATGACGAAGTGGGATTTATCCCTGGGCTGCAAGGCTTGGTTCAACATCCACAAATCAATCAACGTGATACACTACATTAATAAAAGCAAGAACAAGAACCACATGATCCTCTCAATAGATGCAGAAAAAGCATTTGACAAAGTACAGCATCCTTTCTTGATCAAAACTCTTCAGAGTATAGGGATAGAGGGTACATACCTCAATAGCATAAAAGCCATCTATGAAAAACCCACAGCGAATATCATTCTCAATGGGGAAAAACTGAGAGCTTTCCCCCTAAGTTCAGGAACATGGCAGGGATGTCCACTATTCACCACTGCTGTTCAACATAGTATTAGAAGTCCTAGCCACAGCAATCAGACAACATAAAGAAATAAAAGCCATCCAAATCGGGATGGGGTGGCTGGGTGATAGACATTGGGGAGGGTATGTGCTATGGTGAGCACTGTGAATTGTGTAAGACTGTTGAATCACAGACCTATACTTGTGAAACAAATAATACATTATATATTAAAAAACAAAAAAGAAGAAGAAGAAGATAGCAGAAAGGGAAAAATGAAGGGGGGTATATCAGAGGGGGAGACGAACCATGAGAGACTATGGACTCTGAAAAACAAACTGAGGGTTCCAGAGGGGAGGGGCGTAGGGGGATGGGTTAGCCTGGTGATGGGTATTAAAGAGGGCCCGTTCTGCATGGAGCACTGGGTGTTATATGCAAACAATGAATCATGGAACACTACATCAAAAACTAATGGTGTAATGTATGGTGATTAACATAACATTATAAAAAATAATATATATAATATTTTATTTATTTTTTAAAGATTTTATTCATTTATTTGATAGAGAGAGACACAGTGAGAGAGGGAACACAAGCAGGGGGAGTGGGAGAGGGAGAAGCAGGCTTCCCACTGAGCAGGGAGCCCGATGCGGGGCTTGATCCCAGGACCCGAGGATCATGACCCAAGCTGAAGGCAGATACTTAACAACTGAGCCACCCAGGCACCCCAACTCTTTTATATTACCTTTTTTAAATGTATTATTTTGCCCAACACAGATAGCCTTTGATTTAAAAATGGTTCCTTTCTGGAAAGCCAGCTGTTTAGAACTGAGAACAGTGCATCTGTTACATAATTAGTTTCTCAGGGAAGCCCACGAAAAGTCTGTTTATTCTACAACATGTGTTCCATAATAATATAGAATCTAAAATCTATATTAACAACTTCCTGATATCACAATGTATGAGAATTTCTCTGCCCTGGAATGTCCAGAATGTTTCTGATGGGATACAGGGCTTCCAGGGCCCCAGAGACCAACCAGCCCTCAGGTTCCCTGCCAAAAGGAAATGGCAACACCTCCAGCCCCAAGTCCATGGCAGAAGCAATCCCAGACGAAGGCAAGGAAGAAAGTGGAGGGTAACAGGGTAAGAACTTTCTACACCTCCCTCAGAATATCCTCAGTCCAAGCTCGACTCCCCAAGTATCCTTTTCTTCTTTAAGGAGGTCCCAGAATGTAGTCTGACTCTTTCCCCTCTTGTCATCTACTACTTCCAGTCCAGGCTCCCCTCCTTCTGTGGCCTGTGGGAGACAAGAGTTATTTTCCCAGCCTCTCTCTTTTTCACTCTTTCCCAGCATAAGAGCAATCTTTGCAATGATGGAACTTGCAAAGGAAAAGAATTAGAAGGGGAAGTTTCCTTCCCATGCACAGAGACCCTGGGTGGGGCATATAAAGACAGGAGTAAGGTTTTTCTCACTTTACACGAAAAATGCAGTCTTAGACCTAGATCGCCAGATATATAATCATAGATATCAAGGCCAAGTACTAGAATGGGCATGGATAGGGTTCCTCAAATTTGAGCAGAAGGGATGAATTGATGAGATGGGGCTGGGAAAGCTGCTGAGAATACCTGGCTTGGGGGTGGAATAGTGATGGCCAATGGGAGGGGGGGACGTGGGGGCCCCGTTCCTTAGTTCTTTACCTCTAACCAGTTCTATCACCTCAGCCACTTCCAGATCCTCGTGAACCACATGGGGAAGAAGTGGAGAGTGGGGGTCAAGAGCAGGCTTATAGGCAGCCCTCTTAGTATCAACAATAGAAATCAGGAACAGAGAACAGACAAAGCAGTAGGAGGAGAGAAGAAAGGGGGTTTGTTCAGCCACCTAATGAAGGAGGCTTTCAACAGCAGCCCGTCCAGCTTCGGGAGCATAGATAGCAATTGAGTAGAAAGTCACATTAGACAAGGCTGGAGCAAGAAAGTTGGGAGGATTGATCCCTCTTCCGTCACTTGAGGTTCAGGATGCCCTCATAAATAATCTCTTTTTCCCAATGAAGTAGGATACCTTTGAAATCTTTACCTTCTTTCCTGACTCTATCCCCTTGTGCATCGAACAAAAACATTGCTGCCTTCCACAAACACAGTTATCCAGTCAGATAAAGTTCTTGACTCCCAGTCAGACTCCAACCTGAGGAAGACTTTTGCCAAAAAGAGGAACCTCCAAACAGCCTTAGTCTACCAAGCAAGGTGTGTTTGTTTTTAGAGAACATCAAGTGAGAACCCCAGAGAAAGTGCAATCCGCACAGGCTCTAGAACTCACACCCTGACCCTGTGATCCAATACTTCTCTTTCATTTCCTATGCACCCTCCCACTCACTTTAATTAAGGGAAAGCAATTTCTCAACTTTTATTAGAAGATAAACTTGATGTATTTCCCAGAGCTTTAGTTGTGTCAACTAAATTCTCCTTCATTGCAGGGTATGTATTTGAGTAGCCAGTAAGTCACACGACCTAGGCATCCCTTACACTGCCGCCTTGTTCCCATCATAGTGCACACAGACCAGAAACACAAACACTTGTTTCCAAAACCCAAGGCTCTCTGGGTTACACAGTGAGGACATTTTTTTTTTTTTTAATTTTGTGTCCTTGCTACCTCCAAACACACATCCTACACAACCCTGTAAATTGGTGGGTTGGTTTATTGTCCCCAGGCCATTTGTCTCTGAATATAATCAAGTAATTTTTATATCCTCAGGCAACACCAGCCTGGGTGTAAAAGTGAACTAAAAATTTATCTAACTTTGCTTTGACCTATTAAAACGGGATGCCCAGTGTCTTCATCTCTCCAAAATTCTGGGAATCCCTGGAAGATATATTATGTGTGATACCAAACACAGTCCCATTTGCTAGAACCTAGAATCTATCCTTTGCCTCCTCCAGTTCCATTTCCTGCCCTAATGCCCACCAGCAAAGGCTCCAGGCCCATAAAGTACAGTTAAAGCACCTCCTCATGGGGTGCCTGGATGGTGCAGTTGGTTAAGGATCTGACTCTTGGTTTTGGCTCAGGTCGTGATCTCAAAGTCATGAGATCACAGCCCACATCAGGCTCCAGATTCTCTCTCTTTCTCCCTTTGCCCCCTCGTGCTTGTGCTCTCTCACCCTCTCTCTCTTTCTCTCTAAAATAAATAAATACATCTCTAAAAAAAAAAAAAAAAAAGGAGTGCCTCCTCACTCCAGGAATCCTGGTAAGAACCACAGTACCAAAGTCATGCCTCAGGACCGTTTCACCTGCACTAGTGAGGTCTTGACACCATTTGTGCAGCAACACTGGGACTTAATTCAATGGTCTAGTAACACTTCTGAGAGGATATACTGTTGCCCTTGCTTTGGTGCAAGAGTCACCAGTACCATAGGGACCGTAGTAACCACAGTATCCAAGAGGCTGCATGTACCTTCTGACTTCTCTACCTTAGAATCACCCATAGTTACATTAAGGAACTCCAAGGAGCAGCCCCCATTCTTGTTCCCCAGGTCTCAAGTTCCTTCTGTTTTTTCATATATCTCACTTGGTAGGGCTCAAGCACAGATGTGCAGCAAGGAACAGCCTAAAGACAATTTGAGCTAGAGACATAATGCTTTCATTATTCATTTGTTTGTTCATTTGACACTTATTAAGAGTCCACTATCTGCCTGTCCCAGTTCCATGCACTGGATTTACAGGGATGTGCTGGACGAGCCCTTGCCTGCAGAGCTGGCAATCTGGTGCCTACTCAGCTGAACAATGAAGGCAGTGTGAAGAGTGTTAAGGTCAGGGCTACAGGCAGGGCTCTGTGATCAGACTCTCTAAGACTGAACTCTGGCCTTATCATTCATTAGCTATGTGGCCCAGGTAACATACTTACTCTCCCTGTGCCTCAGTTTTCTCATCTGAAAAATTCTATTGACAGTGGGGCTGTTGGAAGTACTGGATAGGGTAAATATGCATAAGAATCAATACTGTCTTGTTAACTTTGTTAAGTGACTTTAGCTGATCTAAGTTACTTATAAATTAGTACCATTAAAATTGCTATTATAAACATATTAACAAATCATTATTATTAATGTGTATTGTCCAAAATATGGATGATTATCTTTAGTTTCTGGAAATCATGAAAAACAAAGTATTATAAAATAAGTATTAAAACCATAATCCTATTTGGGAGGTGATTAGAAGTTCAAAAAATTATTATCTTAAAAAAATAAAAGAGGAGCGCCTGGATGGCAGTCAGTTAAGCGTCTGGCTCTTGATTTCAGCTCAGGTTGTGATCTCAGGGTTGTGAGATTGAGTCCTGCATCAGGCTCTGTGCTCAGTTCGGAGTCTGGGATTCTCTCTCCCCCTTCCACTGCCCTCCCCCCCCCCCCGCTCGTGCTCTCTCTATTTCTAAAATAAATAAATAAACCTTTTCTAAAAAAAAATGATACATGCCTCCCAGGAAATCTTGAAGCAAAAAGAGTCTGACCTCAGCCCTCTGTTAGTTCTATATAGTAACAACAGACCTGATAGATTTGAGATAGTGGGTAGAGTATAATTCAACCTGATCTTTTTGTTTTGTGTATATCAAGACAACTGTTTGATTGCCTGCTTTTTTGGCGGTCCAGACAGCTGTGGTGCTATTGGGTAGACCTAGGAGGCCTATGATGACAAAGTAATTACAACTCCTATAACTGTAGAAATACATGTTTTATAGCAACTCATTTACTCAACAACAATGATTTATTACATTTGTGTGTGCACACATATAAGTTTGCCATGACAAGATGATGCTCAGTAATTAATTTGCCAACATGGTTTTAGGTAATGCAATCCAGCCATGCTAAATGTACCACATTTAATAAAAGAAAGCGCTTAAACAGAACTCTGTTCTGAAAAGCCATTTGGTGTGATGGTGAAACATCGGGAAACCAAAGCAGAAACAGAAATGTGAAGCAGGAAGCCGAAATCTAAAACAGTGCTACAAATCCCAAAGAGCCAGCCTATTTGAGCTGTGAAGACTTCCCACCCCAAACGGCAGTGTTCTTTCATTACATAAGAGTGAGTGGTCTTCTGGGAACCCGAAGAGAAAGAAATGAACATGATTTCTTATCCTTTCAACTGGCCTGCAAATTCATACATGAACTATTAGAGGAGATCACTTGGAATGGAGACATTTGAAGTTCTGGGAGTGTTTCTATTTTGACCTTTGCTTCTCAGAAGTGACATCATGGTTGGTATAGCTTACCTTTACACAGGAGCCAGCAGTTAGCATCTCAGCTCATGAGTGAAATTGTTTTTGTTCACTTTGTTTGGAAGGAAAAATTGATTCATTTTTTTTGTCTTTCAAAATAATATTAGTGATCTGCTCTCTTGAGTGGAACATCCCAGAACAGACCATTTTTCTCCCTATAATTAACTGTTGCTGAATTTTTTATTACCCCGATACATTCTTTTTTTTAATGACATTTGAGATCAAAAAGAATCAAAGCACTGTCTGTATATGGAAGAAACAGTTGCAGGTATGATAAGCTAAAATAGTCCTGCCTGAATATCCCCTCATGATGAAAAGTCCTCCAGATAAAGATAGACAAATGCTCACCTCTTCTTCCACACGTCCACCCACACACATACAGTCCCCACGCACCTCAACCCACACTCTGCCTACATGTCCTCCCTTCTACAAGAAATAGCAGCATGTGGGGAAGATGATCTGTTACCCTTCCAAATATTTGGCACCTACTTCACCAGAATTGTCCAGAGAATAGCCTATGTAAATTAGTCTGGGAGAAGAGTAACAAATTCTGCCTCCTTATGAATGTCACTGCATATCTCCTAGAGAAGTTTTTCATGATTTATGTCCCTCCTCTGCCCTTATTGACTCCTCCTGTCCTTTGCTAATTTGCATTCCTTCATATGCTGATCTGAAAATATTTTTTTCCATATTCATTGCCTCCAAATCATTCTGCACACTCTTCAGAAGACCATGTGTCCAGTATCCCATCTATAATGCTGATCAAGATACTTCTACCCTTCATTATATCATACCATGGTTACAGAAATTTAAAAATCTGGAAAGCTATGTAGATTATTACAGTCCATTGCTGCCAAAAACATGCTTTTGTAATCAGAAAAACATCAAATTGCAGGCAAACATGTTTCCATCAGGAAATTTGAGACTTAAAAGTATTGGGAGAGTGTCATTGTAAAGATATTGGTATGTTTCCAGTCTTCGTTTTCTAAAAGAGGTGGATAAACAAATCACATTGTCAAGTTCTTACACCAATCAAATACATTCCCAGTGCAATGACTAGGAATTGTGACGATTCCACAATTACATTTGGACACATTTTGTGTACTTAAAATACTGAGTCTTTCTACCTAGAAATATGTCTATGTTTATTTGTGTAAGTCCCTCAGTGAAATTCTATAATTTCTTTATAAAATTTAAAAGTTCCCATACTCTTTTTTCAAAATATTTTTCTAAATATTTTTATATTTTTTACTCTTTTGAATGGAATCTGATCTTTCCATTTTCCAAACTAGTGATGGCTGGTGTATTGGAAAGCTATTATGTTTATCTATTAATTTTTACTAAACTGTAATTAGTCTTAACAGCTCTTCAGTCAAGCCCACAATTTTGCAATATGAGAACAAGGATGGATATAAGAATACAAAAAAATTAAAAATGCAAGAGAAGCAGAAGAAAAGAAAAGAAAACATTCGAGATGGTTGGAGAACCTCCTTGGAGTGTGTGTGTGTGTGTGTGTATGTGTGTGTGTGTGTGTGTGTAGATAGAGAAAAGGGAAGGCTGAATTATATTTTTGGCCTTCTGTTTTGGCATGTCTTTGAATGCCTATTTTATATTGTAAGTGCATGCCATATAATAAGTTCTCAATTAATGGTTGTTAAAGGAATAAATATAAATTATAAAGTAGAACTAGAATAAATAAGAAGCAATATCCATCTTGTATTCATAAAAGCTCTAGTTGTATTTGTATACAAAAGAGTGATGGAGGGGAATATACCCCCATAAAATGCAAAGGAATGCCAAGTTGATCAAAGTGGGGCATTAATCCATGAATTCTGTTTGGTGCTGACAGAATTGGGATCTTCAATAGTGATATACATCAATTCAGAACTCAAAGGTAAGTTCAATTCACATTTTGAGCCAAGAACTTCAATTCAAACAAATCTGCCAAAAATGTGTGTTCTGGAACGAATGGTTACTAGGAAACAGGGTAAATCTCTTCAACATGGCCATAGCAGCACCGGGACACTCCCCTTCTCTTATGCATAAGGCTAATCAAACTGGCCTTTTTAAGATGGTTAAAAACAATAACTTGTTAACATAAAATTACATTCCTCTATGTGAGGGTTACTCCTTAAATGGCAATATGAGCATTTTTAGGTACTTTAAAATAATAAATAAACATGGGTTGAACAGGGCACTTAGGTGGCTCAGATGGTTAAGCGTATGCCTTCGGCTCAGGTCATGATCCCAGGGTCCTGGGATGGAGTCCCGCATCGGGCTCCCTGCTCCGCGGGGAACCTCCTTCTCCGTCTGCCTCTGCCTCTCTCTCTCTCTCTCTCTCTCTCTCTCTGACTTCCATGAATAAATAAAACATTTAAAGAAAAAAACATGGGTTGATCAGATATAATTATTATAATCACTCAGTAATTAATAAGCCATTCTGGTCTGCTCATTCTACAGAAGTTTGCAGCCCAAGGAAGTGAAGTTCTTAATAAACTCTTGGCTGTTAATCCTTCTAAATACCATAAGAAAGTGAAAACCTCTCTCAAATTCAACTAAAGTATTCTGTTTCCTCGGGAAAAATTCCTAATTCCTAGGTTCATTAAGCTTGTTCAATTGTGGGCAATATGTGCTTGTTTGCAAACGTGTGCGAATTTGTATGTGTGTGTGTCTGTGTGTGTTTTGCAAGCTCAAAGAAAAGTCCCCATGAACCTGTTTCAAATTAATTTGTGCATTAATCTGTGCAGGAAGATTTCTTTATTTGATAAAAGAAGAGAGGGAAAAGATATCACATTGACTTAAAAGTTTTGAATAATTTCTAACTGTGCCCGAGGAGTTTCCACTATGTCTTCCAATCAACAAAGGATTTGTGACTCTTTTCAGTGTGCCTGAGATTACACAGACAAATTACTTAAGAGCCCAAGGAGATTATCTCTAATTGGCATAAAAAGGATATGGCATTAAAAACAAAACTCTCTGAAACTCTGACAGTGTTTGGTGCCCAAAGGGTAAGGCAGTGCCCCATGTGGAAACACCATGGAAATAAATACATCAGCTCTGATATGTGGCCTTTTGAGGTCTTATTTAGATTGGAGGAGATTGTTTTTTCTTTGCACTGCTCCACAGAGTTGTGTCATACTTGCTGAATGAGGGCAAACGACAGACTCATCTCGGCAGTCCCTCGTCGTAATGCTTGCCTTTGTTATAGCTGACTCATTGTCATCACTTAGGAAATACAAACTCCAATGCCTACTAAGAGGCAATATGAGATACTTTTGGATAATGCAGAGACCAGAGATTGAAGACATTTGGGGGCACAGTGGGAGGGGCAGGGAGATGAGGTTCACGGCAACGGAAAGTAGGAATATGTAGCAGTGAATTTCACCAAATATTTAGTTAATGCTTACAATCGTGAGTCACCAGGTTAGGTAATGGGGCTGTATCAGAATCCCTGCTCTCCATGGGCTTAAAATCCCAAGGAGAAAATAATACAGATTTATCGTAAAACTGAATAAGATCACATGGAAAAGGCAAAAAAAAAAAAAAAAAAATCCTAAGACAAAATTAACATCGTGGGTAAGCCACTAACGATCAATCAATCCAAACCATTTGTTTTGCAGTTAAGGAAACTGAGGCCCAGAAAGACTAAGCATCTTACCTGTGGCCACGTAGATGGCCAGATAGTCTAGCCCAGAACTCAGATCTTATGTTCCTACCGGTATACTACACTGCCTTACAAGACCTACTATCAGATAATAATATAAAAGATAAGTGTGTGGGTTTAGGAGAGTAATGTGTGTATAACACAGTATGCTCAAAAAGTTTTACTGAAAGGATAACTTAAAAAAAAGGAAACAAATAAACAACAAAATCAGGTCTTGAAGAAGAGGTCAAATTTCAAAGAACAGAATGGAAGGGAAGGGGGTGGGTCAGGGGAAGGCGTGAATGCTGGCTTGGATGGGAGACAGAATCATGCTCAGGACACAGTGGAGACTCAGGGCTGAGCTAAAGGAACTTCATGTAAGGATGGTAGGAGTGAAAAGATGCAGCAAACACCTTCCCCCTCGAATCCTCCAGGGCAAACTTCGGTTTTGGGATTCTCTGCAGGGGTTAAGGCCAACATTGTCCTATCAATCCAGTCCCCTCATTAGGCCCTAGGTCCCTGTGTTCCTTTCTAAACTCTTGCCTTTGCTCACGCAGATCCTTCCAGGACACAACTTACATCATGTTCAAGGTCAGATGGAAAGTCTGCTTCCGTGAAAATGTCTTGGATCCTTGGACCCACATAAGGTTCTGTTTTCTGAACCATGTTGAGTGCTGGCTGAACTACATGATCACGTAGACTATAAGCTTTGAGCAGATAGAAGTCATACCTTGCGCTTACTGCGTGTTACAGTGCCTGCTCACAACCATCCTAGGCATGCCATGGGCCCTTAATTGCTTCTTGGCCAAATAATGAAAAGAAGCAGCTCTTCCAATGGACCTGTCATCAAGTCCTTGTCACTTATTCACAGGTTTTCACCTAAGCTGCAAAATGATGATGGTGATGATGATAATGATGAGGATGAGGGTGCTGGCAGTGGTGGTGGTGGCGATGGTAATGACATGAATGACAATAGCCGCTAACATTTCATGAGTACTTTCAATATGCCAGACACTCTTGAAAACACTAATTTGTACAACTCCATTTAATACTTGACACAGTCTTGTGAGATGCATACAGTTATTATCACCATTTCACAGTAGAATAAAATTAGGCATCAAATTCTTACCATAAAAAGCCAAAAAATGGGGGGGGGGGTGCTGGGTGGCTCAGTCATTGGGCGTCTGCCTTCAGCTCGGGTCACGATCCCTGGGTCCTGGGATCGAGCCTCACATTGAGCTCCCTGCTCCACGGGAAGTCTGCTTCTCCCTCTCCCACTCCCCCTGCTTGTGTTCCTTCTCTCACTGTCTCTCTCTCTGTCAAATAAATAAATAAAATCTTTAAAAAGAAAAGCCAAAAAAAAATTCCTATGCAGAAAGTTTCCTTTCATAGCTGTGACATATAGACTGGTTTTCATTTTAAATTCAGATTTGTGTAAGATAATTGGGGTTAAATATTCTTTTCTTTACTTAAAGATTATCCCATGCATATGTTGTTTCCTTCCACATGAAAGCAGGTAGGATACTTAAAAATTTTAACTACCCCTAAGGCAGTAATATCAGCCTTTAACTGTAGATACTTGACTATCAGCTCTGTGTGGAAGGACATTCTATTAGATCAACACTCTGTCTTATCCATCACCACCAGCCCTATCCCCAGAGTAGGAAGAGTGATGCATCTAACTGGAAGGTTTAGGAGAAGGATCTGAGCATGTGTGGCTTGGCGCCTTCCTCTTCCTTTTCATAACACCGTGTCTGCAAACTCTACGCATTTTGCTCAGCTCCTCTGACCTCAGTTTAATAGAGTAGACCCAGCTGATGAGCTGGGGGAGAGCTGCAGTTGGAGCCGTCTAAATCTTGAAGTTCAGTATGAAGCAGCACAGTGTTGCCACATACCTGAACTAAGATTTCAACAGCTCTACCGGATATGCAACTGACATTTTGGTCCCTATGTGCCTGTCTCCTTGTCTAGCTCTCAATGATTCTGACTGGTCATGGAAGATTGGTGCTTTCTAAAACCTGAGCCATGAACCGAAAGATGTTGTTTCTACATAAAAGAGAATTTGCAATAAGAATGCAAATTTATCCTTAACTACAAAGCCTTAATTCTGTATTGAGCATATAATTGTGTGAAGCAATATTTTATTTAATCTTTGCATTCCAGGAATTGGACTATCATTGAATCTATTATATCAAATGCTTTCATACAAGTTGTATTGTTGCAGAAATAGTTTGGACTCTCTGGCAATGAATGCATCCACACCTGTTTGTACAGTTCTTTCTTTTCCAGTAAAAGGCATATATTACTAGGAAGATTCTACCAAACCAATACTTTGTAGCAACATGAAATGACAAACCTAGCACAAGAAAACGCTCTCCCTTAATGAGGAAATAATGTCATTCTTAAATTTTTCTATATTAAGAAGTCATGCTAGAATCTATCACAATAGTATATATTATAATAGTATGCTATGTCAACCATACCTATATCGCCATACTTGAGGGGACAGTTTTTTTTTTTAAATAAAGAATGATAATCCCTAGTTCTTTCATTTAAGAGAGACATTAGCAAAATGTAACAATATTATGTTTGGGGATTCTTTTAACATTTTTAAGCCCCAGCCTGACAAGAACAAAGAATCACTTTGCTAACTAATGTATTAAATATGTTGTCTATTTATATAGTAATTGTTTGATGGAAAATTCATCTCTTTTGTTCCTTCTTATCTTTTCTTTCCTCTTGTCCATGCAGTATATTTATGAATTATGCATGTGAACATAATTAAAAGTAACAATTGGTGAATTGTACTCCATGGACATTGTTCCATGTTTCAAGTCTTATTTAGACTGAACCAAATTTATGCAAAGAGAAGAGCTTATAATTAAATTCATAGCCATCCTTCCTGGGAAGGTTTCTTTTATGTAAAATGCATTGCTTGCTATAGGCTGTTTTTCTGACCAAAAGCTTTGTATAGCATTTTTTAAAAAGATCAGTAGACAATTTAACAGCAGCCCCCACCCCTTTCTACAAATGAAGGTTTCCTATAACTCGTTATCTATATTCCTTGATCTTCTCCAGGTGGTTAGTCTGCAAACCATGTAGAACTCTTAAGAACCAGCTCCCACAGTGGTTTGACTATTTGCAAATTAGGAGCAGATACAATATGGCAAATGGTTGGATGAGATCAATTCCTAAAATGTTCTCCTTTGATTACTCTCAGGAGCTCCCATAGTAATTTTTCATCTTTTCTTTGCTTGTTTGTTTTTACGTTTTGGTACAAGAATCCTGGAAAAGGAAAAAGACAACTGAGACGCTTAGAATAGTGTTCTATCCACAGGAATATTTATTCTGTAAAAAAAAAAAAAAAAGATTACTGTAAACCTTAGCCCAACTCCACACTTCTTTCTTTCCCCATTCATATTTCTCAAAGTATTCTTTCTTTAGGAAAATACTTTTTATTAAGTGATTCTATTTTTTTAAGCTATGGTCCAAACCCCCAGTTCAGTGTCGTGAATACACTTACCGAGAATCATCTGCATTCCATCATCTATTAAAGCTGAGAATATTCCTCGCAGAACCTGTCCCCGTATTTTATGAGCACATACCTGGATAGTCTTTCTCTTTCTTGACCCAGGTCATTCTTAGCAATTTCCTTCTGTGCACTTATTATTTTCCTGAAACAGAAAATCCTTCTGTAAAGATACCACATGATAAATTTGTAGTAAGGAAGGAACAGACTATTTCCTGTCACTGTCAACAAACAATCATTTCTGATTCAAAGTCAATTTCTCTGTAGTGTGACAATATCACGGGTTGGATAGACCTGGAGAAAAAGTCAGATCTGCTCTTGGACTCAGGGAAAAATGTGAGGTGCAAACAAGGCAGCCTGGCCTGCTGTTTTTAAATGTAGTTTGATATTCTCTGCTCTTCTCTTCTCCCATGATTTGAAAAATGTCACATTTAAAAGCTTTGGCTGGCCCACAGTGTCACCCCAGATCCATCATCATCTTCTCAGCTCATCTTTCTCTCTATTAAAAATAAGATATTTATATTTCTAGATGAAATGGGAGAAACCTAGCCCTGACGAATGGCTTCCTGTTGTCATCATTACCGGGCAGGATATCATTGGAGGGAGCTCAGCCATGATCTAGTGTTCTTGCCCTTCTGTTGTGCCGACTGCAAACAATCACTCATAACCACATACTGTAAAGTTTATTGTTAAGAATTAAACCGTTAATTAAAGAGATGAGTAATGAAGACAGGAAGCATGCACAGAAAGGTGGTGACAGATGTCATAGGCTGCAGGTGTTAACAGCTGTTGAGAAGATACATGAATTCCTTAAATTACCTCATATCTCTGAATAGTTGAGTGAAGTCAATTATTATAGATCTTGGGAGACAGAAACAGTTGTTTGAAAACAAGTGCTGCCCCTATTTACGATAGAACCCCCTTAGAGATGGGGAAGGCCCACATGAGCCTGGCACATGGCCATATTGTGTCCCTGTGAAATGTCCCAACAGGTTCAGGAGATGACCTTAGAAGATACCCAAACATGGCATTCAATACCCTGAATCACATAGGGAGAAATGCATTATCTTATTTTTAGTCTTTCTTCTTTTAACCAAGAGTAAGAAATACCTGTTTCAGGTATTTCTTTCACATCACCCATCATGGGCTAATCTTCCTTTTTAAGAGAAAAGACTCTGAGCCTTCTGACAGTACCTGGATAGAATTTAGGAATATCTGTTTACATTTTATTTGTTTTTGCCATTATATTCTATTTACTATAAGCAAAACTGTTATTTCACTTATGGTAGTCATATGAAGTTTCCTTTTAAAATAAACTAGTCTAAGAGAAGGGAGGGAGGGGGGAGAAAGGGAAGGAGGGAGGGAAGAAGGAAGGAAAGAAGGAAGGAAGGAAGGAGAAAGAAGAAAGAGAGAAGAAAGAAGAAGAAAGAAAGAAAGAAAGAAAGAAAAAGAAAGAAAGAAAGAAAGAAAGAAAGAAAGAAAGAAAGAAAGAAAGAAAGAAAGAAAGAAAGAAAGAAAGAAAAAGAAAGAAAGAAAGAAAGAAAGAAAGAAAGAAAGAAAGAAAGAAAGAAAGAAAGAAAGAAAGAATATGTCACTTTAAATAAAATATATAGGTAGTAGTAGACATGATACCCATATATAACAAAATAATTGAAGAAGAAAAGACAATGTGAGTATGTGGAAAAAATTCTTAAGGTTTTACACAAACGACTGAAGTTTGGCAAAGACTGGTGTAGCAGGGATTTGTGTCAAACCACACAAAGGACTTAAGTAAGACCCTAGTGTGAATGACAAAGATATCAGAGAAAAATATGGAAATAAAATCAGTATTAAGCCTACAAGGAAAAATCACCTGATGTTTCAAGAGCTATTTTTAGGGTGTCTAAGACCTGTTGTTTATTAAAGACATCGGTTTTCTTTATTCTAAGGAAAGGAGAAAGAAAGAACAAAAGGTGTTCAGCAAAACTAAGTAAAAAGGAGTTAACAGTATTTGATTCCTTTCCCCTCATACATTCCATTCAAAGTGACTCAGCCTGAAACTTACAAAAATAAATGAATTTTGACTGGAAATAGAAGGTCAAAAGTCAGAGATGTATTTTCAGCTCACTGGACACTTGGTGGAGGGGTGTATAAGCCTGTTTGATAGCAGTAGAGCCTGCTTTGAAAGACCCTGATTTTGGTGGTTAGTCTTTCTTTTATCCAAGAGTAAGTCTCAGGTGGCAATATTTCTTTAACATCACCCATCATTGGGCGCCTGGGTGGCTCATTCAGTTAAGCATCTGCCTTTGGCTCAGGTCATGATTTCAGGGTCCTGGATCAAGTCCCACATCAGGATCCCTGCTTGGCGGGGAGTCTGTTTCTCCCTTTCCCTCTACCCCACCCCACTCCTGCACTCATGCTCTCTCTCTCTCCCATCAATCAATCAATCAATCAATCCATCACCTATCATGGGCTAATCTTCCTTTTTGGATGATTTGGTGGTAAGATTTTCTAGGCTTCTCAGCCTCTAAGACCTCAGAGTTTGTGTTAACCACTGTATTGCCAGGGACTAATCCATGTTTGCTGATAGCTGGCGCTCAGAAGTCTTGAACGAGAGAATGAATGAACAAATGCATTGGTTCTTCATACAGGATCCAATCCAGTGAAATATAATGAGAGGAAAGAGCAAAGTACCTCCTCTTTCAAAAAACAGTTACCAAACTCCTGAAGTCGACAGTTTGTTTTTTTCTCCCCACCATTAACCTTAAAAGTGAAGGTCATAATCAATGCAGTTCAGCCATCACTTTATACTCAGTGCACAAGTTTTGTTCATCTCTCTGTGAAGCTGAAAAGATTATAATGAAAATGCCCAAAGAAAGAAGGGAGGGACAATTGTAAATAGTTTTCTCTGACAACTGGTATCAGCATTTTCTCATAGCCTTGCATTTATTCAGACGAAAATGACAAATGTATTACAACGAATAGATGAGATCTTTCTGTCTGGATATGGCATAAAAATAAAACAATACTGTACTGATTTTTCTCTCTGAGTATTGTCCTCGTCACACAATTGCTGAACATTGGCAGAGCTGTTAACACCATTGATAGGAAACAAAGCAAAACTTGGGGGAGATTCTACAGCCTGGGGCTTGTGAATGTCTGGGATTTACAGCGCAGCTTGATGCCACTGTCAGACTCTTCTGGCTTCAATATCCTGCCAGCTACCTTGAGGGCTTTTTTCTCTTCATGAAAGTGCACCTTTCCCTCAAGGTCACACATTAACAGTTTCTTAAAGAGATTCCTACTGGTCATGGGACTCCTTTCAGTTTGAGGAGCCTCCTGGGTGCTTTGAAGCATGGCGTCTTGAACACTGCCCTGCAGCCCCCAGGAATGGAGTTAGGCTACAGAGACATGGACACTTGCGAATTGAAAGGACCCCCAGCATTCCACCACACAACCCCTCCTACCTTCCTCCCAGAGACCCACAGTCTAGTCTGCCACCAAATCTTCTCACCAGCTTTCGGGAAGACATCAACCCACCCTCGTGAAAATTTTATGCATGCTTAAATATATCCTAAGCAGGCATGAGGGCAATTAAATCAAGTCTATATCATACAGCACTCTGGATAGATAGCAAGCTTAAAATATTCCCCAGCCTGTGCCCTACATTTGAGTTTTTAATATGAGCACCGTAACTTCTCCCATTCTGGAAGTGGTCGGCAAGCGTCCAATCATCCCCCGCTGCTCCACAAACCACTGGCAGGAGGGAGCTTCATTTCCTGATGAATCATCCAAACCGACCCTGGAGGGTTTTCCAGGCCAAATGAGCCAAGGCCAAGTTCTCTCAGCACTCTGTGCCTGCAATCAGTCACATCGTGGAAGAAGTGAGGGCCTTGTTCTGTCAATGATTTGGGGATGTGCTTCAGTTATCTTTCTCCTGTTTTTCCTTAGTCTCTTGTCTTATATATACTCTTTGGGCCACAGTGCAAGGAGACTGTAACTTTTAAGGTCTGTGATAGCTTTTCAATGGAGCCTGAGGAAGGTGAACCAAAGGATGGTGACACCAAACTGTAAGTAAACTGGCTGAAGCACCCATGGAAAATGACCCAGTAGTGCAAGATTCCAATGAAAGAGGCAGCAGACTGTCCTAAGAAGAACACAGGTATTGGAATCAACAGATCTGGATGTGATTCCAAGCTTTCCTCACCTTAGCTAAACAACATAATTTAAACCTCTATTTTCACAGGAAAGGGACGTGATGTACGTAAAGTATCTCGTATATAAATGTCAACTATAATCAAGGAGCTGTATCAATCTTTTATTTGAGAGAGAGAGTATTTTTTGAAGAGGTATATTTTGTCCTTCTCTGTTTTCAAAATTTATTCTGCTTGATTCTGCCTTTGGTATACAAGGTTCTAGCTGTTCAATTAATTCCACTGACATTAAATTTCATGAGAGCTGGTCATTGTTTTCCTAATTGCTGTGTCACCAGCTACCAGCAGATGACTTACACTTAGTGGTAGCTCAATAAATAGTTGTTGGTAGACCCACTTAATAATACTCAACATTTATAGCAATAGGAAGAACACAAATACTATTCCTTCTTATAGAATGAACCTTTCCAGAATTCCACAGGCTCATACTTGAGACTGCTTATCTCTTTAAGGCTGTGTCCAGTATCTCCAATTAGACTGGAGTCTGACAGCAAGAATGTCTGTGTTTTTTAGTTACCTCCTAGCTCAGTACATCATACACAGCAAGGATATGTTAATATTGACCCTGGCAAATGCTTCTTATGAAAAACTGCTGTGGCTTTGGTAGATACCTCCTCGAAGTCTTTTCTCTGCCAAGGCACTTTGTTTTTCTTAGTTGCCATTAATCACAGCCTATACATTTTCATTCTAATCTCTCCACTTATTGGATACTATATAAAATTTCCAATTCAGTCGATAAACACACACACACACACATACACACACATACCCATAAAACAAAAATGGACTTTTTAATTGGGATTCCTTTTAAAAAGGCAAATAGTAGTCTACTTTATAACCTCCAATTTAGTTTTTTAGAGTAACTAGCAGTACTTCTATTTTTTGCAAGGTGTATCAGTTACCTTCAACTCTCCGTGCTTCTGAAAACTCAACTTCCATCCTTCTGACTTCATTGGGAGACCTCTTAGTAATCAGAATTGCTATTTAAAGTGTACATGCTCCCATAATTCATCTTTCTCCTACTGCTACAGAGTAAAGCTGTGATGATCAATCACTTAGAGATGAATCCACCTTTTCCCTCCTTGACTGAATATGAGGAAATAGCAATGAGCATGCATCAAATATTGACTACAGAGATAAGAACTGTGTTCTGTGGGAAAAAGATACTTTTTCAATATTATGCTCGTGACATATTTAGGACATCTATTTTATCATTTTTTTGGCCCTACAAATCCCTTTCTAGAACATGCTCAGAATATTAAGGAATGATTTTATGTATCTATCACATAAGTATATCTGGATAATCTATTCATGCCCATTTCCCATGGCTTTGAAACAGTATCTCATGTGGAGAAGCCAGCATTTCTAACATCTTTCTTCCCACAGGGATGAAAAATAAAACCAGAAGAGTCTTGTCAGAATATCCTCAGCTTTCTTCCACACATTTCCTTTCCTACCCTGGCCCCTTTCAACCCTAATTCAAGGACAAACACTGGCATTCCTCAGGAACACGTGGGAGACACACACTAAGGACATTGCTTTGAATGGAAGATCCTGTTGGATGGACCAAAGGGGCCATTGTTCTTATCTTCCTTAAGAAGTGTTCTCTTTCCTCTTCTACGGCTGGATTAGAGAAACTTCTGCTGTATTGCACTTCAATATAGGACATGTTCAACTCATAAAAGGCAAGTGGGACCAGGACAGGATAATAAGTGAGAAGGATCCACTAACATATTATTGGGCAATTGGCAAACTCTTTTCAAAAGTCAAAAACTCAAAGTAGCGGTTACATTCAAATAAAAGTCTGTAGAGAACTTCTGCTTTTGGAAAAAATTAAATAGCAGGGATTGAATTTACCTTCCCACCTGAAACAACTAAGGAAAATGGACAAAATATATGAAACAAAGTTCTTCAAGATACTGAGTATTAGCCAACAAAGGAGAGTGATTTCAGGAAATGGGATACAAATAAAGTGAGCCCTAAGATTGCCCTAGCTTACTGCCTTAAAGAGTTTCCAGGCTGTGGTATAGAGAAGGAGAACTCAGGTGGATCCCAGCAGACTCTCTAATTTGAGGGAACACAGCTAAGAGTTTGGGGACACCAAGGTAGTCAGAATTTACATGCTGGAGAAGAGAGAGTTATAGAGAGAGAACTCTGGACATCTGCAAAGGATTCTCCTTGAGTATTTGGAAAAATAATAATCAGTGCTTGCATGTGAAAAGCTACCCAGGGCCCGGGAAAGAACCACTTGGAACAATCAGAAGTAACAGTATGCTGTGTCTATAAGTCTGGTCTCACCAGAAAACCTGGAAACCTCATAATTCACAGACCATTGGATAGAACATCCAGAGATTTTTTTTGTCTCTGTAGTAGGGAATAATTAGTCCTAGACTGAATAATACACTGGTACTACCTAGCATGTCTAAAAAGCAAATCTCAGACTGTTATCAAGTAACTTATCTGTGTCCCATAAAAAATTTCAAAAATAATTAGAGGTACACAAAAGTATCCAGCACCCAACAAAGTAAAATTTACAATATCATCATCTAATAAAAAAGGACCTGGCAGGGGCGCCTTGGTGGCTCAGTCAGTTGAGCATCTGCTTCCCCTGGGGCAGTGATCCCAGAGCCCCCCATTAGGCTCCCTGCTCAGCAGGGAGTCTGCTTCTCTCTCTCCCTCTGCCCCTCCCCCCACTCATGCTCTCTATTTCTCATGCATGAACACACTCTCGCTCTCTCAAACAAATAAATAAAATCTTAAAAAAAAAAAGACCAGACATGCAAAGAAGCAGAAAAATAAGACCCATAATAGGAGAAAAATCAACCCAAACAAAGCCAAAATTAATGAGGATATTAAAATTAGCAGACAAGCCCTTCCAAAGAAGCTAAGGCTGTGTTGGGGTGAAGCTCTCACTTCATCCTGTGGCAGCCAGCCCCACATCTGGCAAGGACCACTCAGCACTCATCCACATCAAGGTGGTCTGGAAGCTTACCTGCAACAACTCTGCATCTTGCAGGATGATGAGGTGATGGTCACAGAGCATAAGATCAATGCCCTTATTAAAGCAGTGGGTGTAAATGTTGAACCTTTGTGGTCAGGTTTTTTTGCAAAGGTCATGGGCAATGTCAACATCAGGAGTCTCTTTTGCAACACAGGAGCTGGTGGACCCACTCCAGCAGCTGGTGCTCCAGCAGCTGGTGCTGCACCAGTAGGAGGTCCTGTTCCCTCTACCACTATTGCCCCAGTTGAGAAAAAAGTGAAAGCAAAGAAAAGGAGGCTGATGATGACATGAGCTTTGGTCTTTTTGACTAAACCTCTTTTGTAACATGTTCAATAAAAAACTGAACTTTTAAAAAAAATTAGCAGACGAGGACATTAAAATGGCTATTATAACAGTATGTCTCATTTTCTAAAAAGTAAGTAAAAAAAGGGAGATAATTTTTAAAGTCCCAAATTGAACTCCCAGAGGCAAAAATTACAATGTCTGAGATGAAAAATATACTGGATGAGATTAAGACACTGCAGAAGAGATTAGTGAAGACATAGCAATAGAAAAAAACTTTAATAAAACAAATAGAAAAACATTTTTTAAAATAAATAGTGACTCAGTGAACTTGAGACAATTTCAAGCAAGCTATCTAATATATGTTGAAGTGGATTCATTGAAGGAAAAGAGAGAGACATTGGGATAGAAAAAAATGCTTGAATGAGTATTGGTTAAAGTTTCCTCAAATATGAAAACTATAAACCCACAGATCCAAGAAGGTCAATAAACTCTAAGTACAAAAATATGAAGAAAACTATGCTAAGACACATAATATTTAAGTTACTCAAACCAAGTGATAAAGAAAAAAATTTTTTATGTATCTGGGGGGAAAAAAACACATTACATGGAAAGGAACAAAGATGAAGATGAGAGAAGATGTCTCATTAAAGCATAATATGGGGAGAGTAGAGACACATATTTAAAGCAAATGTCAGTCTAGATTTCTATATCCAACAATATCATCTTTCAAAAATCAAGGAAGAATAAAAATATTTCTAGGTATACATAAGCTGAAAGAATTCATCTGTAGCAGACCCTCAATATATGAAATATTAAAGGAAGTTCTCCAGGCAGAAGATTAGGTATTCCAGGTAGAAATATGGATTTACACAAAGAAAGAGCAATGGAAATGGTAAAGACATGGATAAATATGTAAAAATTGTTTCCTCATACTTTAAGTCTCTTCAGTAGATAATTGACTTTTAGGGGCACCTGGGTAGCTCAGTCAGTTGAGCGTCTAACTCTTGATTTTCACTCAGGTCATGATCTCAGGGTTGTGAGATTGAATCTTGCCTGGGCTCCACACTGGGCATGGAGCCCTGCTTAAGATTCTCTCTCTCCTTCTCCCTCTGCCCCTCCCCCCCCAAAAGGAGAAGAAGATAATTGACTTTTTAACAAAAAATTATAAAAATGTGGTGTAACATACAAAAATAAAATATATGACAACAAAAGCATAAAAACCAAGAAGAGAAGAATGAAAGTAGAGTTAACCCTTGAACTACATAGGTCCACTTATACATTGATTTTTTTTGATAAATACTGTACAGTACTGTAAATGTATTTTATCTTCCTTATGATTTTCTTAACATTTTTCTTTTCTCTAGCTTAATTTATTGTAAGAATATGGTATATAATACATATACATACAGAATATGTGTTAATTGATTATGTTATTGGCAAGGCTTCTGGTCAACAGTAGGCTCTTAGTAGTTAAGTTCTTGGGCAGTTAAAAGTTATACACAGATTTTTGACTGCATGTCCCTAACCCATGTGCTACTCAACAGTATATTAATGTAAAGTTTTTACACTATCTGTGAAATGGTATAATATCACTTGAAGGTTGATGGTGATAAGATGCATACTATAAACCAAGGAAACATCTAAAATAACAAAACAAGAATTATAGCTAATAAGTATAGCTAAAAGATAAAATAGAAACAAAAATATCAATAATTCAAAAGAAGGCAGAAAAAGAGGAAAAGAGGAACAAGGAATAGATGATAAAAATGGAAAAGCAAAGATAATAAAATTAACCTTTGCCATATCAAAAATCACATTAGGAATAGATGACCTCAATGCATCAAACAAAAGGGAGAGATTGTCAGATTGGATAGAAAAGTAAGACCCTACTAAACACTGCCTACTAAAAAAGACCCTAATAAACATAAGAAGCACAGAAAATATAAAGAAATAAGTAGGTTAAAGGTAAAATGTTAGAAACAGATATAACATGTGTACATGAATCAAAAGAAAGCTGGAGTGTCTATATTAATACCAGACAAAGGAGATTTCAAAACAAAGTATGTGACCATGAATAAATGGCACTTGATAAGGATAAATATCAAGTTCAATTCATAGAGAAAACATAACAACTCCAAAGTTTATGCAACCAATAACAGAGCTTCAAAATACAGGCATTAAAAACTGAGATATCTAAAATGAGAAGTAGACAAATCTGTAGATCTAATAAAAGATGTTAACACTATTCTTTCAGTAACAAGTACACAGAAATCAGTAAGGTTATGGAAGACTTGAACAAACTATTAGTCAACTTGACCTAATTGACATTTATAGAATACTTCACCCAACAGCAGAATTCATTCTTTTCAAGTGAACATGGGACATTTACCAAGACAGACCATATACTGGGCCATAAAGCAAGGCTCAGTAAATTAAAAGGATTCAATGTATACAAAATATGTTTTCTGACCATAATAAAATTAAACCAGAATTCAGTAACAGAAAGATATCTGGAAAATCTCCCAAATATTTAGAAACAAAATAACACACTTCTAATAACCAATGGGTCAAAGAAGAAATCAAATGGAAGTTAGAGAGTGTTTTGAATTGAATGAAATAAAAATGTAACATATCAAAATTTGTAGGATTGTGCTAAAATAGTACATGGAGGAAACTTTACAACACCAAACATGTATATTAGAGAGAAAGAAATGTCTGAAATAAATCAAAACTTCAACTTTCACACTAAGACACTGGAAAAAAAAAGAGTGAATTAAAGCTAAAGTAAGCAAAAACAATAAGAAAGAAAAATAATAAAGAACAGAAAGATAATTAATAAAACAGAAAACAGAAAAACTCAATAGAGAAAACCAACAAAATATAAAGCCAATGTTTTGAGAAGACCAACAAAATTGATAAAACTCTAACCAAACTAATAATGAAAACAAATCAGGAATAAGAGAAATGACCATTATTACAGATTATATTCAAATTAAGAAGATAATAAGGAAATATTACTAATAACTCTATAACAATAAATTTGATACCTAGACAAAATGGACAAATTTCTTGAAACACACAATTACCGGGGTGCCCTTGTGGCTCAGTCGGTTAAGTGTCTGACTTGAGTTAAGCTCAGGTCATGATCTCAGGGTTGTGAAATTGAGCCCTGCTAGGGCTCCACTCTGCCCCTCCCCACCCTCTAAACAAAACAAAACAAAAAAACAAACCACAGTTATCAAAGATCAAATAAGGAGAAATAGATAGCATGAGTAGCCCTATATCTATTTTAAAAATTGAACATGAAGTTAAAAACCTTTCCATATAGAAAACCTCAGGCTTAGATGGCTTTATTGGTGAAGTCTACTAAAACTTTAATGAAGAAATAATACGAATTCTACACAAACTCTTCCATACAACTATAAAGAAGGTAATGTTTATGTGCTATGGTGAGTGCTGTGAATTGTGTAAGACTGATGAATCACAGACCTGTACCTCTGAAACAAATAATACATTATATGTTAAAAAAAAAAAGAATATAGTAGGAAGGGAAAAATGCAGGGGGAGAAATTAGAGGGGGAGACGAACCATGAGAGACTATGGACTCTGCGAAATAAACTGAGGGTTTTAGAAGGGAGGCTGGGTGGGGGGATAGGTTAGCCTGGTGATGGGTATTAAGAAGGGCACATATTGAATGGAGCACTGGGTGTCATATGCAAACAATGAATCATGGAACACTACATCAGAAACTAATGATGTAATGTACGGTGACGAACATACATAATAAAATTAAATTTAAAAAAAAAGAAGGTAATGCTTTCTAACTCATTCTATGAACCTGACCCTGATACCAAAATTACACACAGACATTACAGAAAACTACAGCCTGATATTCCTAACATATATAGATGAAAAAATTCTAAGCAAAATTGTAGCAAATTTATACAAATAATGTATTAACAGGATAATACGTTATGAACAAGTGAGATTTATTCCAGGGATGAAAGGTTGGTATAACATTTAAAAATCAGTTACTGTAATTCATGATATTAACAAACAAAAAAATAAAAGTATGTTGTTTCAGAAAAAGCATTTAAAAATCAATATTCATACTTAATGGTGAAATATTGAATGTTTCCTCCTCAAGATCAGGAATAAGGCAAGCATATCTTCTCTCATCATTTCCACTAACATTGTATTGTAGGCTTTAGCCAGTGCAATCAAGTAAGAAAAATAAATGAACAGCATCCAGATAGGAAAGAAAGAAGTAAAATGATCTTTATTCACATATGACATGATTATCTATATAGAAAATCTGATGAAATGCACAAAGACAGGGGCGCCTGGGTGGCTCAGTCGTTATGCGTCTGCCTTCAGCTCAGGTCATGATCCCACCGTCCAGGGATCGAGCCCCGTGTCGGGCTCCCTGCTCCGTGGGAAGCCTGCTTCTCCCTCTCCCACTCCCCCTGCTTGTGTTCCCTCTCTCACTGTATTTCTCTCTGTGAAATAAACAAAATCTTTAAAAAAATAAAAGAAATACACAAAGACACATACACAAAGCTACTAGAACTAATAAGAAAATAATAAAAACTATTAAAAGAAACTAACAAAAATGATTAAAACTAAAAATTGTTTAATAAAAACTATTAAAACTAATTGAATTTGACAAGGTTACAAGATATTCAATAAATATAGAAAATCAATAGTATCCCTTTATGTTAGCAATAAATAAATCACAAGTTGATATAAACAAAAACAATATAATTTATACCATTGAAAATATGAAATTTGTAGGGACAAATCTGACAAAAGATGTACAAAATCTATATATTGAAAACTACAAAGCACTGCTGAGTAAAAGTAAAGAAAATCTAAATAAATGGGAAAATACTCCATGTTCATGAGTTGGAAGATTCAGTATTGTTAAGAAATTGATTCTCCTCACTTTAATCTGTAGGTTCAAAGGAATCTCAATTATCACAGCGGGCTTTCTGAGAATCTTGACAATTTGATCCTAAATCCAAAATGAAAGGCTAAGAACTATTATAAAAATAAATCTGAAAGTAATAAGAAAAGTTAAAAAGCTAACATTTCCCAATTTCAAGACTTATTTTAATGCTACAGTAATCAAGATAATGTGGCATTGGCAGAAAGATAGACAACTAATGGAAAATAGAGAAACAATAGACAGTTCAGAAATAGATCTCCCTGTACACAAACAACTAATTTGCAATGAAAATACAAGGGCAATTCAGTGGGGAAAGGATATTTTTCAATAAATCGTGCTGAAACAATTAGGTGATACATACCAAAAAAAAAAAAAAAAAGAACTTTAACCAATACCTCACACCTTATATAAAAATTAAACTCAAAATGAATCCTAGACCTAATATAAATCCTAAAACTGTAAACCCTCTAGGAAAAAAAAAAAAGAAAATCTTTATAACCTGGATTCAGCAAAGGTTTTTCAGAATTAACACCAAAAGTATGACCCATGGCTCCGTCAAATGGACACATAAAATTAACCATCGCATTGTCCTTCAGCAATCTCCTTCTGCCTATATGCGCAGAAGACAAGATTAGGGAAATGTACACTCTCTATGACATTGGGGTTGTATTTGAGCTCTGAATCCAATACTGAGAACCCAGGCTGAAGAATCCCTCTTGCCAGGCTGAAGGCAGGCCTAAGACAAAGGAATAACCTGAACAGCTGCCTCTGCCCCTTTCTCAGTACTATGACCTTAAAACAATCAGATAGTTTTTCATCTCATTACACTCACCCCACAGCAACCCTCCTTTTTTTCTTTTTAAATTTGTCCTATTTCTAATGGTTTTATAAACACACAGCAATTGTCAACTCTATTCAAATGTATATTATTATGTATTAGTAATGTATTTGTTTCATTGGCTTTCTAGTAAATCCATGAGTATCAATGATTCCTATTGATGAGTAATGGACATCAAATATCCGTTACTGGGAGTTACACATTTGAACAGAGTGTGGGCTGGGCAAGAGAGAGTGTGCTGAATGTTACTGGGGGGTCCAGTCTTCTCTTTGCCCAGTGCCTCCTATTTGCTAATGTTTTCTCTCTAAGAGTTGCCCAGCTTTTGAACCCTTTTGTTCTTGTCTTCAAAGTCCTAGATCTGCGGGGTTGACAGAAGGGGCACCAGCACTCTGTTACTGGTGTCTCCCCACTGACTGGCTTGGCACTGTCTGCAAATTACTCACTTTAGTTCTATACTGCAGAAACCACACAAAAAGCTATCCATCTATTTAGAAACATTAAGTAAGGGCAATTATAGGGAGAATTAAATATAAGGAACATTCTCAAACAATTATAACCACAGTGGTTTTATCTATTCCTCATTACAAATTGTTTCTTAACCACATCTCTGATTCTCAGACCAAATGGATTATGGCCAACCCAAGATTCTTAATGTACAATCCTTGGCCTAAATCACCTCTCTCCCCCTGCTTGGACCTGTTTTTGTCATGCTCACTTGCCAGTTCTGGCCAATTCTCCTTCCCAGGGGAAGGCAGGGCTCCTAGTTGAGTATCCAATGCTAACAGAGAGGTCCAGATTCCTGGTGCTCGTGTAAACCAGATATAATGGCCTACTTCATGCGCAGCTTCATTCTTGATTACCTGTGGGAGACTGCCCTTCATTCCTGTTCTTAGCCTGGCCAACCATCCTGCCTTTCCACAATAACTAATTCCATTACTAGTAAGCATATTTTTCTCATTCTTGTTTAGTTTAATGAGTACTAATCACTTCTAGTTTATACCCATCATCTCACCAAAGGAGTGAGGTTCTCATGTGCCCAGGGGCTTTCTTTCCTTATTTTGTTTTTAATTTTATTATGTTATGTTAATCACCATACATGATATCATTAATTTTTGATGTAGTGTTACATGATTCATTGTTTGCATATAACACCCAGTGCTCCATTCAGTACAGGCCCTCTTTAATACCAACCACCAGGCTAATCCATCCCCCCCTCCCCTCTAGAACCCTCAGTTTGTTTCTCAGAGTCCATAGTCTCTCATGGCTCGTCTCCCCCTCCGATTCCCCCCCTTCATTTTTCGTTCCTGCTATCCTCTTCTTTTTCTTCTTTAACATATAATGTATTATTTGTTTCAGAGGTACAGGTCTCTGATTCAACAGTCTTACACAATTCACAGCGCTCAACATAGCACATACCCTCCCCAATGTCTATCACCCAGCCACCCCATCCCTGCCATCCCCCACCACTCCAGCAACCCTCAGTTTGTTTCCTGAGATTAAGAATTCCTCATATCAGTGAGATCATATGATACATGTCTTTCTCTGATTGACTTATTTCACTCAGCATAATACCTTCCAGTTCCATTCACGTCATTGCAAATGACAAGATTTCATTCCATTTGATGGCTGCATAATATTCTCTTGTATATATATACCACTTCTTCATTATCCATTCATCTGTCAAAGGACATCTTGGCTCTTTCCACAGTTTGGCTATTGTGGACATTGCTGCTATAAACATTGGGGTGCATGTACCCCTTCGGATACCTACACTTGTATCTTTGGGGTAAATACCCAGTAGTGCAATTGCTGGGTCATATGGTAGCTCTATTTTCAACTTTTTGAGGAACTTCCATACTGTTTTCCAGAGTGGTTGCACCAGCTTGCATTCCCACCAACAGTGTAGGAGGGTTCCCCTTTCTCCGCATCCCCGCCAACATCTCTCCTTTCCTGACTTGTTAATTTTAGCCATTCTGACTAGTCTGAAGTGGTATCTCATTGAGGTTTTGATTTGGATTTCCCTGATGCCAAGTGATGTTGAGCACTTTTTCATGTGTCTGTTGGCCATTTGGATGTCTTCTTTGCAAAAACATCTGTTCATGTCTTCTGCCCATTTCTTGATTGGATTATTTGTTCTTTGGGTGTGGAGTTTGATAAGTTCTTTATAGGTTTTGGATACTAGCCTTTTATCTGATATGTCATTTGCAAATATCTTCTCCCATTCTGTCGGTTGTCTTTTGGTTTTGTGGACTGTTTCTTTTGCTGTGCAGAAGTTTTTTATCTTGATGAAGTCCCAATAGTTCATTTTTGCCCTTGCTTCCCTTGCCTTTGGCGATGTTTCTAGGAAGAAGTTGCTGCGGCTGAGGTCGAAGAGGTTGCTGCCTGTGTTCTCCTTTAGAATTTTCATGGACTCCTGTCTCACATTTAGGTCTTTCAACCATTTGGAGTCTATTTTTGTGTGTGGTGTAAGGAAATGGTCCAGTTTCATTCTTCTGCATGTGGCTGTCCAATTTTCCCAACACCATTTGTGGAAGAGACTATCTTTTTTCCACTGGACATTCTTTCCTATGTTGTCGAAAATTAGTTGGCCATAGAGTTGAGGGTCCATTTCTGGGCTCTCTATTCTGTTCCATTGATCGGTGTGTCTGTTTTAGTGCCAGTACCATACTGTCTTGATGATGACAGCTTTGTAATAGACCTTGAAGTCCGGAATTCTGATGTCACCAGCTTTGCTTTTCTTTTTCAACATTCCTCTGGCTATGCAGGGTCTTTTCTGGTTCCATACAAATTTTAGGATTATTTGTTCCATTTTTTTGAAAAACGTTGATGGTATTTTGATGGGGATTGCATTGAATGTGTAGATGCTCTAGGTAGCATTGACATCTTCACAATATTTGTTCTTTCAATTCATGAGCATGGAACACTTGTCCATTTCTTTGTGTCTTCCTCAATTTCATTCATGAGTATTTTATAGTTTTCTGAGCACAGATCCTTTGCCTCTTTAGTTAGATTTATTCCTAGGTATTTCATGGTTTTTGGTGCAGTTGTAAATGGGATCAACTCCTTAATTTCTCTTTCTTCTGTCTTGGCATAGGAATGCCACTGATTTCTGTGCATTGATTTTATATCCTGCCACTTTACTGAGTTCCTGTATGAGTTCTAACAGTTTTGGGGTGGAGTCTTTTGGGTTTTCCACATAAAGTATCGTATCTGCAAAGAGTGAGAGTTTGACTTCTTCTTTGCCAAGTCGGATGCCTTTGATTTCTTTTTGTTGTCTGACTGCTGTGGCTAGGACTTCTAATACTATGTTGAATAGCAGTGGTGAATAGTGGACATCCCTGCCATGTTCCTGAACTTAGGGGGAAAACTCTCAGTTTTTCCCCATTGAGAATGATATTCGCTGTGGGTTTTTCATAGATGGCTTTTATGATATTGAGGTATGTACCCTCTATCCCTATACTCTGAAGAGTTTTGATCAAGAAAGAATGCTGTACTTTGTCAAATGCTTTTTCTGCATCTATTGAGAGGATCATATGATTCTTGTTCTTTCTTTTGTTAATATATTGTATCACGTTGATTGATTTGTGGGTGTTGAACCAACCTTGCAGCCCAGGGATAAATCCCACTTGGTCATGGTGAATAATCCTTTTAATGTACTGTTGGATCCAATTGACTAGTATTTTGGTGAGAAGTTTTGCATCCATGTTCATCAAGGATATTGGTCTGTAATTCTCCTTTTTGATGGGGTCTTTGTCTGGTTTTGGGATCAAGGTAATGGTGGCCTCATAAAACGAGTTTGGAAGTTTTCCTTCCATTTCTATTTTTTGGAACAGTTTCAGGAGAATAGGTATTAATTCTTCTTTAAATGTGTGGTAGAATTCCCCTGGGAAGCCATCTGACCCTGGGCTTTTGTTTTTTGGGAGATTTTTGATGACTGCTTCAATTTCCTTAGTGGCTATAGGTCTCTTCAGGTTTTCTATTTCTCCCTGGTTCAGTTTTGGTAGTTGATACATGTCTAGGAATGCGTCCATTTCTTCCAGACTTTCTAATTTGGTGGCATAGATTTGCTCATAATATGTTCTTATAATTGTTTGTATTTCTTTGGTGTTGGTTGTGATCTCTCCTCTTTCATTCATGATTTTGTGGATTTGGGTCCTTTCTCTTTTCTTTTTGATAAGTCTGGCCAGGGGTTTATCAATCTTGTTAATTCTTTCAAAGAACCAGCTCCTACTTTTGTTGATCTGTTCTACTGTTCTTTTGGTTTCTATCCCATTGATTTCTGCTCTGATCTTTATGATTTCTCTTCTCCTGCTGGGTTTAGGCTTTCTTTGCTGTTCTTTCTCCAGCTCCTTTAGGTGTAGGGTTAGGTTGTGTATCTGAGACCTTTCTTGTTTCTTGAGAAAGTCTTGTATTGCTATGTACTTCCTCTCAGGGCTGCCTTTGCTGTATCCCAAAAATTTAAACAGTTGTGTTTTCATTTTCATTGGTTTCCATGAATTTTTTTAATTCTTCTTTAATTTCCTGGTTGACCCAGTCATTCTTTAGTAGGATGCTCTTTAGCCTCCATGTATTTGAGTTCTTTCTGACTTTCCTCTTGTGATTGAGTTCTAGTTTCAAAGCATTGTGGTCTGAAAATATGCAGGGAATGATCCCAATCTTTTGGTACCACTTGAGACCTGATTTGTGACCTAGGATGTGATCTATTCTGGAGAATGTTCCATGGGCACTAGAGAAGAATGTGTATTCCGTTGCTTTGGGATGGAATGTTCTGAATATATCTGTGAAGTCCATTTGGTCCATTGTGTCATTTAAAGTCTTCATTTGCTTGTTGATCTTTTGCTTAGATGATCTGTCCATTTCAGTCAGGGGGGTGTTAAAGTCCCCCAGTATTATTGTATTGTTGTTGATGTGTTTCTTTGCTTTTGTTAGTAATTGCCTTATATAATTGGCTGCTCCCATGTTAGGGGCATAGATATTTACAATTGTTAGAGCTTCTTGTTGGATAGACCATTTAAGTAGGATATAGTGTCCTTCCTCATCTCTCACTACAGTTTTTGGTTTAAAATCCAATTTGTCTGATAGAAGGATTGCCACCCCAGCTTTCTTTTGGTGTCCATTAGCATGGTAAATGGTTTTCCACCCCCTCATTTTCAATCTGGAGATGTCTTTGGGTCTGAAAAGAGTCTCTTGCAGACAGCGTATCGATGGGTCTTGTTTTTTAATCCAATCTGATAGCCTGTGTCTTTTGATTGGGGCATTGAGCCCATTTACATTCAGAGTAACTATTGAAAGGTATGAATTTAGTGCCATTGTATTGCCTGTAAGGTGACTGTTACTGTCTATTGTCTGTGTTCCTTTCTGGTCTATGTTACTTTTAGGCTCTGTCTTTGCTTAGAGGACCCCTTTCAATATTTCTTGTAGGGCTGGTTTCATGTTTGCAAATTCCTTTAGTTTTTGTTTGTCCTGGAAGCTTTTTATCTCTCCTTCTATTTTCAATGACAGCCTAGCTGGATATAGTATTCTTGGCTGCATATGTTTCTCATTTAGTGCTCTGAATATATCATGCCAGTCCTTTCTGGCCTGCCAGGTCTCTGTGGATAGGTCTGTCACCAATCTAATGTTTCTACCATTGTAGGTTACAGGTCTCTTCTCCCACACTGCTTTCAGGATTTTCTCTTTCTGTCTGAGACTCGTAAGTTTTACTATTAGATGTCGGGGTGTTGACCTACTTTTATTGATTTTGAGGGGGCTTTTCTGTTACTCCTGTATTTTGATGCCTGTTTCCTTCCCCACATTAGGGAAGTTCTCTGCTATAATTTGCTCCAATATACCTTCTGCCCCTCTCTGTCTTTCTTCTTCTTCTGGGATCCCAATTATTCTAATATTGTTTCATATTATGGTATCACTTATCCCTTGAATTCTGCCCTCGTGATCCAGTAGTTGTTTATATTTCTTTTTCTCAGCTTCTTTATTTTACATCATTTAGTCTTCTATATCACTAATTCTCTCTTCTGCCTCATTTATTCTAGCAGTTAGAGCCTCCATTTTTGATTGCCCCTCATTAATAGCCTTTTTGATTTCAACCTGTTTAGATTTTAGTTCTTTTATTTCTCCAGAAAGGGTTTCTCTAATATCATCCATGCTTTTTTCAAGCCCAGCTAGTATCTTTAAAATCATCATTCTGAACTCTAGTTTCAACATATTACTAATGTCCATATTGATTAGGTCCCTGGCAGTCGGTACTGCCTCTTGTTCTTTTTTTTGAGGTGATTTTTTCCATCTTGTCATTTTGTCTAGAGGAGAATCGATGAATGAGAGAACAAAATGCTAACAGGGTAACAACAACCCCAGAAAATATACACTAAACAGGTCAGAAGAGACCTGAAACCGGGGAGAAAGAAAGGGAAAGAAAGAAAAAGGAAAAAAAGAAAGAAAGAAAAATATATTTTAAAAAAAACAAAAAACAGAATATGATCAAATATGATAAGGCTGGTGCATAGATCAGTGTCACACACTAGATTTTGGGCGCATTTTTGTCTGTTAGAAGAAAGTGCCTCCCAAAACTTTAAAGAAAGAAAAACTTATGTATGTACAAAAATAAGGATAAATATGATGAAGGGATGGAATATGACTGTAAAGATGAAAAGTATAAAAGATTTTATAAGAGGAATTGATAAGAGAAGAAGTGGTTGAAAAAAAGAAAGAAGAGGATTTAAAAAAAAAGGGGGGGAGGAGAGAATGTGACCAGGCAGGAGACTAGATCAAAGCCATACACTAGAGATTTAGGGTATATTTTGGTCTGTTAGAAGATAGTGTATCCCAAAATTTTAAAGAGAGAACAATTTCTATATATATATACCAAAAATAAGGTTAACTACTATGAAGGGATAGACTATGACTCTAAAAATGAAAAATAAAAAAGATTTTTTTAAAAAGGGATTGATGAGATGTTGGTTGAAAAAGGGAAAAAGAATTCAAAAAAAAAAAGAAAATTAAAAAAATTAACTTGGAAAGACTAAAGAATCATGGGGAAAAAGCCATGAATTCTATGTGCTGCATTCCCCTAGCGGGGGAGCTCTGCCATTCTCATTGATCAGTAAACTTGGTCTTGCTGGCTGTCCTTGCAGATCTTTGGGAGAGGGGTCTGTCGCTGTGGTTCTGAAGTGTCTTTGCCAGAGGCAGAATTGTCCCACCCTTGCCGGTTCCAGGCTAAGTAATCTGCTTGGGTTCGCTCTCAGGAGATTTTGTTCCCTGCAAGCTTTCCGTACAGCTTTGGAGGATGAGAGTGAAAATGGCAGCCTCCCAATCTCCACCCAGAGGAGCCTGAACTCAGGGCCCCACTCCTCAGTGCGCCCCCAGAGAAAAGCAGTCAATCACTCCCGTCTCCCTGGTCTCCGGCCGCACTCCGTGCTCACCCGGCCTGTGACCGAGCGTTTGTATCTCTGGCACCCAACCCCGTGTGGAGTCACCAAACTGAGCAGATCCCTGCGATGCGCTCCCGCGCTGCTCCTCCCGGGGGAGGAAACGGGGTCTCCCGGATCTGCCGCTTATTGGGTCCCTGCTGGAGGAGCAGTGGCCCGACTGTGCCGCGGATCACGGTTTACGGCCACCCCGAGCTGAGAGCCCACGCCTCGGCTCCATCTCTGCAGCCGGCCTCCCTGCTCTGATACCTGGGAGCTCTGCCGCACTCAGGCACCCCTGGTCTTTCTGTGACCCCGAGGGTCCTGAGACCACACTGTCCCGTGAGGGTTCCAACCCCCGCTTAGCTACTGGAGCGACGTCCCTCAGCGGAGCCGACTTCTAAAAGTTGCGATTTTGTGCTCTGCTGCTCTATCACTTGCCAATAGCGGCTGTCAGAGGCCCCCTCCCAACCGTCTTATCTTCCCGATTATTGCCTCAGATTCACTTCTCTGCACGTCCTACCTTCCAGAAAGTGGTCGCTTTTCTGTTCAGAGAGTTGCTGCTATTCTTTTCTTTGATCGCCTCTTGTTTGTAGGTGTTCAGAATGGTTTGATCCCTATCCAGCTGAATTCCTGGGACCAGACGAAATTTAGGTCTCCTACCCCTCCATCATCTTGTTCCTACCCTACTCTCCTTCTTTTTATATACAGTTGCACTATCCCTATAAAGTAACTTTGGAAAACTACTTGGCCATATGCACACAGCTAAATATATGCATGTATTAGGATCCAGCCTTTCAACTCCTAGATATAGACCCATCAGAAATGTTCACACACGTTCATCAAAAGAAATAACAAAAGAAAGTTTTCACTATTTTTAAATAGTGAAAATTTAAAAATTTTCACTATTATTTTATACTTCAATGAGTCATTGCATAAATTTACACAAATTAGTGATTATAAATTTTATTGATGGCACTATATCAGATATACTGATATCAAAACACATGTCATTCTCATAAAGGAAAGAAGGTTAGGGGCCACAGTCCACCTTTTCCAAAATGTCACTATTAACTTGGTTTTACAAAGAAACCCTGGAATCCAGATCCAAAAATAAAAAATCAAAAATGGCTTACTCAAGGTTAACCACCTATGTGTTAGTAGAATTAGATGAGAAACCAAACACCATGACTTATTCTGGCATTCTTTGACCATACAACTTTCTTTTGGATAAGAAAACATCTTGAAGTTCTCCATAAAATAGTTTTAAAGTTTTTTAACTCCATTTATTATTCTTCTACTAAGGATATAAAAATTCAAAAATTTTTACATAATGAGAAAGCTTCTGGTTGTGATACTTCCAGATTGTGGGTGTTCCAGTTCCCCAGGCATTTAGGCTGCCTACAGAGACAAGTGGTCAGTCCCATTTGGGAAATCCAAGGCCTCCATCCATTCACCACTCCTCACAAATACAAGCTCTTTCTCACTCTCCATTTGCTATCCACATTACATATATTAATCACCTGAACATAGTCACACATTCGATGTGGTCATTCAATACAATTAATATCTGTCTACTAGATACCAAGCAACATTCCCATCATTTTGTTCTAACCATAGTATTGGATTTGCCCCAAACTTTCCTTATAACAGAAAGATGATTAATTTGCAAGACTGCTGACTGAAATCACTGAAATGATCAGCCTTGTTTCCTATCCCAAAAATTCATCTATTCAGCAAATAATCTACATCACTCCACATAGAGGCTGAGTTAGACATAGTCTGACTGGGATGGGGGTGAAGGTAGAGAGATAAAGATGAATAGTCTTAAAATCTAACATTCAAATCTTAGTATGCCATATTGGTCCTACTGACCTCTCTCTAAAGCCTTATTTCATATTTTTTAGCCATAAAATCCTGAACAAGTTGCTTAATATCTCTATGTCTCAATTTTTTCAGCTGTAAAATGGAGGTGATAATAACACCTACCCCATGTGCCTCTTGAAAAAATTCAATGAAGAATTGTATGTAAAACAATTAGTACCGTACGTGGAGAAGAGTGAGGATCATGCAAGTTTACCTAATGTTATCACAATCATTATTATCCTTGCTCTTATAATGCTATTGTCTTGGCTATTGGTTTACTACCTTAGGGCAGGTTTTTCCCAGAAGCTGACTCTGAGCCAAGGGTTCAAATGCAAGTGATTTATTAAAGAACTGTTCTTAGAAGAAACCAGCGCCAGCATTAGGGGAGCAGGATAAGACAGGGAAAGAAGTCAAGGAATGGCATGATTTCAGGTGAAGTCAAGCTTCAGCCTTATCTCAGAAGGATCTGTGAAAAGTAAAATATGCCTCGGAATTTGTCCTATATCAAGGCAAAGCCTCTGGGCTTTTTGTACTCCTGAACCTGTCTGTTCTTAAGAGGCAGGAAGGATGTGTAACTGCCCTTAGAAGCTGTACCTTCTGAGAAAGTTAGGCTCTCCACTGGGGTGAAGCAACTCCAAGAGCCTAAAGGTAATCCTCTGAAGGTTTTAGCAAATGAGCATGGGTCCACAAAACTTATAAAGGAGATTAGAGAGTCTGACAATAGTGCCTGATACAACCTTCTGCAACTGAATTTGTGTAATCTGTTGCCTACTTTCTGTGTCTCCTCACTCAGTATCTGCCTATCTGAATGTCTTTAACCAACTGACCACATTTTACCTATTCCTAGCCCCATTGGCTTGAGACCCAGATATGTCTTCCAGGCCCAACCTCAACATGCCAGTCTCCATGAGCATGGCTCCCAGCCTGCTAAGTTGAAAACCCCTGGATCTACCTAACCTTTATAATCTACATGGCTTACCCTAGCCAGGATCTATTCCTACACTTCTTCCAACTTGAAAGAGGGAAACTGGCATCACATCTCTCAATTTTGAAGTGCAGAATTCTTCGAATTACCTAGAACTCCTTTTAGAGTCAATTTATTTTTATTAGCTCTATATTTTATTTATAAAAGTATATACTACATTTTACTTATTAAGCATATATGTGGCTTAGTTGGAGAACATGAGAAGTCACAAGAATAAAAGAATTAAGGACTAAATACCAGTATTTGTAGAACCAGGGAAATAACTTGTAAACTAAATAAATACACTAGGAGAAAATGTGCAATATCAAACTTGGCATATACAAATAATGAAAAATGAATCAAATCTGTAAAAAAATCAATTCTCTTCCCCATAATTGATGTCAGTATTTTACATATAATAAAATCCTCCCTAAGCAAATAACTGATAAAGCAATAAAGCTGTCAGATGCGATAAACAGACCGTTTGCCTGGACCCTGTAGAAACACTGCCATTCAGAGGCAGATACCCTGTTATGTTAAGCTACATGAAGAAAACATTTATCTATTGTGTGATAAACCTGACAAGTGCCTAAATCAGCTGCCTAAGAAGACCCTCTGGTAATGCACCTCTACAAAGGCTGATATTTAATTATATCGCCATGAGTGTGAGATATAATTGTGCCTATTATTGATAGGAGCAGAAAAGGGGGAGTAGAAATTAACTTCCATTGAACAACAGAGTAATCATCCATTATTGAAGATAAGATAGGACATCTCCATTGTATTTGAAGGCTGGATTCATTCATCGGTGTTTCTGTTGCTGTCTCTATATCTACATAACCTAAAAAGAAGGTCAATCCAGCATCGAGAATGGAGAAACATTCTGACATCAGGAAATATACACCAGCATGAGTTCCAAATATCTCAAGCTCAAGATGTTACCCTCAGCCTGGCTATTCCTCCTGTGTTCACCAACTCCATCGTGACAGCTGCCCAAGCTACAGGACTTGGAATTCTTCTTAGCTATTCTTTCATCCCTTACATCTATTTGGACATCAATGCCTAACAAGTCTATGTTCAAGCCCCTGCCAGTTCTGAGCCCTCTACTCCATTCTGTTTGCACTTTTTTTAGGTTCTGGATATTTATTTTTTTAAGATTTTTATTTATTTATATGACAGAGAGAGAGAGCACAATCAGGGGGAGCAGGAGAGGCAGAAGCTGGCTCCCTGCTGAGCAGGGAGCCCAATGCAGGACTCGATCCTAGGACTCTGGGATCATGACCTGAGCTGAAGGCAGTCACTTAACCAATTGAGCCACCTACGTGCCCCAAGTTCTGGCTATTTCTTGCCTAGACTGTTATGTTTGCCTCTTGCCAGTTCTCACCAACCCCAGCTTTCTGGCTCCCCAGGCTACTGGCAGAACACTGATGTCAAAGTAAACTTCTAAAATGTAGATCTAGTCATGTCACTCATCACTCACCTGCCTTAAAAATGGCCTAAGTTTAACAACAGAGAGTTCAGAAGAAGCAGCCAGACAAGAAAGAACTTACAGAAAGTTAAAAAATATGTAGCATTTAGATGCACACTTTGGGAGAGTATTAATATCCTATCGCTGCTGTAACAGATAATCAGAAACTTGATGGCTTAAAACAACACGAGTTTATTATCCTACAGTTCTGGAAGTCAGAAGTCTGAAAAGGGTCTTACAGAGCTAAAATCAAGGTGTGTGTCTGTTGTGTTTTTTTTTATCTGGAAGCACTAGGGGAAAATTTGTTCTTTCTTTTTCCATTATTTAGATACTGCCTATATTCCTTTGATTATGGTCCCTTCTAGTAATCAGATCACTCTGACCTCTACTTCTGTACTTACATCTCATTTTCTGACTGCCCTACCTCCTGCTTTCACTTATAAGAACACTTAGGATCACATAGGGCCCACCCAGATGATCCAAGACAGTCTATCCCAAGATCCTTACTTTAATGACATCTACAAAGTCTCTTCTGCCATATAAGGTAAACTTTTTTTACAGGTTCTGAAGATATGGACATGAACACCACAAAATGGGTGGGCAGGCATTATTCTGACCACCAAAGGTGATAAGATCATAAAGAAACCCAAGGAAGCAAAGACTATGAAAGTCAAAACAGAGTTTACCTCAAAGGGGGAAGGTTGCAATTAAAAAGAAGTATGCAGAAACAGGCTTCTAGGGGGCTAGAAATTTTCTGTTTCCTCAACCAGGTGGTGGTTTTGTGACTATTCACTTTAAAGCATGTTTTAAGCCACACATTTACATTTTATGCATTCTTAATATAGGTGGTTATGTCACATTAAAAAATGATGACAAAACCTGCCTGAAGGTTTGTATTATATTATTCTGGATAGCTGGTCCTCCAAAAATAGTCTCAGCTTCTCTTGCCAGCCTCATCTCTAAGCACTCCCTGCACCTCCCTCTAGTTTCCCTCCCTTCCCTCAACTCAGATTCTACTTCAGCCTCGCTGAGCATAGGATGCTCTTTTATACCTCTGAGTATTTGGACACAAGATTCTCACTGCTTGTTCTGGTTTTATCACATTTGCTTGGTGAACATTATCACATTCATTAAGCCCAGGCCAAATAGTACATAACATGTTAACCCCACCCTGACTACTGTGCCCCCCCTTCCAAAGAGACTCAGGTGGTCCAGCCCCTATTCCGCCACCACATTTTGTTCATAATCCATCATCGCGCAACCATGTCTATGGTGAATTGATATTTATGTCTCTATTTTCCCAGAAAATTTCCAAACAACTTTAGAGCAACTATTTCTTAGCAAAGTTTTTGGCATAAATTTTATACTTAATAAATATGCTTTAAAAAAAGTATGATCCATTCTACTGTGTGAGAAAAGTGACAGGATAGGGTTGGGGCAGATGGAGGTTGATAAAATGGAAAGAAGCCAGGTTCACACAGTCACATTCTAGGTCCACCAAGTAGGATGTAAGCAATTGCAGTTTTGAAAATAGGCTTAAATTCACAGCATACAGACACTGTATGTAGTTTATTATTTGCAGTAATGGTCTAGAAAGTCATTCAGAATACAGAACCATTGTTTCAAGAAAGAAAAGCTCCAGAATAATACAATAGAGACTTTTAGGTAAGTTTTTAAATTTTTTTGGTGAAATAAACACCTATATTAAAAATGTCTAAGGCGTCCAAATCAGAAAAGAAGTAAAACTATCTCTATTTGCAGATGACATGATACTATTTCTAGAAAACCATAAAGGCTCCACTAAAAAACTGTTAGGACTAATAAACAAATTCAGTAAATTTGCAGGATATAAATCAATATACAAAATCATTTGCATTTCTATACACTAATAACTATCAGAAAGAGAAATTAAGAAAACAATCTCATTTACAATTACATCGAAGAAAAAAATATTTAGGAATAAATTTAACCAAGAAGGTGAAAGACCTAAAGACTGAAAAGTATAAGATATAAATAAATGGAAATATATCTCATGCTCATAGAGTGGAAGAATTAATGTTGTTAAAACATCCATACTACCCAATGCAACATATGGATCTAATGCAATGCTTATCAAAATTCCAATGGCATTTTTTACAGAAATAAAACAATCCTAAAACTTGTATGGAACCACAAAAGATCCCAAATAGCTAAAGCAATCTTGAGAAAGAAGAATCAACTTGAAGGCTACCTGATTTCAAACTATATTACAAAGCTATAGTAATCAAAACAGTATGGTACTAGCATAAAAAACAGACTCATAGGTCAATGGAATAAAAAGCCCAGAAATAAACCCACATGTAAATGGTCAATTAATTCACAGCAAAGAAGCCAAGAATATGCAATGGGGAAAAAACAGTCTCTTCAATAAATGTTGCTGGGAAAACTGGACAGCCATATGCGAAAGAATGAAACTGTACCCATTTCTTATACCATACACAGAAATTAACTCAAAGTGGGAAAGTAATACCTGAAACCATAAAACCCCCAGAAGAAAACATAGGCAATAAGCTCCTTGGCATCAATCTTATCAATAATTTTTAAAATATGGACACCGAAAGCAAAGGCAACAAAAGCAAAAATAAATAAGTGTGACTACATCAAACTAAAAACAGCTAAGGAAACCGTTACCAAAATTAAAAGGCAACCTAGAGAATGAAAGAAAATATTTGCAAATCATTTATCAGATAAGGGGTTAATATCCAAAATAGATAAAGAACCCGTGTAAGTCAGTAACAAAAACACAAACAATATGATTTAAAAATGGGCAAAGGGTCTGAATAGACCAAAGAAGATATATAAATGGCCAACAAGTACATGAAAAGGTGTTCAACATCACTAATCATCAGAAAAATGCAAATCGAAACCACAATGAGATGTCACCTCACACCTGATAGAATCGTTAGCTATTATCAAAAACACAAGAGATAATAAGCGCTGGCAAGGATGTGGAGAAAATTTAACCCTCTACACTGCTGGTGAGAATGTGATTGGTGCAGCCACTATGGAAAATGGCATAGAAGTTCCTGAAAAAATTAAAAATAGAACTACCACAGGATTCATCAATTCTACTTCTGGATATGTACCCAAAAGGTACAAAAACACTAACTTAAAAAGATATCTGTACCCCCATGTTCATGAAAGCATTATTTATAATAGCAAAGACATGGAAACAACTTAAGTAATGTAAGTATCCACTGATGAATATATGGATAAGGAAAATGTAATACACACACATATATACATGTGGCTATAGGTATGTGTATGGTGAATATATGTACATATGTGGGTGTGAGAGAGAACTATTACTTGGCCATGAAAAAGAAGGAAATCTCAGCATGTGGACCTTGAGTACATTATGCTAAGTGAAATAAGTCAGACAGAGAAAGACAAATACTACATGATCTCACTTTATGTAAAATCTAAACAAACAAACCAAAACCATACATAGAACAGACTGTTGGTTGCAAGACACAGGGGGTGGGCAAAATAGGTAAAGGGGATCAAAAGGTTCAAAGTTCTGGTTATAAAATAAACAAATCCTGGGGATATAATATACAGTGTGATGACTATAGTTAACAACATTATACTGCATATTTGAAAGTTGTTAAGACAGTAAATCTTAAAAGTTCACAACACAAGAAAAAAAAATGTATAATCCTCTGTGGTGATAGATGCTAACTAGATTGATTATAACAATCATTGAGTAATATATACATATATTGAATCATCATGGTTTACACCTGAAACTAATATAATGTTATATATCAATTACATTCCGATTTTAAGAAAAGAAAGAAAGAAAGATGCAAGGTTTGTGATCGCTATCATATGCCTCATTGAATTCACCAGTCTAGAAAAAAAAAAGCATAAAATGGCACTGAACCACTGGTCCTAGGGGAAATACAGGGTTAGGTACCTGTGAACCTCTGGTGACAACATTTTCCTCAGCCAATCAATACATAACCTTGTTTGGGTGTGTTTCTGTTTAAAGATACCTTATTTAGGATATACTATTGATTCACTTACCTTGAACTCTTAGCCTATAGCACTCTAACTCATGCCTGAACAAAGCTTACCTAACAAACATTTTCTCCATAAAGTGCATCATAGCCTTCCTGTGTTGAGAAACGTTCAGCTAACCCTTCAGCACTATGCTTGGGGGCTATTTTCAACAGAAAAATCATCAACAAAAAACACAAAAATGAAATAATGTGGCACTCCATTACCCCTAAAAGGATAATTGTTTACAGTATGAGGACCAAAACAAGAAGGCAGAAAGTCTGGTCACCCTGTTCAGTATCAACTGGGAATATGCGCATCTGGAGATGAACATTTTTTGCCACTCAAGCGAGTGTCCACATTCACAAATGACCACTCACATGCAGCTGAGTACTGATTTCGGGATGACAAACAACTTTTACCAAGTAGGTGAATTTGCAAATACAGAATCCACAAATAGTGAGGATTGACTGTACATTATTTTAATTTTACTATCCTCTCCACTACCTAACAGTGGAAACTAAGACGTAGATTATTGAGTAACCTAAAATTACATTGCTGATACTTGTGAGAGACAGGATTCAAACTTCTGCAGTTCTGCCTGGGGCCAATGCCTGTGCTCTGCCCCCTGCAGGCCAGCTATAATTCTGCAAAGTGGCTTATGGAGAATGAGTCTTTGGGATCTGTGCTTTTCATGGGATCTGTACTTTTCATGGCTTCTTTTGTTCAGTCCTTCTCTGACCTTATAGAATACTTAGCTTACTTGACTCTCATTTTTTTAAGTTTATTATTATTATTTTAGTAATCTTTACACCCAACGTGGGGCTTGAACTCTCAACCTTGAGTCAGGAGTCACATGCTCTTCCAACTAAGCAAGCCAGGCATCCCTAGCTTGCTTGACTCTTAACAGAATTCTACTGGAATACCATCACTGCATTTACCTACCGTCACTCATTTTTCGTTCGCATTCGTGTCATTGATAGATTATTTAAAGGAACTACTCTTTCTTACTCACTGTACAATGTTCCAAAAAGATAAATGTAATTTGAGAATATTCACAAACCTGACACCTGAGAGTTTATTAATCATTCTTCATTATTAATTAATAGAAAATCAGTTAAGATTTACTGTTCTTCTTCAGTAGAGTCTATTGACTTTATTGAACTTGGATCTTTACAAGTTATAAAAGTTTATGCTTTCTTTGAGCTTGTCTCACACTTCCAGAGGTCAAAGAACCCCAGGAGAGGGAGAGAACTAGTGTACAGAAACCATTCTGTGTGAATTGCCAGCCCACAGAACATGGAAAACTTCAAGATTCTTCTATGTGCATGTCTCCAGCTCTGGCCCACTTTCCATTTAGCCACAGATCAATGGGAATTAAGCAATTTCACTATTGATTTATGATGCAAAAAATGTTTTCCATAATAAATATTCCAGCATAAATGTGCATCATAAGCAAAACGTTCCTAGATACTCATTTTATGAAATTTAACAGTCATAAGCCAAGAAGACCACAGATCACAACTCCTAGCTAAGCAATCATTTGAACAGAAGATCCTGGTTTGGACTCAATTTCCAATAAATATTATGCTGTCAACCTCTCTTTCTTAATGTTCTCTTTAATGTGATTATGATTTTGAGCTTCAAATGATCAAATTCTAGAATTACACATAATGGCAACCAAATAATTCTGTAATGATTACTAAGAACAAGGTTGTTCCAAGATGTTGAAATAAAGTTGAGGGGCGCCTGGGTGGCTCAGTCGTTAAGCATCTGCCTTCGGCTCAGGTCATGGTCCCAGGGTCCTGGGATCGAGCCCCGCATGGGGCTCCCTGCTCCGCGGGAAGCCTGCTTCTCCCTCCCCCACTCCCCCTGCTTGTGTTCCCTCTCTCACTGTGTCTCTCTCTCTGTCAAATAAATAAATAAAATCTTTTAAAAAAAAGTTGAACATACATCAGCTCTCTCCATCCTCAAATCCCTCTCATGTTACATCCTAGTCCCTTCTCTTACTTCTTAAGGAATAGAAATGAAAAGGGAAATAAATATTTAGCAGCTAACTAGCTGCTAGTGAAGCATTGGGCTTAAATCCTTGCCATTTTTTACAGTAAGTTTTTCCTTGTATTCCTATTAAGTTATATTGATCATTAGCTACTCCTCACATTGGGTATCCCTTAGAAGTCAACCAATAAGACAACAGGTCAATATTTTACCTCATTTCTGTTGGAATGAAAACCGAATGTCTTTGTTTTCTATACTTGACATTTACCAGGTAAAAATTCCCTCTGCCCTGCCCCACTCTGATTGATTCAAGAATTCCAAAGCAATCTTAAATTGTTCTGGCGAGTCAATATCTGAGTTTTTATAATTTGATTATAATTCTAAAAATCATAAACATCCTTTTACTTTGGATGCCAGTTTAGGTTAAGAAAATATTTATGTAATCAGCAATGAGCACCGAGAATACAAGAAGTCATTAATGACAAGTTACTTTATGTGAAGGATTGCAGAAGGGTCAGATTTGGAGCTTAAGCAAAAGTATTTGCCTGTAACTTTTCTCCAAATGAGCACATTAAAGTCAGAGAAAGAACAATGCTTTCACCATAATTCATAGTTTTCTGAAAGCTAAATGACCTTTTTAAAAGATTCTTGGCCTCAAGATGTGATAAAAATGGAAGGGATATGAATACCTACAATGCGGTAATGAATTGTAAATGGCTTAGTAATCCACTTCCAGTGCTCACAGATCCTGTCCCAAAAGCATCTATTCATATACATAAACCATCCAACAATAGCTCCTTCTACTGGTATCTGAATTCCATATCAAATTGAAAAATTATTCTGGTTATTACCAAAAAGCCTTTCCTAGAATGATCTTGGTACATTTCTTTGCTGTTTACTGTAGCTAATTTAAAATTCATTCTAATATTTCAAACAGTATGTTATAGATCAAAATAAATACATTATATTAGTCAGGCTGCTCCATTAATTTCACATTTTAAGAAAAAATATCGAACACTGCAGTCTTTTTCCTCTTTCCCATCAGGAGTGTCTGAAGCTCTCACACTGTGTTCAGAATGAGGAATCCACACCCTTCCAGCTCATAAGATATGTTGTGTATCACTTGGAGCCCCACTCCACAACAGACAGATTCAGGGGATCAAATCCATACTGGTGGAAGGGTGGAACTCAGTAGTGTTCTTTCTACTGCTTGAACTTCAAGCCTCACCGCAAAAAAAAAAAAAAAAAAAAGGTGAATAGTACCATAGCAAGGGGACTTTAAGCAGGGGACCTGGGTTTTCACTCAGGGGCTTTTAAGTTCTTCATCCCTGTCTCTCTCCAGTTATTGCAATCATTAAATGAAATTACCTTGGGATGTTTTCACACATAGCCCAATTAGATCTGGATCTCAGGAGGCCAGGCCTGGGTAACAACATTATATAAAGCTCCCCTGGTGATTCAGTGTTGGGGACCAGTGAGTTGAAGTATCTCTCTTGTTATTCTTTCTTGGAGAAGTTTGATTTACAAATACACGGTCATGGCACATTGTACGGTTGGCTGGGAAGCTCTTTTTATGTCACGGAGACACAGTAAATGCTCTCCAAGAACAAGAGCTGAATCTGTGATGAGAATCCTGGGAATCCACATGTAAGTGGGCAACAATGCCCTGCTAAGACACCTGTGGCCCAGACAATTTTTGGTCTAATAGGGGCAGTTTTGTAATTATGGACAAGATAGATTAGACAGCAAGGAGCTATCTGATTAAACAATGACTGTATAGCAACAATTGAAGCAAGGACAGGAAAAACAGGGCTCCGCTAATGCATTCATCATACACCGTACTTCCTTTCAAGGTGGCATCTACAAACAGATCAGACTGCTTTTGAACTAAGCAAACCTCATAGTGCTTGACCAACTAAAGAGCTGGGACAGGGAGGAGGAGAAGTGATAAACCCAATAAAGATACTGGATTTCCTCTAATGTAGCACTTTTTAAACTCATTGCATAACTTATTATTATATATTACTAATCTGTGAATTAGTATGTATGCAGTCATTATGTATACAATCTCAAAAAAGGTGATTGAAAACCTTGACTCTGAACACTTCTATCCCTAAATGATACAAAGAACATCTCTGTAGATCTTCTTCCATTTAGCAAAACATATTGTTGGGCCTTTGGTTTATAAAAAGAAAAGCCCCAAAGCATCAGCTGGATGATAAATGGGTGAGACTAAAAGAAAAAACGTTGTTTACATTGTGTTCCACCTTATAACTGCATTATGATTTATTTATCCATTCCTTAACAAGGGATATTTCTGCTGTTTCTAATTCTTTGCTATTAAATATAAAGTATATATATATATATATATATTAGTATTTCTGTAGACTAAATCCCAGCAAGTGAGATTTCAGTGTTATAGGACAAATCTTCTTAACATCAACAGGCATGTAAATCATCTTGCGAAAATACAGATTCTGATTTAATACATCCAGAATGTGGCCTGAGAGTCTGCATTTCTACCACATTCTCAGGATACCAACACTGCTAAGTTCATAGGATATCTACTTTCTTTAATTTTGATAGTTACTAAAATGAGGATGAGCGGTAAATCTTAAAAGTGAAAAGTAGAAGAGTGAAGAACAGATTTTTTTACTCCATACACTTACGTCTTATTGCAATTTGTTTCAGTGCACATATTACTTTAGCAATTAAAAAAATGGAAATTTGAGGGGCGCCTGGGTGGCTCAGTTGGTTACGTGCCTGCCTTTGGCTCAGGTCATGATCCCAGGGTCCTGGTATTCAGCCCTACATAGGGCTTGCTGCTCAGCGAGGAGTCCGCTTCTTTTCTCTCCCTCTGCCCCTCCCTCTGCATGCACATGCACGCGCGTGCGCTCTCTCTCTCTCTCTCTCTCTGTCTCAAAAAAATAAATAAAATCTTTTAAAATAGGAAATTTGACACAGGCAATCAGATAGTTTTAATAAATTAGCAAGTAATAACGAGGTAATAACCAGGTAGGTCTCTCCCATTCTCTCCAATACAAATGAGTTTTCCAACATTACTGTAAAATTTCTAGAGATTCTTCTTTTTCTGTGTTCCTGACTCTACTTTCAACTGACCTCTTTCAGGTATTTTTCCAATCACCTGTCTAGTGGCCCCACAGCTCCCACCTCTTTGTAAAATGCAATTATCTCAAAAGGTCATGGGTTTTTGGGAAGGTGAATAATGGAATTTCCTACTCAAGACAATGCCACTACTTATAGGACATCTGAGAGACAGGTATGCCATGAAGTAACCCCAGGATGGCCAACTCCATTTTTCTATAAAACCCTTTCGTGACCTAGCCTGCAGAAAGTAGGTCCAAGCAAATTCCAGATGTTAAATTCATCTTAGGTAACTGACTAATCTTTATTCCATGTTAACTTTTTTTTTTTGATAAATCTTTTTCTATGAGTTTTTTTGTTGTAGGTTTCAGAAACTGGAGAAGTTTCAAATAGTTGGGAAAAGTCTCACTCAATGGTAGGTAAAAGTAGCATCTGGTTTTTAGAAAGAAAAATCTACAAGAAATGTAAGAACCTAATTAGGGATTTGAAATCATTTTGATATTATAGAAAATCCAAGCTTACTTTAATGATCATACCAACTTAAAAATATAGGGGTCGGCAACTAATTTGATGATCTAATTAAATGCACTGACTGGTGTTAGACAATCTAGAGAGAGTAATTCCAACTAGTTTTTCATTTAGGTTCATCATAGTGTTTCTGAAAACTTGGAAACCTGCCACTCAAAATCATCTTTGCCTGCTTATTCATCAGTCAGTCCAAGTGCTCCTCCAGTCCCTAGCAAGCAAAAAGGGAGATGAAGTTGTCTATGACTGAACCCTCAGCAATGTAAAGTCTAAGATTAACTGTTTTATTTCAAGACAGGTTGGCATTTTATTGGTTGAAACTTAGAAGACCCCAAGGAGGGTCAACATTTATAAACTATAAACTAGAACATAGGGATTTATTGGAACCATAGATCACACTTTAGATCTTTTGCAAAGACAACACCCTAGCATTTCTTTGGGCTGAGAATTGGGATCATTTCCCAGGTTATAAAGACACACTTATTGAAGCAAAAGCAGGGTAGATTTGTCATTATAAGCAGAGAAGATGGCAAATGCTAAAGGAGAGGTGTGTGTGTGTGTGTGTGTGTTATAAGCATTTGAAATGTCTTGCAAATGTTGTAAACCTAAAGTAATCAGAGCTGAGTTTACCCATTGTTTCTCCTCAGGCTTTCTAAATAATGTTGTGTAATAGGCTGATATCTGAACCCAGAGAAGGGTAATAGCATCAGTCAGTAAGGTGCCATTACGATGCATATCAACAGTCGATTGAGACTGACTTTTGATTCAATGAGACAATCTTAAGTATTCATATACCATGTGCTACCCCTTTTTATTCTTATTTCTACCTTCTCATCACTCTGACAATGTGATCACGGTTGAACAATTATTCCATAGAAGAATTATAAACAGCAACCTTTCCAGATTCACTGGGAGACTCTGAAATTGGAAATTGGGTTTCAACCAAAGATGTTGTATGCTGGAGTAGCTGCAATAAACTCAAACCATTAGGGCTATTTGCAAACTAAGTGGATGTGTCTTTGTTAAAATTTGATGTTTATTTTTAATATGGTTGCCTGCCTTTCTCTATCTGAACAGCTCATTACACCTTAAATATAAACCACATGCGCACTAGAGCATTTATGTAATTTTCTGGGGCAAAGAATTTAGGCTGTGATCCAACACCAAAATATATTACTTTAATATTTATTTGCATCTGTTTGGTATTGTCATGATCCATACAAGACCGAATTATTTTACTTTCCTTTTAAAAAAAAAATAAAAGGGAAGAAAACTCTCTGTTTATAGACTACTAGTCAAGTGGATTTGAAAAGCTTCATTTAAGATTCAGTTCCTCTCTGCAGATATTAGTATCATAAGCATTGATGAAGAATAATGTAATGAATGATGAGTTTTGAACAATACTATGGCTGATTTGGTAAAGCTATGTTTTTGGCTTAAACAATAGGATGTTTGATCAAATCAACCACAGGGAAGGAAATGGTATTGCAAAAGATGAGTTTCTAATTGAGATAGACAATAAACTGTGTATCAGAAACAGCTGCAGGGAAATGGATCCCATTGCATTTTTACATGTTAATATGTTGAATTTCCACATTAGACAGTCACAATTTTGAGTTCTAGCACATCCAGGTGCCTTTACATCTGTGCAGTATATTTAGAAAGGAAGAAAAATCAAATAGAAAATATGTTATATTCATAATGTTCCCTTTTTTGGCTTTTTCTTATTAATTTCATTATCATTATAAGCTATGAAGATGAGAACAGATCCTTTGGCAATGACATTACTACAAGTTCAGATGTCATGGTCCTCTCCCTTTTCCATGCAAAAGGACATGCACACTGATTCAATGGAAGATATCTACATTTAACTTTAGGTCGTATGTTAAAAGAAGTCAGGCAAAGGGGTGCCTGAGTGGCTTAGTCGGTTAAGCATCTGCCTTTGGCTCAGGTCGTGATTTCTGTCTGGGTCCTGGGATCCAGCCCTATGTCAGGCTCCCTGCTTGGCAGGGAGTCTGCCTCTCTTCCTTCCTCTGCCCCTCTTGTGTGCTCATGTTCTGCTGTCTCTCTGTCTCAAAAAATAAATAAATAAAATCTTTAAAAAAAAAAAGTCAGGCAACATGCATTATTTCTTTGCAGAGGGTACTTGTATTAAGCAAGGTAATGCTGGGTAACAAATTGACCCCAAATCTCAGTGACTCCATACTGTAAAGGTGTCTATATTGCTGATATGAATGTCTGTGTTCCCCCAAAATCTATTCAATGAGGCCCAGCCCCCAGTGTGACATGTGGTTCTGAGGAGGTAATTAGGTCATGAAGGTGGAGTTCCTATCAATAAGATCACTGCCCTTATAAGAAGAGACACAAGAAAGATGATCTCTCTCAACCAAGTGAGGTTGCGAACACTCACCAGACACCAGATCTGCCAGTATCTGGACCTTGAATTTCCAGGCTTCAGAACTGTGAGAAATAATTTTTCATTGTTGTTAAAGCCCCCAGTCCATGGTATTTGTTATAGCAGCCCAAACTAAGACAATTGCTCATACTACTCATTTAGCATAGGTTGGCAGGAGGCTTTGTTCCATATTTACCAAGGGCTCTGGTTTGGTGACACTCACCATCTTATAATGTCACCATGTCAACATATGATGTTCAGGGTTGTCACATCAGGGGGAGAGAGCACAGAGAAACCACCTTAGTCCCTTAAATCTGCAGTGACAAGGATTGCTTTCACTCACAGGACATTGGCCAGCACTGATCATATGACCCCATACCAACTACAACAGAAGCTAGGAAGTGGAGGGGAACAAATGAATATTTAATGGAACGTATTGTCACTATCATAGTGCTTTCTTTCATCTGTGATCAGAGGGCTAAAAAGCCCAAATCAATTATTACTTTCAACAGGATATATTGTGTTGGGAGCCAATGTCATCTCTTTACACATTACCAAATATTGTGTATCTATTAAATCCAGTTTTTAATTTGCTATGGAACCATTGCAATTTATGAGAAATCCTAATGTAAATTTATATATCATTCACAAAAATATAATTTTTCTACTGGATAACTCTCCTGGATTTTTGTGGTTTATTTCTTTTTTCAAATTCCTTTTAGATGCATATCCAGTGAGCCTCTTGGTGCAGAAAGAGACAAATCATAAAATTAGTGAAAGCATCGACAATTTCTGTGAATGGCCTCCAAGGCACAGAACTTATTATGAGCCACCTTCATAACATGAAATAATGCATGCATTGATATCAACTCCCACTTTGGAAATAACTAATTAAACTCATTCTCTTTATACAGAGCAGAAAACAAGTTTTAAGCCAGCATTTATCAGTGGGCTTGGTGGGAATGGATCAACAAATCCCAAAGGCAAGTGTACTGCACATTGATCTCAGGAAAGACCTGAGCTCCAGCAAAAACTTGAGAAATTTAAGCCGAAATGAGGTGAAGAGAAAAAGCTTGTGACTGTCTGTACCCATGGAAAGAACATGGGAAATAGACCAGTATAAATAAAAGTATTAGCTTCTGTTCAAAAATGTTCCTTAAATAGAAAAAAATGAAACATAGATTAATGGGGGAGCTTATATTAAAACAGAAAGAGTAAAGAGAGGAGAGGAGATGTTGACTCATAGGTCAGAGATACAAATGTCACAGCTTAAAATATGAATGTCCACACTCATCTACACAGGAAAGAACAGTTTAGAATAAGAATTCTGTTCACATATCACTTCTTTAGGCAAATGACTCGTTGTTTTAAGGGAAAGGATTTTCTTGCCTTCAAAAATGTTTTAGTGCCATAGAGAAAATGTAAACTGTGTTTAAATTTCCATAACCTCTACATTTTATGGCAGGGACCCAGATCCTATTAACAGTTTTCTGTTTCAACACCTGTTATCAAATCATAACATTTTAGCTAAACTGGCAAATGAGTCTCTCTCACAATGTGAGTGTAAATGAACTCTTATTTAGAATCATTTCACTAATTATTTTTCCATACTGTGGACATTAATCGCTGCTTAGTCTTCTGACATGACCTAAACACACACATCAGATCTTTATGCAGTATGTTAAAGTAAGATGTGTATATTTCTATCTCTGCCACTGGAACTTAAGTTTTTTGAGGACAAAGTCAACCTTATTCTTCTCTAAATTAGCTCAGCACGTATTACTGCACCTTGAATAAAGATTGCCCTCAATAAATGCTTATCAGGTGCATTGTACACATAGTCCAAAAGTGAATAAGGATTTGTTTGATTGATGTACCATGGCTGAGTTTCGGTTCAGAATCTCTTGGTGACAGAGGACTTTCTGCCCATCTTTGGTAAGAAAAAAAAAAATGCCTCAAGCCAAAGATCATTAAGCAAATTTCTGAATTTTGTTGGGAACTGTTCCTTAGATATATCTCCGTAAAATGGGGATATAATGCCTATCTTTTCAGATTAACATGATCATTAAATGTTATTTTAAAAATTTATAGCTCAGTGCCTGATTTTCTATGGGTTCTCTATAAAGAAAGATAATGTCTAATTAGAGAATATGTTTTCCTTACCAAAAGATATAAAAGTCACAAAGCCTTAGGGGAAATGGCCATAAAATATTCCCAAAGAGAAATAATCACTAAAAAAGCATTAAAGTTCAGGACTCTAAATTTCAACAATTCTAAACTACCTAAACAAAATTAAGAAAAGATAAAAGCCAACCATACCACCTGCTAAGAAATTTAAATGGAAATGAAAAAAAGAGAGAGAGAGAGAGAGAATTTATATGGAAATGGGGAGACCACTTAGGAGGCTTTCCAATAATCAAAAACAGAGCTGATGGTCACATGGACCACAGGGATCACAGTGCACTGGTGACAGGTGAATAGACTCAAGATATCCTGGAAGGTAGACCCAAGAGTATATCCCAATGACTGGAATGTGGGCTGTAAGAGGAAGTAGGGAGGTGAGGCATTTGACTTAATGAAGCTTCCATTCACTCAGTTGGAAAGACTCTAAGGGAAGTAGGTTCACAGAGTAAATCAGGAACTTAGTTGGAATATGTTAAATGTAAGAGTTGAAATGCCTAGTAGAGTTGTTCTTCCAAGCAGAGATGTTCACTAGGCAAAATCACCAGGGTACATTTTACAAAATTATCATTTTAACCATTGTAACCCCAAAAGAGAACCTAATTTTTTTAGGTGAAGAAACATTCAGTGAAATAAAACAATTTTATTCCCAGTTACCTGGGAATCAGAAAACTAGACCTTGATCTCCTCAGAAGTTGTGAATTTCACCATGTAATTCCCACTCCTTAATAATAATAATAATAACAAAAACAACAACAAAACAAAACAAAAAATACCCTGGGCCTCCATTTTCCCATCTGCAGTTCTGTGAAATAGGTTCTTCGAGATTCCATTCTAGAGCTGTGCTGCCCAAAACATCTCTTGAACACTTGAAATGTGGCTAGCACAACAGAAGGATATACTGAATTTCTTAATATTTTTAAATTTTAATTAATTTAAGTTTATAGTCACCTGAGGCCATACCAGATGGCACAGATATAGAACATTTCCATCGATGCAGAAATTTCTATTGAACAGTGTTGTTCTAGAGACCATGTGTTCAGAATGTGGGGAAAAGCTCTTACCTCCTGGGCAGCTGCTCACTATGTTTTTAAGGAAATGGTATAGCCAACTTAAATTGAATATATATGTTCTGTTACAGATACTTAAAAAAAAAAAAAAGACTGACAGTTTAATTAAGACAAACAAAGCGAAAACATTTATATGTGGTGACTACTTGAATAAGACAAGGGACTGTAACGTGAATGGGCTTCTGAAAGTCATTAACACCACAAGGACAAAAGGCACTGCTTTCTACAAAAACTATGATGTGAAATTCAGGAAAACAATATTACTAAATGTGATTTAGTTTAAAAAAAAGAACAAGAAAGTGAAAGCAGGCCCCAGAGAAAAACAAATGTTTTATACAATATTTTTCTACGTTACATCGTGTAATGCTCATACCATTAACATCAACATAGTTATATTATCTTTTGGCTTCTAGGTGAAATTTTAGAAAATACCTGGCAAGAAAATAGTTTTGAAAGTGTTTTCTTTTAAGTTTTTTAGTACAATTTGGTCATTTTGATAGTTGTCACTCCATTAAGTAAGTACTTTAGTGTACATGTATCAACAAAAATGCAACAAGAAGCACAAACGTTTAGAAAACCACAATTGAAGAATAAATCATATTTTTGACCTCAGGGAAAACATATAAATACATATATGTATCTGCATCTGATATACATATATATGTGAATCCCTATAAACCCTTCTCCAGTCACATTTCTCTCCCTCCTTCCCAAGAAGTAACCACCATCTTGACTTGGTGTTTATCATTTCCAGTCATGCTTTTAACTTTTACTATATATGTATCTATAAACAAAGACAGAATTCTTCAAGTGGGCCAAAGCCCATAATGTGCTCCTTGGATGACTAGATCCTTAACTGGGAGAGAGTTTACATGCATATAAAACATGGATGTTTCCCAAAACCAGATGACTTCGAGACATGTTTCCAAGTAGCCTACTGAGCCAGGGATTGTAAAGTCTGTCTCTGGAGGAAACAGCAAACGTGTATTTATTTAAACACACATATGAAGATAATTCTGAGGTTAGGGCAGAGGAATGGAAGGACAGTTTCAAGCAAGGAATACTATGGCTTTCTTCACAAGAAAAACAAATCAAAGAACTGAGGAAATCATCCAACCACTTAAAGATTGTCTAGAGGTGAACCTGTAACATGGCTCAGTCCTTTCTTTGAACACCCAGACCCTCTAAGAAGGACTAAATTCTCCCTTTTCCACTCCACTCCCTCCTCCCCTCTTGGATTCAATCTTAGCCAACTCAAGTGCTCAGGGCCCCTTGGTTCTCTTCCCCATCTCTGAAAAGCTCCAATAAATCATTCATCTATTCTGTCAGGTTCTCCAGAAGCAGATGCTGAGATAAAGATGTCAGTGCAAGTGTCCTATTAAGGAAGTACTCCCAGGAAAAACCACTAAAGGTGTAGGGAAAGCAGGACAGGAACAAGGAAGAAGTCTGATTCCATGGACAAATTTTGGAGAGTAAGTTACTCCTTAGAATCATCCTGATCCTTTTTGAAACTGGGAGTTGGCCTTTCAAATTCCCACCCCTGGCTGTGATTGGCAGAGGCCCACCAGGGAGAAGGACGGGAGTAGGAGCTCAAGTTCAGGCAGTTCTAGCTCTCTGGACACCCACGGGGGCAACACGGCTCCCAAAGGTTCTGGTCCAGGTCATTGGAAGTGAAGACACATCACAGCCAGGGGAGGGAAGAATAGAAAGGGTAAAAGTGACCTGGGGAGGTGAGGGCAGAGCACTGGCAATGTCCATCACATAGTACCTGGTAGAGTTGATAGATCATTGCATTTATTAGTGATCAAATCCTTGAGCTCATGGGTGAATTTAGAATTTCATAAATCAGCATTTTAAGTTGAAAGATCTTTTAACATCCGTACTTCCAAAAAGCCCCCCAAATTAAACTATCAAAAAAGACTTTAAACAGCTAGTGAATATGTCCAACTTTGACTGAAAACCCACTGTGAGCTAGGTAGCTTAAGTAAAAACACTTTTTTACTCTTTTTTACATATAACTGCATGTGGTTTCATTTTATTTCTCAAGCCAGTATTTGTCCAATTATATCCGAACTAAATTTGGTGTTAGACTTGACTTTGTACTTGGGGTCATTTCCCATGACGGAACAGTAAACTTACAGTCCCATTCCCCTGCCTCAGTGGATACTCTCATGCCAAGAGGGCAGCTCAAATCAAGCTTGCTTTAATATTCTTCACATGTTACAATAAACTCAGCTTTCCTGTGGCATCAGGAGCCCAGTGACCAAGTAATATGCAAATTTAATCTGGATAAAGAATAACCCCTCCCCTCATTGGCAAGGAGAACCAATGTTCTAGGGAAAGAACCTCAGATAATAAAAATGAATTGGTGGAATGAGGTCCTCACGCACTTACCATCCGTGGGGATGTGTGGGCTGGCAGCCTTGGGCAATTGCAAAATAGGGTGAGCCCAAGTGGGAGGGCCACAGCAAGAAAGCTGCAACCAAACCATTCTGGGAATTGCTTGTGTAAATTCACAAACTAGATTACCACTGAGTGGGCACTTTCAACATACATAAGTCAGTTGGCATGCTGTGACCGAGTGCCATCTTATGGAAGTGGTATATGTCTACCCCATAAGAAGTATTTTGTCACAGACCCGATAAATACTTCATGGTATGCCAGGGGAAAAAAAAAAAGTCCCTCCAGGGGCTTGGAGCAAAGGTACTTCTTAATCATAATTCTGTCTATAGTGAGCCCCAAATATGCTCAGCATGGTTGTAGCATTGTGTCCTGACCTGAACTAGAAAGAGGTTAGAGGCAAGTGTTTTACGTAGTGTAAATAATAAGTGCAGCTGGGTGGAGGGGAGGAAATAGGTTGAAAAACAAGCTACCATCTTCAGTTCATTGCCCTGTTCTTTATTCTACATTCTCTGAAATATATTTAGTCTTTATTGTTTTTAATTTTTAATTGAGTCTTCTCAAACTTTTAAAGTGTACGGAAAATTAAATAACAGATAGCTAGGTACTCACCATCATTATTAAATCAGTGTCTCTGTTCCTTGTTTATGATGTAATTTATTAGAACTATTGGTTAATGTAATCTAATTTTTAATAGAGTTATGTTTTTTTGAATGTTAAGAAAGCCTTGCCTATCGCAATAATATAAAAAGACTTTTCTGTAATTCCTTCTAAATGTTTAACAGTTTTTCTTCTCACATTTTGGTGTTTAATCCATCTGGGATTTACTTCTGTACGTTAGAAAGGGATCTAACTTTATTTTTTCAATATGGGTGGCATCTTTTTTTTTTTATTTTTGAGTGTAGCCTATCCTTCCTTCACTGATTTTTCATGCCACTTGTGTCATATACCTTATCCCATGTATGAATAAATCTGTTACTGGGTACTCTTCTTCTGTCCCTAATCTGTTTGTCTATTTCTGTGTCATTGCCACACTTTTTATATTTCTAAGCTTCAATGTAAGCTTTGTGTCAGTTAAGTCAAATTCTTTCCCTCTCTTCTTCTTAAGGTTCTGATGGTTATTTTGGCTCCTTGCCCTTCCAAAGAAAGCTTTTATGAATTTGTGAAGTTCTATCATGAATTAGGTTGGGGTTTCATTGTTATTAGATTAACGTGGAAGAGAATTGCTCTCTTTATAGTATTGATTCTAACTCTAAAGAAATAAGTTATATATTTTTCCATTTGTTCAAGTATTCTTTTATGTTTTTCAAATATACAACTTCAGGTTTCTAATTTTCTCCATCTTTTCTTAGATTTATTCATAGGCACTATTTTGTTGTTGCTGTTTTTAGTGTTGCCTTCTTTTTAACTTACATTTTCTACTTATTTGTTGTTGATACACATAGAGTACCATTATTTTTTGTATATTGATCATGTATCCAGCAACCTTATTGAACTCTTTCATCAGCTCTACTCATTTGTAGAATGTTCTTGATATCCTATACAAATAATAATATTAAAAGTGAAGCACAGTAACTCTGTTTCTTCCTTTCCAAAATTTATCTATTTTACTTTTCTTATCACACTGCTTAGAACCTATCAGTCAATGTAGATTAGAAATAATTATTGTGAGCATATTTTTCTTGACTTTAATAGGATACTAGTACCAATTCACCATTAACAACTGTATTTGCTATAGATATTTGGTAGATGCCCTTAACAAAGAAGTTTCATTCTTACTCATAATTTACTAAGACCATTTTCTAATAAATTCAGGTTAAATTTTATCAAATGCTCTTTTAAATTCATATATTGGAATGATCATAAATTTTTCTTCTTTAAAGTGTTATTGTGTATTGTGTATTATATTGTTATTGTGTACTGTAATGACAGACCTTGTTGAAATCAAAACGTTGTATTCATTGGATAAAATCTTCTTTATTGTGATGGTTAATTTTTGACATACACTGACAATTCACCAGATTTTATTTATTATTTTTGTATCTATATTCTAGTCTAAATTTTTTTTCTTGTATTGTTCTGGACTGGTTTTGTAAATAAGGTAAAATGGCTTCTTAAATAAGTTGGGAAGTTTTCTCTCCGTTTTCTGAAAGGGTTTGTGCAATTACTGCTTTTCTTCACATTTTGGTAAAAAAATTACTTGAAAACCATCTAGGCCTGATGGGGTTGGCTCTAGAACTTTTACTACCAATTTGATTTTCACATTTTCTGATTTCTAATTTTGTTTTTCATTCACAAATTACTTAAAAGTGTGTGATTTTTCTTTTATTTCCAAATACATAGGAAAGAGGATTGATTTTCTATCTCTTTCTTTAATACTATTTTTGTTCCATGTGATCAGAGTAAATGGTCTATGAAATGATTTTTTTATATTTATGATTTGGTATGTGATCAATTTTCATAAAAGTTCTATATGTGTTTCTGAAGAATGTACATCCTTAAACACAGAATACCAAATTCCATATATATTGCCCATTATACCAAGCCTGTTAATTGCATTGTTTAAAATTTCTATATTTTTCCTAAATGGTACTAGCTAAACATATCAGTCCTTAATTTTTTAAAAATGTATTAAAATCATGTGTACTGAAGTATTTGTCACATTCTACTTGTAATTCTGCTGACTTTCAGCCTATATAGCAACCTCAAGCATCTAAATTGGCTCATACACATAAAATTTATTATTGCTGACAATTACATAAATATTTCCCTTTCTTCTCGTGAGCTCAGCTATATATTTTTAACATTTTAAAATATTTTACCTAACTTTTCTAAGTGGTTGTACTAAATGGTTTTTCAAGGTTTTTTGTTTGAATTTGCCATACTGCCAGAAGCAGAATGTAATTGGGAAGATGGAAGAAGGAAGGATGGGAGGAAGGAAGGAAAGAAGGAAAGAAGGAAGGACGAAAAAAAGACATCCTGAAAGATGATAGGTTTCTCTATATTGCTCTGGATTCTCCTTTGTCTAGGTACTTTAGAAATTCCAGTGTCAGTCTATAGTGGGAAAAATGTATTCGAGAGTAGGGAGACTCCCCCTGCCATATACATCACTTCTCCCCCTCTGTTGGAATAAGGAGCTATCCTCACCGAGGACTGGTGGAGAAACAATTTCTACTGTACAATAAGAATAACTAGACTACAGGCAAAGTGTTTTTATGTAGTACATGTTAGGGACCGTTTCCTATGCCTACTAACTTAATTAGTTCATATTTGAAGCTTTCAAAGAAAGAACACTCTTAGGAGGCTTCTGCTGGGTTTTTCTTTTCATGTGTGCTAATTATTACACCTACAATCACATAATCAACCTCTTGGGTTGCAAGGAAAAACAAGGGTGTGAGTGGTTAATTGCAAAGGCAAGTGGCCCATTGCTTGTGCAATCAGCAGACCTCCAGCTTATTAAATTTGGTGCCCAGTCATAGCATAAACATTACAAATGGCACAGGCTGTCCTTTTAAAACTGACTTCATATATTCACTTGCAATTTTCTCAAACTCTTCAACCCTCTGCAACACTCTTAAAAAGCACAAACAAAAACAGAAAGAGAAAGATTACTCTCATTGGCAAAGTTAATGATTTCATTCCTTCCACTTTCCAAGTTGTTCCTACTGGGTCCTCCAAACCAGAAGCTTTAAAATGAAAATGAACTGGTAATAGATAAAGTTTGTATCTAGTTGTAATATTTTAATGCTATCATGCAATTCAGTTACATCTTTCAGGCAAGTAAGAGCTGTTTTCAGTGTCGTTTGCTAAATTTATCACACCAAATCTAAAATGGAAAACAGTAGTTAGCTGTAAGCACTGAGCTAATGGTATTCGTTCTACTCTGAATCTAATGAGGCTCAAACCCTCACAATGGGAAATAATTCAACAACAATATTTATTTAGATGATGAGTCTGGTTCTCTGACCCATATGGTGATGTACAGCAATGTTGTAAAGTAGATCTCTTCCAGATGGACATTAAAGCCCCAGCCCCATTCAGTCCAACAGTGGAACTGACAAATTGAAAGGGCAAGTCTGGTTTATTTTTAAACTGACCTCAGTAGTACTTAGGTTAGTTAAATCAGTTTTGACCGCCTCTAAAAGAACCATTAGAAGATGCCTCTAGGAAATAATTTTCAAAAAGACAACATACCATGACAGTGTTTAATTTGGTTCCAAAAATTAGTGTGATTAGCCAGAACATTTGCATACAAGCCTGGCTTCTCCTGCATGACTTTGAGAAAGAACTAAGCTTCATGAAGCCTCAGTTTCTCCATCTGCAAAATGGAAATAGTAATCCCTAACGTTATTCCCCAGAAAGGGTGAATGAATGCTTTTTAATTCTCAAGTGCCAAAAAGAATAAGTTATTATTTTTGTTATTTCTGGAGATTATTTAACACTGAATCAAATCATGGATTGTTGAGACCTTGCCTCAGTTAGATCTGTGACTGCAAGTTTATGATGAACTTTTGGCCTATGACTTGCCTTGACTCTTTGGTTAATGACTCTGACAGCCGCATGTGAAGGGTCCTCTTTTGAGTGGTATGTGGGTGTGTTTTCCTCCTATTTTCTGCAGATGTTTCAACTGAGTGTCAAAGTCAGGCCTCTTGGCGCCAGTCATGTGGGAATGAGCTGTCATTTTACATGACCCAAGATCTAATCCACCCCCCCCTTCCTTTTCCTACCCAACTTCAATTTCCAGGTAAAGTTCAGAGTTTCATTTAGAGTGAAGTGGCTTGCCCAAGGGCAAGAAGGTATTAAATAGCCCACGAAGGATCCCACTCATCAATCCTGTCTTATTGTGGGGCCAATATTTTCTTTGAGCTGGAAGGCACCTTTAATTTCATATCGTCTCTAACAGTTTCATGAGATCAAATTCATCAAACATATCCCAAATGATTAGGGCTGACAGTTCAAATGTTACTTTTAAGAATCAGTGTCCAAAGTAACTTCATTTTAAGATAAAATTGCAATTTATTTATTCAATTTTCTGTCCTTTTCATTTTACTACCACACACATAAAGCCTATAAGCCCTAGTATTAGAAACAAAAATCCCTTAATAAACTAAGTAAGAGACCAAGGAATTAATGGCTTTTAAGGGACGTTTTCAAACTGGTCACATAAAGAGATTAACTCCAAAGAGGTAAGCCATTGGTATTGCAGGCTCGGGTATCATAAGAGGAAGGATCATCCTACTATCCCTGGAATCACACCAGGTAGGACAGGGAGCCTCTATTTACTGTGCCACCAGGAACTGTGCCCAAGATAAATCTACCAGCATGCCAAGTGCTCCTTCTCTAGCAGACAGGGCTAGTGAAAATGCATGTCTCATGTTGAGACAGCCTTTGGAAAATCACACGCAATGGTACAGAAACAATATGATGAATTCATTTTCATATTCTCACCTTTATATTCTACTTTTTGCCCATAAGCACTAGCTTATAAACATCCCAGTGTGATATAAGTCTGTTTTTGTAGTTTTTATAAGGTAATCTACTAAATCAGTGATCCCGTCCCAGCTCCCTGCAAAAATTCATGCTCTGATAAATTCAAAAGAGTTTACAGCTGTTAATCCTGTGGCTTTGTTTGCCCTTTGATATTTCTGTAGTGATTCTCCTTCCACTAATGGGAAAATTACCCATTTTATTGTGCTTACTGCCATATGATCAATTTACAGAATCAGTTTCTAACCAAGTACATTGCATTTTAGTTATTTCCTCCAAAGCTCGCCTACTTTCAACATAATAGGATGGTACATAAAGACAGAATAACTTTTTCTTTTCTTTTTTTTTTTTTTTACTTACTATGTCACAAAGCAAAAAATAGACTAGAAGTAAAGAGACATTTACCTTATTGCCTTATGTAGGAGGCTACCTGAAGTTAATGTTTGATGTTTTGAGGAAGGTAGAGACCAAATGACATATGCCATGTCCCCCAAAACCCAGCATGCTCAGTGAGCACTGAACACAGGTACAAGATCAATTATATGGAGTCTAGAAAATGCAGGGCAGAAGAGGTGGTTCCTCTTCTCTGGGAGGGACCAGTTGAGAGGGCGTATAGTTAAGCTGAAGTTCAACACAAACCCACACGAGTGAACAAGGGATTCTCTCTGAAGGTTAACAGAGAAGAGCATGTTCTCAGTAGTTGTGGGTGGAGGCATCTGGCATGGTCAGATGAAAACCTGGTCATCAGTGAAGTCCAAGCAGAGGGCTGCTAGGGATTTCCAGAGACCAAATCCAGGGCAAACAGGAAACAAATGAGAGAAGATTGGGCTTCCCAGTTTATGATCTGGGGGTTTTAGAGGAGATGACAGAAAAGAGCCCCATCAACAACAGTACGATTTATGTTGTCCAGAGGGGATGAGAGAGATGGTTATTCTGGGGAGCCAGGTAAATCAGGCTGTGGTTTAAGGATGGCTCCTTGAGCTAAATGGGAAAGAAAACTGACTGAAAGTTTTCTAAAAATTCTCTTTGAAATATCTCTCTTACTTTCTCCCAAATCTCTTTTTTTTTCCAGCAGCTCTCTTCCAGAACTCGTGCAGCTCCTCCTCTGTTGTCTTCCTTTCTCCATCTGCTTCCTCTGTTCTCCTTCTCTTCCCCACAAACTCCTAGTGCATCTCCATTCTTTATCTAGAAGACAGCTTATCCCAGTTAACTCTTACCTTACTCCATTTGCAATCTCATAAAACAAATGCTTTCGTAACTTTGAACTTTTCTCAATAAAATGAAATACACACTAGTTAGCCAAAACGTATTGTCTCTCAATTACACTTTCAGGAACATCAATTTATTCGCCTTTGGTACATCTTTTTAAAACCTTTCTTTCATTTATTTATTCACCCACTCACTCGCTCTCTCAATAATTCATTTGATGACTATTAAGGTTTTATTTTCAGAGGAACTGTGTTGGATGCTGAAAAAAAAATGACCAAGACACAGACCCCATTTTCAAAAGGTCACAGTCCTTTGGGGAAGACAGACATCTAAATAAATCCCACCCGAGTGTAATGTAAATATGCACAGAATCATATGGAAGCATAGAAGAAAAAGCAATGATTTAACTGAACAGACAGAGGAGGTTTCAAAGCAAAAAGTATATTTGAGATGGTTGTTGGGGGATGAGTAAAATAAAGACAAAAATAATGTCAAGTTACAATTATTAAGCTCAGAGGTACCAGGAATTATACTAAGCCCTTTCCATGGATCATTTTATTTAATTCTTACAATAGCCCCAATGTTTTTATTGTCTTCAACCAACAGATGACAGAACTGGCTCAGAAAGGTGATTAACCTTCCCCAGAGGGATGTCAGATAGGGAGAAATATTCATATAGGGCACTGTGTGTGAAAAAAATCCAAGTATTAAGGAAATGATGAGTAGTTTGATGTGCTTAGGATGCACTAGGAAATGTCCTGTGGGAAAAACGTCAAAATGAGATGAGGTCTGTATCTAGAGTTCGAAATAAATCTGTTAGGCAGCATGGAATACTTGAATTTTCCCTTTCTTTCCCCATGCTTGTGGCTTAGAGAAGAGATGGATTCTGCTACCTCCTCTCTCCTTCCCTGCTCCCTCTTTGTTCAGCTAATTAATTGCCATTATACGATGTGAGGGCTGAAGCATTAGAGGCCCTCCCTCTCGGGGTAAATGTGCTTGACTTAAACTACAGTGGCTATTACTTGGGTAACTCAAGGTTTTCCATGGTTGAAATGGCACAAAATTCTGACATTCAGGAGGGATTATGGTAACAGGGGTGACTTCTGATGGAGGAAAAGTTCTCTACTCCTTGCATCCTGTTCAAAAAGAAGTTCTGTTGAATGGGGATTATAGTGTGGTCCTGGTTCTAGGGAACTCTCTTCCCTAAGGTCATTTGGCACATTCCTAAGTGAGGACAAGCCTCCCAATATCCAGAAGTGTAGTTCAGCACTTCCCATTCACAACAGACTCCCCAAGTGCTGAGTGCAAGGGGCACTCCATTTTCCTGGTATACCTTGGCTTTGATTTACCAAAGCTTTTAGTCAGCTCTTGCCCCAAGTGAGATATTTAGATGCTCAAATCCTCCAGCAAAAGGAGACATTTAGGTATACCAAGAAAACACCATGGACTCTTGTCTATAATCATGAATAAAAATGAAGTACGTAGAAATAATTTTTATTTAACAAAAATGAGCCTTTGAAGACTCTCCTTCAAATCAGTGATGGAACCGATGTGAATACCTACTATAATCTAAGTGGTAAGACACAGAGTGAAGGCTGAGGTTAAAACAAGGCCAACAAAACAGAAGCAAACAACTGCTCTGCCAGGTAGAAATTTCAGTGTGACAAGAGTTCCAATGCACTCTGCGAAATCAGACAAAGGAGAGAGTATTTCTCTTTGTTGTACAGTTTTCTCCTAGAACTTAATAATAAATAGGAAAGTGCTATTTGGACACCACTTCTGCTTCCTCTCCACAAATGGAGGATGTAAAGGTAAAGCAAATAGATGAATAATCCACAATTGAGAAGTGTGGAGCTGACTACATTCCTGCTTCCCAGTATATGCAGACAAATAAATGTATTGTCACATTCACATCACGATAACTCTGCATCTATGAACAGTTTGTATTTTACTGGTTCTTGTCTCAGCTAACATAGAGCTCAGCCCAGGAAAAAAAAAAAATCTAACAATAGGATTTTCTGGGAATCCCCATGGGTTGGCAAAGGTATGTTTTTTAAAAACTCCCAGCCAATCATCTTATGCTGGCCATTTTTTTCCTCTTCTGCTCTGCTTCCTCCCCTTGAGTCCTTGCTCAAAAATCATACGGCTAATAAGTGATAGAGCCAAGCCAAGATTCAAATTCAATTTTATCTCACTCAATCTAATACTCTTAACCAGACTAGATTCTCATTATCTATTCCCAGGAAAAAATGGATCTTGGTCAAATTAGTGTATTTCTAACAATAATGATCCAGAAGACAGTGACCATATCCTTATGAGTTTTTAGACCTTATTTTGAATATTCTACTGTTCAACTAGGAAAAGGAAGTGAAAGACCGAAACACCATTTCATTCACTCATGCATGTATTTTATCTACTTATTCATTCATTCAATTTGTGAATGAATTAATTCTTTCCTATCTTGCATTTATTCAAAATATATTTGTTGTACATCTATAAACCAGACACTGCTTAAAGCTGATCATATAATGGGAAATGGAACAGCTTAGCTTGCCCGTATTCTTGAAGCCTACATGGAACAGAAATAAATGTTTTCCAGAAAGCTTCCTTTCTTCAATCTGTCCTGCAGATCACCAGATTCATGTTGCCCCTCAGCGCCAAAATCATAAGTGATTTGACAAAGATAGCACAGTTGTTCTCCTTATCTTCGAAGGGTCCTGGTCCTGGTGTGATTCTAATCTAACTAATTATCGTTAAGGCTGTTACTAAAGTAACATCACTTTAACAATGATGCAGTAGAAAGCCCACTGGACAAGGAGAAAAGAGAAAGACAGATTTGAATCTCATCTCTGCCACTATTAACTCTGGAAATTTAAACAAATAAGTTAATTTCTTTGAGTCCCAGTTACCTCATGTATTAAATTGGAGAGGGAATAGATTGAGTTTCAACATATTTAAGAATTATTCTTTGAACACCTAATATGTATCTGTATTCCACTAGGCATTTCCTCATATTACAATATATATTTTATTTAAACTTCACTTTAATAATGAGCAAACTGAAGGCAAATGATGTTGGCTTGAATAGTTACACAGTTACTAATTGCATAGATTTCGTTTGAACACAGATGTCCTGATTCCACTGTAAGACCTGACCAGATGACCACAAAGAACCCCAGCTTGAAAATTTTCTTCCTGCTACCTCTGCAGTTTTACCTCTACTTCTTTCTACTCAGAACAAACTCTTTTGTCAAAGTTGACTTCTGTTTCCCAAACATACTTTCCTTTGCATATGGAGCCCCCTTTTCCTCTCCTTAAAAAAAAACATACTCTCAATGTCATTGAGCAGTATAAACTTCTCTTTTATCCTTTACTACTGATAGGTTTCTACTCATATCTTATTATTCATGAGATCTAAGATATTTCCTATTGAAGCATATCCTAGGTAGCATGTGTGAAAATTAACCATGAAATATCAAAATACCCAAGGTGTTTTATATGAAGCAATATGTTCAAAGTCCCATTATAAGCAAATATAACAAAAGTCTAAGGATCTGTATGAGGGGTAGGTAAATGGTAATAAGGATTTCTCAGATAAACCTGACAAGAACAAAAACATTCGAAATAAACATCAGAGGATTTACACCTGTCCCCAACTCTGGCATCAGAACATCAGGATATAAAAATGTTGTGACATGTCAGATGGTTAGGCCATTGAAAAGGGGACTTCTCAGTTTATCCCAGACCCATATGATGAGACCTAATCATGTTTTTAACAAATAATGATGAAAAATAAGCCAAAAATCTCAAACTTGCCAAGAGTAGGTCAATTCCATGGTATCCTATCTCTGTTTTAGTGGAACTTATACCTAAAAAGTTCCAAATTCCTAAGGGTATAGTAGGAGGATAGGGAAAGAAGTGGTAGAAGGGAAAAACTCTACCATCTTACCTTTTATGGCTGTTATTAAACTTTAATCAGATTGTTTTAATGGCCCACCTGTCACAAATGCATCAATTATGTGAATCCACACAGGTTGAAGAGGAAACTAGAAGCCTGAGATGGTGCTAAGAGCTCCAAGTCTCCTCCTTCTGTCCCAGACTTAGCCAAGGTCTTTCTGGAAAAAGAAGCCTAAAAATCTCTATTTTGTAGAAATCCATCTCAGACACCAACTGCTCCATGAAGGGTGTCTTGATTATTGAATCTTACATGAGTATGATCATCCCTACCATTTCTTTCTTTCACCACCACCCTTACCCCGGACACATTATGTCTATCTTTATCTTTAGTACTAAAGTTCTATTGCTACTTTCATGTCCATGAACTCAGGGGCCTAGTGAAGTCCTGATCCTTTGTTCCATGTGTTTGTCAAAACACTTGCTTCCTCTGACTTGAATCCCATATGTACTCTGGCACGATCTTTCAGGATCCATGTCTACCTACCAAAACAGGATCACTTGGAAACTCTCCCAGGATTTCTTTGACTATTTTCTACTCCTGAATCTGTGGACTACTTGCATGAATTCAGACTTAGTTTCTCCATATTCTCCTTGCTCTTGAGTGTAGAATAGGACTTGGGATAGCCGATCTACATTGCTTCTCATGTTTGGTATTAACAATTTGAAGCTAGACACTCACAGTGATTCAGAGCATTCATGGAACTCAGTTGCATTGCACTTTAAATGCAGTCAGTATTGTTCTACCTATTGATGCCTAAAAAGCTAGTAAAGAGTCTCTTTTCTCTATAATTAAATATTTATCTCAGCTTTGTCCCCATTAGCCAGATCGTACAAGGGCCCAATGTATGAATTCTGTGACATCCATGAGGACCAGTTCAAGGTCCCATAAAAAGAGTCTTTTGGAGGGCGCCTGGGTGGCTCAGTCAGTTAAGCATCCACCTCTTGATTTCGGCTCAGGTCATGATCTCAGGGTCATAACATCAAGCCCTGCATGAGGCTCTGTGCTGGGCATGGAACCTGATTAAGATGGTCTCTCTCCCTCTGTCCCTTTCCCCCTCTAAAAAAAAAAAAAAAAAAATAGTCTCTTGCTTGTGGATGAAACCTCTGAGCACTATCATTTGCAAGGTCAAAATACCGTGCATATGTTTTAGAATCTCATCCAGGTCACAGTAATTAAATGCCAGTTACATAACTACAAAAACTCACTTGGGTTAATATAAATCTCAAATCACCAAAATCAAAAGACCCTGCCTGCATAACAGGTCCATGGCCAAAAGTCATACATACATCTTAGCCCATCAAAAGCCTTGCCACAAGTATTATTTTCCCTACCAAATTTCATTATTTTGTTTTGATTTCTTAATGCCATTGGCCAGTGCAAAGAAAAAAAATATTGAAGGATTTTTAAATTACTAACTGAAAACTACCCTTCTCCTCCCTTCCACTTAGCATTAGAAGACCCATGCAGGACAATGTAACCCAGAGCAATTGCTCTATGGAGGGAGGCGGGCTTCTAGGAAGAAAGGCAGAATCAAGCCAGTTATTCTTTCCAAGTTTATTATTCAATAAATTCCCCACATTCACCGATGGGGAACTAGTAACAGGGTAGAGAGAAGCCAGGAAATATACTTGGACATGTAAGAAGATGTCATGGGTGGAGTTGTCCCTTCACAACTATTCATCCCTAGCAGCACCTAGCAAAGAACTGCTCATTTAATGGATGCTCAACATATATGTGGTTATTTGCATGAAACTGAGCTGGAAAGAAACCTGGGTGTTTTTCCTTTTCTGTTTTACTGTTACCCTAACAGAAAATCTTTATTAATTCGAAAAAGCAAACCCATCTGAAATGCACATTAATTCCACCATCCCTCCAGCTCAGAGGGTTAGTTAAGGGATGAGGTATTTTATTGACTTTAAGAGGTTTAATTAGAGCGTTCTTTAAAATTAAGTTCACATTCAGTCATTTCTCACTCTGACTAAGGACATGTTTCCGACCAGCTGTTTTAACCCTTTTTCTCCACATGGACTAGTAGGAAATACCAAAAGAGGCTTTCACCTTGGAAAGATCACTGTGCTGATTTTCCAGGTGACTGTCCCAAGGTTTAGCCAAGGCCAGGCTTCCCTCATATCTGCATAACTGCAGAATGTTAAACTGTAAAATATAACACAAACCATCCAGGATTATGCTGTCATTGCTCAATTAAAAAAAAACTGAAGTCTAAAGAGAAAAAGTGATATTTTCAGTCTCCCTCAACATCTGCAATGGCAAAATCCAGGCTGGAACCAAGGTCATGTGACCCTGTGCCTGGGAATCTCACTGCCCCGATGTCTTCTTCATAGCCAACAAGGGCTACCATTCTGGTTGCTCTGTCCTAGGGACTACAATGTCATACACTAGGAAAAATGTGAACATGAGCTAAAACAATTATGATTCCACTAAAATTGCCTTGCATGTTTCTCTTAGGGCCAGGGATGGGAAGGTGCAGACATTCTTCGTCTAAAGCTGCTTGACCTCTATTTGATTGAAAGCAACATCTGGTCTCCAGGCTTCCAGCGGTGTTTCTCCTATCGAGAGGTAGCCAATTGCAGACAGATGTGACATTTCCTCAACACATTGTGTTGACATCCCTGACATATACCTTATTTGAACAATGGCAGCCAAGCTTCTCAACACCTTTAAATCCGAAGCAATTCCAGCCCAAGATGGCAGAAGAACTCTTCTCTGCATAGACTTTTCCAAGAGACATGCAGAATGAGTCCAGATCCCATGCTGACCACCCCTATACTTTTTCTGCTCCATATCCTGTCATTTAAGCTTCAAATTGTTCCCTTTCATATAATAAATGTGAATCACAGAACACAGAACTAGTCATGAACAGGTATATGGCCTACAAAAAACAATGAATACATCTTAAATTTCAGCCACCCAAAAAGCCCCAGATGGAACAGTCTCTTACAACTGTCACATGGTGACTTCACTCTTTCTCAGTCCAAACCCTGAGCCTCTCCCTAATCTTTCCTACCTACCTTACTGTATCCTTACTATCTTATACTTCATAAGGTAGACAGGCAGATTCTATTACCTCAAACTGCCCAAAGAGGAACCTTTAGTCCGGAAAGGGAATGCAGCTGGCCAGAGGTCATGTAAGAAGTTTATGGCTAAACCAGGATTAGAACTGCGAACCTGATTCTAATTCCTGTTTATTCGAAGAGATCAAAGAGAAAAGTCACACAAACACTCAAGAATTACTAATGTGCCATGAAAATGCTATTATTATTATTTATATTGTTAGTATCATTAATCACAACAGCTAGAATTATCTTCTCTATCATCTTTCTTCAGAAAAGTGTCTGAAATAGCTCCTTACATTGTGAATCATGTGATATTAAGGACATTGCTTAGATTTCCTTCTCAGTCATTTCTCCATCTTAACTTTCCTCATTTCCAACTTTTACCTATAAGTGGTATTTATCAAGAGCTTTAAGGCTCTATTTTAAAGTGCATTACATGAATTAATTCATTTGATTTTCACATGAGATAGAAATTAGTATTATCCTCACTTTACAGATGAGGAAAATCATCCACACTAGTAAGAAATAGAAACAGGATTTAAACCCATACAGGTGCCAGAGCCCATGCTAGGAGTCACTGTGCTATACTCCCTCAAGTCACATACTAAAAGCCCTCAGATTTGTATGGTCAGGTGCAGTAGTTACTCAATTAATTGAAAAAATTACCTAAAAAAGGAAGTCATTTAAAAAAGAAATAGAGGGGGGTGGAGCAAGATGGCGGAGGAGTAGCAGACCTGGATTTCGTCTGGTCTCAGGAATTCAGCTGAATAGGGATCAAACCATTTTGAACACCTACTAACTCAACAGGAGATCGAAGATAAGAATAGTAACAACACTCTGAACAGAAAAGCGACCACTTACTGGAAGGTAGGACGTGCGGAGAAGTGAATCCGAGGCGATATTCAGGAGGATAGACGGCGGGGGAGGGGGCCTCCGTCGGCCGCTTCTGGCAAGTGATAGAGCCGCGGAGCACAAAATCGGACCTTTTAGAAGTCGGCTCCGCTGAGGGACGTCGCTGCAGTGGCTAAGCGGGGGGTGGAACCCTCGCGGGACAGTGTGGTGTCAGGACCCTCGGGGTCACAGAAAGACCGGGGGTGCCTGAGTGCGGCAGAGCTCCCAGGTATCGGAGCGGGGAAGCCGGCTGCAGAGACGGAGCCGAGGCGCGGGCTCTCAGCTCGGGGTGGCCATAAACTGTGATCCGCGGCCCAGTCGGGCCACTGCTCCTCCAGCAGGGACCCAACAAGCGGCAGAGCCGGGGAGACTCCCCTTCCTTCCCCGGGAGGAGCGGCGCGGGAGCGCACCGCAGGGATCTGCTGGGTTTGGAGACTCCACACGGGGTCGGGTGCCAGAGATAGAAACGCTCGGTCACAGGCCGGGTGAGCACGGAGTGTGGCCGGAGACCGGGGACATGGGAGTGACTGCTTTTCTCCGGGGGCACACTGAGGAGCGGGGCCCCAAGTTCTCGGCTCCTCCAGGTGGAGATTGGGAGGCCACCATTTTCGCCCTGGTCCTCCAAAGCTGTACCGAGAGCTTGCAGGGAATAAAAGCTGCTGAGAGCAAACCCGAGCAGTTTGCTTAGCCTGGACAAACAAGGGCGGGGCAATTCTGCCTCCGGCAAAGATATTTGGGAACCACGGCAACAGGCCCCTCCCCCAGAAGATCAGCACGAACAGCCAGCAAGCCAAGACCAAGTTTACCGATCAAGGAGAACGGGAGAACTCCAGCGCTAGGGGAATACTGCACATAGAATTCATGGCTTTTTTTTACCATGATTCATTAGTTTTTCAAAGTTAATTTTTTAAATTGTTTTTTAATTTTTCTTTTTCCCTTTTCAACCAACATCTTATAAATCCCTTTTTTAAAAAAACATTTTTTATTTTTCATTTTTAGAGTCATATTTTATCCCTTCATAGTAGTTACCCTTATTTTTGGCATATATATATATATAAGTTGTTCTCTCTTTAAAATTTTAAAATACAGTTTCTTCTAACAGATCAAAATATACCCTAAATCACTAGTGTATGGCTTTGTCCTAGTCTCCTGACTGATCACATTCTCTCCCTTTTTTTTTCTAAATCTTCTTTCTTTTTTCAAACAACTTTTTATCTTATCAATTCCTTTTATAAAATCTTTTATAATTTTCATCGTTACAGTCATCTTCCATCCCTTCATTGTAACAACCCTTATTTTGTACATATAAAAGTCTTTCTTCCTTTAAAATTTTAGGAGGCACTTTTTTCTAACAAACCAAAATACGCCCAAAATCTAGTGTGTGGCACTGATCTATGCAATAGCCTGATCATATTTGATCATATTCTGGGTTTTTTTTGTGTTGTTCTGTATTTGTTTTTATCTTTTTTTTTCTTTCTTTTCTCTTTATTTTTTCTTTCTTTCCCTTTCTTTTCCCCTGGTTTCAGGTCTTTTCTGATTTATATAGAGTATATTTGCTGGGGACGTTGTTAGCAGTTAGTATTTTGTTCTCTCATTCATCTATTCTCCTCTAGACAAAATGACAAGATGAAAAAAATCACCTCAGCAAAAAGAACAAGAGATAGTACCGTCAGCCAGGGACCTACTCAATACGGACATTAGTACAATGTCGGACCTAGAGTTCAGAATCATGACTTTAAAGATACTAGCTGGGTTTGAAAAGAGCGTGGAAGTTATTAGAGAAACCTTTCTGGAGAAATAAAAGAACTAAAATCTAACCAAGTTGAAATCAAAAAGGCTATTAATGAGGTGCAATCAAAAATGGGGGCACTAACTGCTAGGATAAATGAGGCAGAAGAGAGAATCAGCGATATAGAAGACCAAATGATGGAAAATAAAGAGGCTGAGAAAAAGAGAGAGAAACAACTACAGGATCGCGAGGGCAGAATTCGAGAGATAAGCGATACATAAGACGAAACAACATTAGAATAATTGGGATCCCAGAAGAAGAAGAAAGAGAGAGAGGGGCAGAAGGTATATTAGAGCAAATAATAGCAGAGAACTTCCCTAATGTGGGGAATGAAACAGGCATCAAAATCCAGGAGGCACAGAGAATCACTCTCAAAATCAATAAAAATAGGTCAACACCCCGACATCTAATAGTAAAACTTACGAGTCTCAGAGACAAAGAGAAAATCCTGAAAGCAGCTCGGGAGAAGAGATCTATAACCTACAATGGTAGAAATATTAGATTGGCAACAGACCTATCCACAGAGACCTGGCAGGCCAGAAAGGACTGGCATGATATATTCAGAGCACTAAACGAGAAAAATATGCAGCCAAGAATACTATATCCAGCAAGGCTGTCATTGAAAATTGAAAGAGAGGTAAAAAGCTTCCAGGACAAACAAAAACTAAAGGAATTTGCAAACATAAAACCAGCCCTCCAAGAAATATTGAAAGGGGTCCTCTAAGCAAAGAGAGAGCCTAAAAGCAACATAGATCAGAAAGGAACACAGACAATAGACAGTAACAGTCACCTTACAGGCAATACAATGGCACTAAATTCATACCTTTCAATAGTTACCCTAAATGTAAATGGGCTAAATGCCCCAATCAAAAGACACAGGCTATCAGATTGGATTAAAAAACAAGACCCATCAATATGCTGTCTGCAAGAGACTCATTTTAGACCCAAAGACACCCCAGATTAAAAGTGAGGGGGTGGAAAACCATTTACCATGCTAATGGACACCAAAAGAAAGCTGGGGTGACAATCCTTATATCAGACAAATTAGATTTTAAACAAAGACTGTAATAAGAGATGAGGAAAGGATACTATATCCTACTTAAAGGGTCTATCCAACAAGAAGCTCTAACAATTGTAAATATCTATGCCCCGAACATGGGAGCAGCCAATTATATAAGGCAATTAATAACAAAAGCGAAGAAACACATTGACAACAATACAATCATAGTGGGGGACCCTAACACCCTCCTTACTGAAATGGACAGCTCATCTAAGCAAAAGATCAACAGGGAAATAAGGACTTCAAATGAAACACTGGACCAAATGGACTTCACAGACATATTCAGAACATTCCATCCCAAAGCAATGGAATACACATTCTTCCCTAGTGCCCATGGCACATTCTCCAGAATAGATCACATCCTAGGTCACAAATCAGGTCTCAACGGGTACCAAAAGATTGGGATTATTCCCTGCATATTTTCAGACCACAATGCTTTGAAACTAGAACTCAATCACAAGAGGAAAGTCAGAAAGAACTCAAATACATGGAGGCTAAAGAGCATCCTACTAAACAATGAATGGGTCAACCAGGAAATTAAAGAAGAATTAAAAAAATTCAGGGAAACCAATGAAAATGAAAACACAAATGTTTAAATTTTGGGGATACAGCAAAGGCAGTCCTGAGAGGAAAGTACATGGCAATACAAGACTTTCTCAAGAAACAAGAAAGGTCTCAGATACACAACCTAATCCTACACCTAAAGGAGCTGGAGAAAGAACAGCAAATAAAGCCTAAACCCAGCAGGAGAAGAGAAATAATAAAGATCAGAGCAGAAATCAATGGAATAGAAACCAAAAGAACAGTTGAACAGATCAATGAAACTAGGAGCTGGTTCTTTGAAAGAATTAACAAGATTGATAAACCCCTAGCCAGACTTATCAAAAAGAAAAGAAAAATGACCCAAATCGCCAAAATCATGAATGAAAGAGGAGAGATCACAACCAACACCAAAGAAATACAAACAATTATAAGAACATATTATGAGCAAATCTATGCCAGCAAATTAGATAACCTGGAAGAAATGGATGCATTCCTAGAGATGTATCAACTACCAAAATTGAACCAGGAAGAAATAGAAAACCTGAACAGACCTATAACGACTAAGGAAATTGAAGCAGTCATCAAAAATCTCCCAAAAAACAAAAGCCCAGGGTCAGATGGCTTCCCAGGGGAATTCTACCACACATTTAAAGAAGAATTAATACCTATTCTCCTGAAACTGTTCCAAAAAATAGAAATGGAAGGAAAACTTCCAAACTCGTTTTATGAGGCCACCATTACCTTGATCCCAAAACCAGACAAAGACCCCATCAAAAAGGAGAATTACAGACCAATATCCTTGATGAACATGGATGCAAAACTTCTCACCAAAATACTAGTCAATTGGATCCAACAGTACATTAAAAGGATTATTCACCATGACCAAGTGGGATTTATCCCTGGGCTGCAAGGTTGGTTCAACACCCACAAATCAATCAACGTGATACAATATATTAACAAAAGAAAGAACAAGAATCATATGATCCTCTCAATAGATGCAGAAAAAGCATTTGACAAAGTACAGCATTCTTTCTTGATCAAAACTCTTCAGAGTATAGGGATAGAGGGTACATACCTCAATATCATAAAAGCCATCTATGAAAAACCTACAGCCAATATCATTCTCAATGGGGAAAAGCTGAAAGCTTTCCCCCTAAGGTCAGGAACGCAGCAGGGATGTCCACTATCACCACTGCTATTCGACATAGTATTAGAAGTCCTAGCCACAGCAATCAGACAACAAAAAGAAATCAAAGGCATACATATCGGCAAAGAGGAAGTTAAACTCTCACTCTTTGCAGATGATATGATACTGTATGTGGAAAACCCAAAAGACTCCACCCCAAAACGGTTAGAACTCATACAGGAATCAGTAAAGTGGCAGGATATAAAATCAATGGCACAGAAATCAGTAGCATTCCTATACACCAACAACAAGAGAAGAGAGACAAATCAAGGACTCGATCCCATTTACAATTGCACCCAAAACCATAAGATACCTAGGAATAAATCTAACCAAAGAGGCAAAGGATCTGTATGCAGAAAACTATAAAATACTCATGAAAGAAATTGAGGAAGACACAAAGAAATGGAAAAACATTCCATGCTCATGGATTGGAAGAACAAACACTGTGAAGATGTCAATGCTACCTAGAGCAATCTACACATTCAATGCAATCCCCATCAAAATACCATCCACTTTTTTCAAAGAAATGGAACAAATAATCCTAAAAATTGTATGGAACCAGAAGAGACCCCGAATAGCCAGAGGCATCTTGAAAAAGAAAAGCAAAGCTGGCGGCATCACAATTCCGGACTTCCAGCTCTATCACAAAGCTGTCATCATCAAGACAGTATGGTACTGGCACAAAAACAGACACATAGATCAATGGAACAGAATCGAGAGCCCAGAAATGGACCCTCAAGTCTATGGTCAACTCATCTTTGACAAAGCAGGAAAGAATATCCAATGGAAAAAAGACAGTCTCTTCAACAAATGGTGTTGGGAAAATTGGACAGCCACATGCAGAAGAAGGAAACTGGACCATTTCCTTACACCACACGCAAAAATAGACTCCAAATGGTTGAAAGACCTAAACGTGAGACAGGAGTCCATCCAAATCCTAAAGGAGAACACAGGTAGCAACCTCTTCGACGTCAGCCGCAGCAACTTCTTCCTAGAAACATCGCCAAAGGCAAGGGAAGCAAGGGCAAAAATGAACTATTGGGATTTCATCAAGATAAAGAGCTTTTGCACAGCAAACGAAACAGTCCACAAAACCAAAAGACAACCGACAGAATGGGAGAAAATATTTGCAAATGACATATCAGATAAAGGGTTAGTATCCAAAATCTATAAAGAACTTATCAAACTCCACACCCAAAGAACAAATAATCCAATCAAGAAAATGGGCAGAAGAGATGAACGGACGTTTTTCCAAAGACATCCAAATGGCCAACAGATACATGAAAAAGTGCTCAACATCACTCGGCATCAGGGAAATCCAAATCAAAACCTCAATGAGAGGGTGCCTGGGTGGCTCAGTCGGTTAAGCAACTGCCTTTGGCTCAGGTCATGATCCTGGAGTCCCGGGATCGAGTCCCGCATCAGGCTCCCTGCTCAGCAAGGAGCCTACTTCTCCCTCTAACCCTCCCCCCCTCATGTACTCTCTCTCTCTCATTCTCACTCTCTCAAAATAAATAAATCTTTAAATAAAAAAAAACTCAATAAGATACCACCTCACACCAGTCAGAATGGCTAAAATTAACAAGTCAGGAAACGACAGATGTTGGTGGGGATGCGGAGAAAGGGGAACCCTCCTACACTGTTGGTGGGAATGCAAGCTGGTGCAACCACTCTGGAAAACAGTATGGAGGTCCCTCAAACAGTTGAAATTAGAGCTACCATTCGATCCAGCAATTACACTACTGGGTATTTACCACAAAGATACAAATGTAGGGATCCGAAGGGGTATGTTCACCCCAATGTTTATAGCAGCAATGTCCACAATAGCCAAATTGTGAAAAGAGCCAAGATGTCCATCGACAGATGAATGGATAAAGAAGAAGTGGTAGATATACACAATGGAATATTATGCAGCCATCAAAAGGAATGAGATCTTGTCATTTGCAATGACGTGGATGGAACTGGAGGGTGTTATACTGAGTGAAATAAGTCAATCAGAGAAAGACATGTATCATATGACCTCATTGATATGAGGAATTCTTAATCTCAGGAAACAAATTGAGTGTTGCTGGAGTGGTGGGAGGTGGGAGGGATGGGGTCGCTGGGTGATAGACATTGGGGAGGGTATGTGCTAGGGTGAGCGCTGTGAATTGTGCAAGACTGTTGAATCACAGATCTGTACTTCTGAAACAAATAATGCAACATATGTTAAGAAGAAAATAGCAGGAGGGGAAGAATGAAGGGGAGTAAATCGGAGGGGGAGACGAACCATGAGAGACGATGGACTCTGAAAAACAAACTGAGGGTTCTAGAGGGGAGGCGGGTTGGGGGATGGGTTAGCCTGGTGACGGGTATTAAAGAGGGCACGTAGTGCGTGGAGCACTGGGTGTTATGCACAAACAATGAATTATGGAACGCTACATCAAAAACTAATGATGTAATGTATGGTGATTAACATAACAATAAAAAAATTAAAAGATTAAAAAAAATAAAATAAAAGGTAAGACCTTGATTGAAAAGACAAAGTAACTGGGGCTTTTAGTTTGGAGGTAACCAGCTATTTTCCATTTACTTAGAGTGGGAATTCTTTAAATTGGGCCTAACTATTGCACAATGGTATAAATAATGACAATGCTGGGGATAGCCAAAGTTAAAATAGGATTTAGGTGGATAGTATGGGAATCTCCTTTGTAAAATTCTGAAAATGCAATCATCCCTTTTGGCCAGGGCCCCTAGTGAATGAAGGATATGGTTCATGGCCTCCCACATCCCTTCTAACTGATTCTGTCTGGAAGAGCTCTAATTTATGGATGCTTTTCAGATTCTCAAATTGGAAATTAGCCCATCACCTGGGCAAGAGTAAACATTTTTTGGACTTGTTCAACTCTTAGGCATTTATCTCCTTATTGAATTGTAGTTTATATCAGCCACTGCCTTTGTGGTCCTAAAATCCTAATTGATATGTGGGAAGGGGGACCCTAAATTGAAGTATTACAATGATTGCATCTTAGAGTTTGTGGATATTTCTCACTATATAGACACAATTTTATTCTGTAGATTTTCTTCTTAATGTTTCCTCTCCATTTATTTCTAGTAACTATTTTCTAATTTAAAAGCAATATATATTCACTAAGGGTTTAGAAATTTATTTAGAGAATTTAGAAAACTCAGGTTAGCAAAAAAATAAATAAATAAAATAAAAATTGCCCCAAACCCTACTGCTCAAAGATATCCACTATTCACATTTTTATGTCACCTGGTCCATGGTTTCAGCACTTATGTTTTCCCTCTGCAATAGACATTTTCACATGTAGGACAGTCCCATGAGCTTACCCAGATTTAGACAACAGAGCTACAGCATACAAAAAATAGTCTTTGGTTTATTCACAATTCCTATAGTAACTGCATCCATTTCTCAAACTTGTGGCAGGGTCACAGTGTAAAACAGTGAGTGGAAATGTGGCATCGTGGTTGAGTCCAGCTTATACTTCCTGAGTTCAAATCTACCCTGTTGCACTGGTATGATCTTGACCAAGCCAGTTCATCCCAAAGTCTGTTTCCTTATCATAAGTATAGCTAATAAGATTGCCCACCTCATAAGCTCATTGGGAGAAATAAATGAATATTCATAAAATATGCCTGATACAACACCTGCTACACAGAAGGGGCTCAGTAGGACTTGGTACTTGTTGTTGTTGTTGTTGTTGTTACAGTACTCCAAGTGACAACCACTGCTCTGCATGTGTATATATGTGTATGTATGTAGCTTCCCTTTCTGGAGGTTAAATTATAGTGATCCTCTGTCTATATTAATAAATGCTATTCTAATATATAACTTGTAAATGTCTGCAGAATAGTCCATCATTTGCATTTATTACTGTTCTTTAACAATTCCCTATACAGGACATTTAGGTTTTTTATAACTTTTCAATTGTTATAACTAGTGACATGAAATCAGAGGATTGTGGAGCTTGCAAAAGTTCTTGATACGTGTTGCTGGACTGCTCCCCAGAAAGTCTGTAACACCTCACAGTGTACACACGTCTCACTCCTCAAAGCCCTATCTACCTTCACTTAAACCTCAGGATGATAATGAAAAGTTCAGCTATTCCTCTGCTTATTAACATACACCTGACCGGTATTTCAAACTCAAGATTCAAAAACTGAGTTTGACCCCTTCTGACTTCCTGCCTCTCTTGATATCAAAAACTCTTCAGCAGTGAACGCTTAAAAAATACATAGTCATTTACTCTTTCTGCTCTCCTACCTTCTGTATCGAACAAATTGCAAAATCCTATGATTTCTCCACCTTGCTGCCATATTAATCTGATCATGATGGTCTGCACTAAAAATCCTCAAGAGGTCCACACTGGCTATGGAATAAAGCTTAGACCACTTAGTCCAGCATTCAACATCATTCAAAGTCTGTCCACATCCAGCCCTTCTAGGGCTCTGGTCCCTCTCCTTCTGCAGGAAAACTTTGCCCCTACTAAGCTCTAGGTATCCACCTAGAGCAATACCCACCTGCGTGGTTATTTGCTGATATGGCTCCCTTTGCCTATATGATCTCCTTGGGATCCTCTTTCCTCTAACTGTTTTCAAGATTCAGTTCAGTGTCATTTTCTGCATGAACCATACCCTAGCTCCTAGCCCCAAACATCTGTTTCCTCTAAATTCCCATATTTTCTCACTTTTTGAAGAGGTCTGGTAGTCGGAATAATGATTCCCCCCTCCAAAGGCATCCTGATTCTAATCCCCAGGACCTGTGAATATGTTATATGATATGGCAAGGGGGAATTAAATTTGCAGATGGAATTATGGTCACTCGTCAGCTGACTTTAAGATAAGGACAGTATCCTGGATTATCTGGTGGGCCCAATGTAATCACAAGAGTCTTTAGGTGCAGAAGAAGGAGAAAGAAAAGTCAGTGTCAGAGCAATGCAATATGAGAAAAACTTGATTGGCCATTGCCGGTTTTAAAGCTGGAAGGGGACCACTAACCAAGGACTCACTACTGTAGGTAGCCTCTGGAAGCTGGAAAAGTAAGTAAACAAATTCTCCCCTTGAGCCTCCAGAAAGGAACACACCTTTGCTGATGCCTTGATTTTAGCCCAAAGAGACCTATTTTGGACTTCTGACCTCCAGAAATGTAAAGTAATAAATTTGTATTGTTTTGAGAAATTGTGTGGTAATTTGTTGTAGCTGCAATAAGAAACTAATACAATTGTGTGGTGGAAAGTATATAGGTTTGGGCTAAATACACTAGATTTGTATCCCCAGTCTGCCATTGACTAATCATATGATGCTGAACACATTTTTAATACCTTTGTATGTGAGGGTTTTTTATCCACAAAATGTAGGGAAATATGTTTATATCATGGGGTTCTTGTAAGAATTAAATTATATTTTTAATGTTTTTAATGCCCAAAATAATGAGTCTGGCACATAATAGACACTCACTAAATCTTTTAACAATTGGTCCCTCTATTCCTTCACTATGGCCTTTAACACATTCATTCTTTAGTCATTGCTATACAGGGAACTTGCTTTATCTTTACCCATATGTTGAGGGTCATCAATGTGAATATTTTTTACTTTTTTATACCAGGTTCTAAAGACATAGTAAGCCAGGTAGAGGGAAGGAAAGAAGGAAGGAGGGAAAGACCGGGAAGGGAAAAGAAGCGTGAGAGGGCAGAGGAAGGGAGAGGAGGGGAGGAAGGAAGAAGCAAACAAACTTGAATAAAGTTATCAATTTTCAGGGGCGCCTAGGTGGCTCAGTCGTTAAGCGTCTGCCTTCGGCTCAGGTCCTGATCTCAGGGTCCTGGGATCGAGCCCCGCGTCGGGCTCCCTGCTCAGTGGGAAGCCTGCTTCTCCCTCTCCCACTCCTCCTGCTTGTGTTCCCTCTCTCACTGTGTCTCTCTCTGTCAAATAAACAAATAAAATCTTTAAAAAAAAAGTTATCAATTTTCAGGAAGTATTTTTATAGTATCGTTCCAAAATATTCTGCAAATCTGAATATGAATGAAAAAAATGTTTCTTAATATTCTTTCCAGAAGAGAAATAGAAGTAAATATGTTTTGTTGTGTAGTATAATTAAATTTTAGCTTTTTATGGATGTTCTCCATCAATCAATGATACATTTTCAAATTGTAAATAGCTTATGATGATGAAAACAAACAGCAAAAATAGGCCACAAGTTGATACAAATAATTTTCTCTCTAAGGTGTTGATTGAACAAAATGGAACCTCATTGAGATCCAATTAAGAAGAACTCACCAGGAAGCCATAAATGACCCAATGCATCTTGTGGGTTTACAAAAACAGCTCATAGAGTGAAAGAGACTATCTGTTGTTGTTGTTTTAATGTTTGCTCAAAGTATTGTTTTAAAAATTATCTTAGAAATCAGTTGTTTATTAACATAAAGGAAGAAAAGATGAAATAAGGAAGGTGACTAACATTTAATTTGCTCTGCTCTAGCCCAAGACCATGCTGAGTGCTTTAAGAAAGCTTGAGGTTTCAGTCTGAGGACTCCAAAGTAATCCACTGGGTTGTAAATGAAGGGTCATGAGAGCGTGCTGACAATGAACTGGTCCCACAATGATGAAATAGAGACTAAAGCCCTGAGTTAAGGGGGAATTCAGCTTCTGCTGAATTAATGAAATATTTTTAGCCCAGCAAGATTTGTTTTTTAATTTTTTATTCTGGAATGAATCAAACTCAATTTCCTGAAGTGTAACTTTCCAGTTTAATTTTCAAGGAAACAAGTTAAAAACAAAACAAAAACCTGTACCCCCCCTCCTCCCCTCCCCCACCGCTTTGAAAAGGAAACAGACCAGCCCTGACCAATCACAACACATGGTGCGTTCTGAAAGTGGCAGGTGGGGCTCCTCTCTCCCCACCTGATTTCTCACATGCAAAGAGACAACTTGTTTACCATCATCACCAAGCATCTAGTGCAATGGAAATTTATGCAAACAGAATTCCACAGACACAGGTCTCTGTCTTCCTCACCTCCTTAAATCATGCAAAATTAGCTCCCTTTGACTACAGATTTTTGATAGGATTCTGCCAGTGCCTGGTACAGCAGTGTGTGATTCTAAGAAAACTGTGCTCCATCACAAATCATGAGAACAGATTGTCAGTCTGCCAACACTTATCATTCTGGGCTTTGTTGTTGTCATTAAGCATTGTGCCTAACCAAGAACTATTTTCTGGAATGTCGGTTTCATAAAACTAACTACAAAGACCATCTTTTATCTCTTATTTCATGTCTCATCTATAGCTCAGAACAAAAATAAGCAAACTTGATGAAATGACTAGAACTAGCCTTTCAGGAAGAAAAGTACCAATCATCTCTCCGTGACTTTGTAAGAGTGCCAATGTATGATTCCAGTATTACGTAATCAGCCCCAATTGCTCACTACTGGCCACCTTGCCTTACAGCACCTTGTCTAGCATTCACCATTATCCTAACAAGTAAGTACTCTTATTGCCTTTATAGATGAAGACATTAAGATGTTGGAAGGCTAAGAAACACTCTCAGATACACGGCTTGTCAGGGGTAGTCATGATTGGAAGCCAGTTCTCCTAATTTAAGTTCTTTGCTCTTTGCCATCATTTAATGCTTACTTACATCTGCTTTATTTGCTGATAAAATGTGCTGATTATAGGATTGAAACCCTACCGGTCTCACTTGGAGCTAATTTCTGGAATGTGGGTTTCATAAAACTAACTACCAAGACCATCTTTTATCTCTTATCTCATATCTCAGAATGAGACCAAGCTTATCTCCAAAACATTCCTTGGGCAGATTGAAAATTTCGAAGCAGATAGACTAGTAAATATAAAAGTTATTAATTTGTCACATCCCTATGTGGAGACATGTGTTAATGATTCTCTTTTCTTGTTCAAGTCACTTGAAAGAAAGAAAAAGAAAGAAAGAAAGAAAGAAAGAAAGAAAGAAAGAAAGAAAGAAAGAAAGAAAGAAAGAAAGAAAAGGAACAAGCCTCAAGTAAAATGAAAAAGAAACCAACTAATGGAAACATGATATATGTTCATTTCCTTAGTGTTTTACACTGAGAAATTACCAATTGTTTCTGTGTTGGGGAGCAGTGTGTCATATTGGTTAAGCACATGAAAGGCTTTGGAAATTCTGGTTCCCGCATTTATTAGCTGTGAGAATCAAGCAAGTCATGCAGTCTCACAAGATCTCAGTTTCCTCATTTCCAAAATGCTAATAGTAGTAATAATTATAATTAATAATAGTAAAACTCCTATAGTCATTTGAGGCATGAATGCAATACCCTAGCAGTTTAGCACAGTGAAGGATAAATGGTAAGCACTTAAAAAATAGTCACAAAAGTATTATTTTATGGCTTATTATCTCCAGAATGTGCATAGAAGATACTAAACTTGGGCTCCTATTAACTGAATTATCAGTACAGCATTATTCTCTGATTCCAACAAGTTATTCACAGGCAGAGAAACACCAATGAAAATTATTACTTTCTGTCTTTATATCAATATTAAATATTTGCTCTTTTTCCAAAGACTATTAAGGGGGAAAGGGCCACAAAGTTACATGTCATCCTGGGGGTCAACTTCAACCATATTTAAGGAAGGTAGAAATGGGAAAGGCTTGTGGGATTTTCCCCCATGTAAAAAAACAAAAGGAATTTCCATAGAAATTATTTTTCTGGCATTTCTGTTATAACATAAGAAAATGACATCTGAGATTTTTATATTCCAAGATAGAAAAGTCCATGGTAAATGGAAATTAAAAAGTGAGGATTTCTTGATTCTTATTACTGAAGCCTGACTGCACAGTACAAGCCACTGTGGCATATGGTATCTCATTTAGCTCTCTCTGTAGTGTTCCCATAGCTTCAGCACCACGAGAAATAAAGAGTTTCCAACACTGCAGCACCCACCCTCACCACATGTACAGTAGTACCTGTGAGCAGGAATCTAGGAATAATGAAAAACGCTGATGCTAGATTTAGGGCTTAGGTTCCCACCCTCAAAATAACATTCTCTTACTGCTAAGGCATGAGAAAATCCAGTCCAAACAGCTTATCACAAAGGCAGAGGACATGTAAACCATGTCCACTAAACTCAGATGGTTTCACCACTGCCCTAAAAGGAAACACACCTACAGTCAAGAGATCTCAGTCCAAAAATGGTTTTCCACATTTCCTACGGGAACCCAGAGGAAGTTTCTTTACAAAACTCATAGTATTTTTTCTAAATCCAGGGAAATTTGGCACGTCATCTGATAGGGATTGAAGGTAAGCTGCCTAGCACCACATATGTTGAATGCTTTTATTCCCTGGCAGAAGGAGTTTCATGTTAATGATTCCAGGAGCTCCACTTCATGGAGTTTCCCTGCTTCTTCCAGACTGTCAATCACCAGGCCACCAAAGATCCAACACTTTGATGATACCGCAGATCAATATAACTGCCATGTTTTGTGAGACTCTCTACTGGGAAGTATATTTTGGAGTAAGAACATCTACCAACAGACCAGGAAAAAAAGACGGTGAACTTATCTTCATTTATAACACATTACATCAGCACAAAAGATATTTCATTAACCAAAACTCCCTGTGCTGTTCTTTTTAAGGTTCTCTAGAGCCAGACAGTCTGCTTTTTCATTCTGGGATTTTACCTAATAATTCCACATCCAAAGTGCTCTCAGTGGTAAAGAATGCATTTTCCTATGACCAGGTTGGGAGTGAATCATATCAGCCAAGTCTTTACTGATTTAGACTAGAGAAAACCTTCCATTTGGCCCAGAAAAACTATGCTTCTGAAAAATTAATGAAGAGCAAAATTCAATCATAGAGTTGCCACTATGTTTTCACATCTTGACTTCATATATACTATATATATGTATATATATAATATAATTCCTATATCATAACCTCAAGTAGAAAGAAAAAAGTGGGGGGGAGGGAAGGAGGAAGGGAGGGAAATAGGCAGGAAGAAAGGAAGGAAGGCAGCAAGAATTGCGGGAAGGCAGGGAGGCAGGGTGGGAGGGAAGAAGGAAGTTTAAACATTTAAATGGTGGCATAAACATGTATTCAAAGCTCACCTCAATCAAATAACCATGTATTCTGTGGTCACTCAACATACATTTAATTAATGAACGAGTAAATGGTTGAAACATTTCAAATTATGATCAGCAATATTAGTAGCAGTTGTAATAACAATCAACACCTTTTTAGTCCGTGCATTAGCCAGGCACTCTTCCAAGCATTTTACATCTATTATTTCATTTAATCTCAGAGTAACCCTAGAAGGTTGGGTACTATTTTCATCTCCATTTTACAAATAAGAAAACTAAGAAACAGATTTTAAGTAACTTGCCCAAGACTACATGACTAGCAAGGAGCAGAGCCAAGATTTGGACCTCTAGCTCTCTGGTTCCAGAGTCCATATTCTACCTACGATATTTTCTGAAAACTTAACTCTAATCGGCTTAAACAAAAGAATAAAAGCATTGGAATTCCAGAGGTAGAATAAGTTCCAAGTGTCGTATAGTCAGTGATTAATACTTTTACTTCAATAGCATCCAAGTTCTTTTGATCTATCTGTTCCACTACATGCATTTTTGTTCATTCTAAGGCAGTTTCGCTTTGTGGATACAGGTTGTCCTTGTTTGCATTTGGAAGAAGAGAACTGGAAAAAAAAAAAAAAACCTTGGGTCTTAATATTTATTGAAATATAAGCCTGAATTCCAGTCTAATTGGGCCGACTTAGGACACACACCCAACCCTAGACCAAAACAGCCACTAAGAGAGTGGCACAAACTGAGAATCAAATGAGTTATCTGTGATGGAATGACATTCAAGAGTCAACCAGATTGTCTACTATAGTATTTTGCTTTAGAAATAAATATGGTTGAATCCTACAGAGAGACTAATTTTTATACTCTGCCTTCAGAATAATAACTTATAATGACTTCATCATAAACTTTACGAATTAGCACATTTCTAGGTTAACCTCCAGTTCTAGCATTCTATGATCTTATGAATTATTCGATTTTTATTAACATTCCTCAGAAGGAAAAGTATTCCTAGAGAAACATTTTTATATAACAAAACTTTTCTAGTAAAGCACAATTAAGCTTATATCATTTGCCATGTTGGTGACTGAGAAGGAAAAACTTGATTAAATAAAGAGAAACATGAGGCATTGACTTTGCTCTCTTTTGCTGTCTTAGGAGCAGATATTTCCCATCATACTCTATGATCTGCCCAGTTTTTATCCACATGATAAGTGCAGGAATGGACTTGAGGCAAGCCTGATGTGTGGCCTTCTAACTGATGCTATACCTGAGAAACTGATCTTTGATTCAGTTGGACATATGGAGAACACTCAGGAAGTTTCTCAGGTTGTTTTGTACCATGAACTGGCACTCAGGCAGACTAAGCCTCCATATCATGAGCAAAGGACATGAGAATACAACTGCACCCAGTATTGGGAAGGGGACACATCTCACCAATGCAAGAACTCTAACTCCTTGCAGGTGGTATCAGCAGCTGCACTATGTTGCTATAGACACCTAGGACCTTGGAAGCCTTCACCTGGGAGCACACCTGATTGTCTCCTGCTTTTGTAACAATCTTCAGTTTCCATATCCTTTGCCATTAAAGAAACATTGTATTCAATAACTGTGTCTATTGGCCTCTTACCATCAATCACATCACTGTCCCATGGAGACATTCATGCAGTTACACAGGAAATTGAACAAGAGCAGTCTGAGAGTCAATCATTTTCTGTAGTTTCTATGTATTGAACCTAGAAATGGCTGAAAGGCAATTTTTCTGAGGTGGTCTTATATGGTTCTGCTGGCATCCAGGAATACCCTGAAATGATTGAAGAGATTCACTTATATTAACTGTCCAATGGGTTGATGAGAATACCTCTGCCTTGACAGAGTAATTCACTACTGAGCTGAATTCTTTAGAACCTACTTGAAAGAGTAGTTCACAGACCAGCAGCAGCCACTGAAATCCAGTATCCAGGGTTCTACCCCAGACCTACCAATTCAGAACCTGAATTTTAACAAGACCCCCAAGTGTCTCCCATGTACATTAATGTTTGGGCACTTATCACTGCTTTCAAGGACTGCCTTCTTTGGCTTACAATAATTAACTCCCTCCCATTATACCATTAAATAGGAAAAGCATGATGGATCAGTCACATATCCACGTACAAATACCCATCCCTGGACCTATATCTTCAGAATAACGTAGTGAATAGACACATATACACAAATGATATGCCCTATAAAGACATGTGATACCTCTGGGATTCTAGATACTTGCACCTTAGGAATCACTGAAGTAATTATTATATGAATAATGAATTACTAGAACTAAAGTTTAAAATGTTTTCTTAAAAAACTATGTGAAACACAAGGCAATCTAATTTAACTAAATGGAACTATTTCCTTGAAGTACAGAGACTTGAGAAGACATCACTTCCATTCTCAAACTTGTGAAGGCTGGTCACATGAGAAGGTACAAACTCTCAATAGAAGACAAAAAAACAGAAATAGTATAAAAAGAAGGATGTGACCAGGAAGCAAACTTCAGTTTCATTTAAGGAGTCCTTGATAGTAAGAACTATCCATGGTATTGAATACATAGCTCTGAAAATTGTTATCCAGACTGCATTGAAAATAATATCCAGTTTTTGACCATGGCCTACATGTCTGGCTTCTGCATCTCTGATTGTTCTCCTCCTTGTTCACTGCATTTGCCTTCCATCATACTAGCTCTGTTCTTTCTTTAACCAATTTCCCTTGATAATTGGGATCAATTACATCTGCCAGTAGGATATTCCATTCTTTGTCAGAATGGGCAGTCTCAACTTCTAATTCAGTGAAACCAATGCTATATCCCCATGTGGAAGTATTCCTCTCTTGAGTATAAAAACCATCAAAATTTCAGATCTTAACATTCTAGGGATGGGAAGTTAAAATTGTGCAAGAGGTTTATCAAGAATAATAGTGAGAAGAACCATTCCTGTCATATATTGAACACTGATTCTGCCCTCTAAGATAAAACCCCAATGTGTTGCCTCTTGATGAAAAATTAACTCCATCTTCAATTGGTCATTCTACCATTCTATCAGGCCAGTTGTTTCTGGGTAATAGAGTATGTGATAAGTCTTTGATAGTGGAGCTAATCTCCTCTTTTCCTACCAGAATGGACCTCACTCTACAGGTGACTGGGCCCACGTGGCTGGGTATCTCTATTCCAATTATACCTTTTTCTTAAAGATTTTATTTATTTATTTGAGAGAGAGAGAGAATGAGAGATAGCACGAGAGGGAAGAAGGTCAGAGGGAGAAGCAGACTCCCTGCTGAGCAGGGAGCCCGATGCGGGACTCGATCCCGGGACTCCAGGATCATGACCTGAGCCGAAGGCAGTTGCTTAACCAACTGAGCCACCCAGGCGCCCCTCTATTCCAATTATACCTTTAGCAACTGAAAAAATAATCCCAGGAGGGCCCATTGATCTACTTAGCCAATTATGAAACGTACTTGGGCCAAAATTTTATTTATTACTTGAAACCACAAACCTCCAACTGACTCATGGGCCACTGAATTGTTTTGGGTCCCCAGGAATTAGCATCAATTCAGAGCCAGTGTCTTACTACCCTGTTGTCTGAGTATTTCTCTCTCTGTGTCCCACTTTCCCACAATTACTCTGGTAAGTAGAAGAATTAGGTGAATATTTGAAAACAATAATACAAACTTACCAGACTCCCTTGTCTCCTTTATTTTTATTTATAACACTCATCACTACATGAAATTACACTAGTATTTATTTGATTTTTTGGTTATTGTTTATCTTATATCTTCCATGTTTTTTAAGATTTTATTTATTTATTTGAGATAGAAAAAATGAGACAGAGAGGATGAGAGGGGGGAGTGTCAGAGGGAGAAGCAGACTCCCTGCTGTGCAGGGAGACCGATGCGATGGGGGACTCGATCCCGGGACGCCAGGATCATGACCTGAGCTGAAGGCAGTCGCTTAACCAACTGAGCCACCCAGGCGCCCTATCTTCTATCTTCCTGATTAAAATATAAGCTCCATGAGGACTAGATGTTGTATTCATCGCTGTATCTCCAGGGCTTAGAGCAGTGGCTGATGCTTAATCATCACTTAATAAATAAATATTTGTTTAATGAACGAACATTTCTGGAAGGCAGTTTAGCAATGTGTATCAAAATCTTTAAAAAGATGTAAAGCCTACAGCCTAGAAATTTGACCTCTGGAAATTTATCTTTAAAATATACTTAGATCTGAATAACATTTGGTATTTAAAGAACTGTTCATTTATAGCATAAAATGTGAAAAAATGGAAATAACCTAAACATACAATTGGAGATTATTCATTCACTCATTCAATAAATCCTCCTACTAAATACCAGGCACAGGGCTAAGTGACAAGGACACCATAGTTAACAAGACCAAGATGATCCCTCAAGGAGCCCAAAGATATAGATATTGAGAGACTATTTTATTTTTTATTTTGGCCATAGAGCAAACAACTGAATGTTACTTTATAGATACCCCAACTAATAATAGCAATAATAATGAGGATACTTTACATTTGCATAGCACTTCTAACTTTTCAAAGTAATTCTCCAGCTATTATGTTTCTTAAAATTAGGTCATATTAAACTGCACTTGTACTTCATTATTAGATCTTTTCTGCGAAGAGAGTTGAGAGATTGTTGGCCCTTTTACGTTAATTATGGACATATGAGATGAATTAATCAAATTCTACTACATTTGCTATTAGGGTCAATTGTTGGGGGGGAAGCCATTCTCTGCAGGGTTTGGAGTAGGATGCAGCAGAAAGGATTATGCAAAAACAAAAGTTCTTAAAATGATTTTAGTTTTAAGTAGACCCTAAACCTATTGTCTTGATGAAGCATCATTAATAATCTACAAGAATACCACTATGTTGCAGAATCAAGTTAATTAGCAAAGGTAGATTTACAGTGAAGCTTCAGGGCCCCTCACTAGCATAGGCCCAACCCAAGGCTCTGGTCAATTGTAAAATTGACCAAAAAAAGACAATTTACCTCAATCAGTTCAGACTTTTCCCACCAAACTTTCCCTCTTTCACATTTTTCTTTTGTCAGATTATGCTAGAATGGCCACAGGAAGGGCTATCCATAGGATATGCAGCACCCCAGGCAAATATTTTTGTGGATCCCCTGTCTATATAAACACTTTCATTAAAATATATTGTAAAATCCATGGGTGTATGTGAGATAAAGTCAGAGCAGTGAGAGCATGGACTGGTGAGGGCCAATACATAGGCCTACACCCAGAGCTCAAGCATCATGGTTAACAGTGGACCATCAGTAGCTCAGAGCTCCAAACTGATCCTGTGTCAGATGTGAGTGATATTGACCTTAAATCAGTCTGTTGGCATTCTTCTGATGGCCCACATCACAAGATGCTATAAACAAATGCCCCACTGGCTAGTGAGTGCAACCCACCTACCAAGCCACTCTAAAACTGCATCCCACAGATCTTTGGGGAATCTCATCAATCCTGTACATGAGGAGATGGTCAGAGAGCATCTCAAGGGTTGAAATGAGGACCAGGGCCCATGCAGGCTGAGGTCCACTGTCAGGATGCCCCTGGATCCTGCCCCTGGATGCCCAGGATGCAGATGACACTACCAGTCCCAGCCACTTTCAGGAACCAGAGACAAACTTAGACAAATTTGAGGAAGGCACTCCAAAGTACATGGCCCCTCGGGGCATACACCCAGGGTAGAGGCTTTGCTCACTGGAGTCTAAGGGTAAATACTGGTCACAGGCATTTTTAATATGTAGTTAAGTGGATGTTGATTTAGATGAAGTATTTAGATAGTTTAGTGGAAATACATTTATTGACTTGCCATTATTTCCATGTGTTTTTAAATTATTGCTAGCCATCCCAATGCAGAAATGGCTTCCAGGAAATATTCCTACTCCCCACTGTGCCAAGTCACCCAGCATCATGACACAAAGGTGCAAGGCCAGAGGTGTGTCATGATAGGACACTTACACCAGAAAAATGTAGGTAGTAGGTAGGGGCAAGAAACAAAGTTTGAAAGTAGGGAGCCAGAAGTTAGTCTGTGGAAAAAATTTTCAATCCTTACAGTTCATATATGAAGGGAATATATAGAAATTTCCTTAAATTTAACAATAATCTTAATAACTTATATAAAATTATCAGTAACAAAGTGTGAGACCAAGGAAGCTTCTAAATAATTAATACTAAACATGCCAAAGGAGAAACTGGATTATCTTTCCATTTCCTCTACACGAAATGTTATAAAATCATTATCACAAGATAATAACACGATGGCCAAAGAGTATGCAACCAAAAATGTAGGAAAATGTATTCTAGAGGTCTTTTAGTCTACTAATAGATCTGCAATGTTTCTGTGATTTTTATGGCAGTCAACTTTTAAAATTTGTAACTTGCTGTGATTTCAGTTTTCATTCTATATAAATATTTATTTTCATATCTAATTTTTTATTCATTATTTTGAAAAGGCTGCCCAAATTGTATAAGCTTCCAGGCTCACAAAACCTAGATCTATCCCTTTTTATGCGGTTCTATCTTACACACTTTAAAATAGCTGACTTGTCAATTGAAATTTGCCATTGGCTATAAAAAGAGACATGTAGATTTATGAGTTCCTCTGGGTAGGAACTAGAGTATTTACTCCCCAAAAGGAGCCATTCACACATAGAATCAAATAAATGCATATATTCTTATCAAATGAGACTTTCACCAGATGTAAACATGCACATAAATACTCCCCAACCTCTTCATTCTGATTTTTAGAAGACAGGATCATATCGTGCCTGGCAAAGTTCCTGTTCCTGAGAATTCATTTAATTCCAAAGCAAGGTTTACATTAATTTCATCTTTGTTTTCCTACCAGCTCCTACTTTCATGAAATTCTCTTGGGAGAGGTTCCTAAAGCATTGAGGACTGTTACAGCCAGCTGTGTGGGGCTGGGCTAAGGGCCAATGTGTGTAAATATGTGGAAGGCCACTGGGTCAGCAGATCCTGGCTGGGTTCTTCTCAGGCCTCATCCTCTGAGGGGCGGTTCCACACTTCATCGCTAGGGAAACTGACTCCCACAGCCACATATGCTACCTATGACCCAAAAACACCATAGTGGAATTCGAGCCCTTGAGTTTAGGGTGGTCACTTTCCATGCAGCAGATGGAAAGAAGAGCAGGATTTCAGTGGGAGATGTTAGAAAGCTGGAACACTTTAGAGTTAATCTCCTATAATCTGATTTTAGAGCAGTTTCCATGGGACAAGGCAGGAGTAAGACAAGGTGCATCCTGTTACACTCAATATGTAAAGAAAGGATTACAACCAGTAACTTACTCTAAAGTTAGCTTCCACAATCAAACATGCTCTGATTCTCTGAATTTGTGCTGGTCAAGGTAATTAACATGAACTACCAGAACAAAAACAGAAACAAAATCCCAGTGGCTTAACAAAATAAAAATTTATTTCTGACCTACACAAAGTCCAGTATGAATGTTTGTGTGACTCTCCAAATAGTGACTCAGTCTGCTTCAGTCATGTGACTCTTCCCTCTTGCTGCCCTAGTGGGGGACACGTGGCAACGGAGAGTTGAGAAAACGGTGGACCAAGGAGAACTTTGACATACCCTGGAACTGGAGGTGGAGTTTATCCCTTCCGCCCACAGTGCACTGGTCAGGACTCAATCATATAGATTCATTTAGTGGATGAACAGACTGGGAAATATCACTTAACCATGTGCAAAGAAATGAAAGCAAATTGGTTTGGTGTCCTGGTAGCATCACCAAAAACCAGCTAAACCTGGAGTGTTCATGTCGGTTCTCCATACATCAAAAACATCGGCATGCTGAGAAACCTTGAGACACCTCCACCTATTGCTGGTGATCATATATTTGATTGTATGCTTTAAATTAATATGGAAAGGTTAGAATCTGGTTTGTATGATTCTTCTTGTGTTTGAGCAAATCGATTGAACGTGTCTCTTATTTGGTGCTAGGCTGGCATTTGCTACGTAGATTGAAGCTGAGAGAGTAAATATTGAAAAGTCAGAAATGTCCTCTGTCATCAATCTGCCATCTCTTCTAAGCCTCCCGAGTAACTCAGTGAAACTCTCTGGCCCCTAATATATTTTATTTCAGGCCAAATGCCATCCTGGAGTTTTGCAAGGCACTTGCAGTTATTTTAATAAACTAATTTGAACTGAGGAGTTAGGTTGGCTAATAATGGCCTCAGATTTTATCACCTCTCTGTTCTGATTTGCATTTTAACCAGCACTTTTCAACACCTTAATCAATGCTTTCTTCTTTTCAAGTGTTTCCTCAATAACGTTTCAGTGAAGATCAGCCTCTTAAGGTGCTGGTAAAGCATAAATGGGTAACATCCCTCCTTTAGTCAAGTTTAGATGTCCTCAATTGGCTGTGTTACAGCTCTTTTTCTTGGAGATTCATAATTTACCTGAGAACATTACAGATACTAGGAAATGCAATGAAGACATCAGTTTTCTTTGTTTATTCCAGTTTTCCCCAATTTTTTTCAACCATGGAATTGTTTTTCATTTGTACGTTTTCTGGTTTTGGGTTTTATTGTTTCTTTCTGGTTTTGCATAATTCATACACAAGTAACGATATATATCAAATGAGGAGATTTAAAGCCCAACAGAGGGCCAGTAAGGGTAATAGTAGAGGCAGGGGATTTTCTTATGGCCTCATGAGCCATCCTCTGTTTGTGGGGCTGTGACTGGTTTCAGCTTCTCATTCTTTCCATGGCCCAATCTCATGTGCATTTGTTGAGCTCCTGATTCTGTATTTTATCAATCAAAATCAATGTATCCCCAGTGATATATCAAAAAATACATATGAATCTAAATAATCAGTCCTCTCATGGGAATTCCAATCCCTCTTCCATTTAAATTAAAGAAAATTCTCAGGCAGCATCACTGTTTTCTTTCATCTGCTCCACATTAAAAAAAAAAAAACAAATCAAATTTTTAGTTTTTTGACTTTGGGCTTTGCACTTAAAGAGAAAAGAAGAACTTTGTTCTCTCAGAGGGAAGGACTTCTAGAAAAAAATAAACCAAATAAATCCAATGAGCCCCCTACCAGCAGTCCCCAACTCTTCCAGCTTTTACCCACTGGGGAAAAAAAATAAACTTTCCATTTGACTCTCCCTTGCTGACAGTCTTCCAACTGCATCACAAATTGAACTTTAAAATAAATAAATGAATAAAACCAGCTGCTATGGGATGGGAAATGCAGAGATGAATGAGTAGGACCTTTATGAGACAGGAAACCTCAGTATTCACTATTCTGAAAACATCCAAATCAGTGTTTTTGACATGGCCCTAATAAAAATGGGGAAATAAGGGTGTTTTCAGCAGTAGAGACTGATGACCACATGTAAATAAACACTTAAGGCTTTGTGTAGATGATTCACCCAAACTAGACAGTAAGAAGGCATTTAGGGCAACCTTAACCAACTCCTTCCCATTCCCAGCTCCTACTAAGAATCCACAAATATCAACCATTAGGAGAGCAAAAGACAGCACCTACCTGCTTGTTGGAGTTACTGAAATGACTGCAAAGGGTCACCTGTGTGCTGATGAGTGGTAGCTCCTCACCTATAGCTGCTTCTCATCCATCAGACATGATGCCTCCAACCAGATGAGGTTTGCAAAGAATGTTGGGTGCCTCCCCGCCATGCCTCTCTGTTCACTCAAGGTATGCATATATATCTCTTCTCTCCAAATGAGCTGTAAACTTGTTGGCAACTGGAGTGTCTTTTATGTTACTTTATAACCCTCACAATGTTTGGAACACTGCTTTAGACCTCACAGACATCCGGTGGGGAAAGGCACAGATCATGAGTCACAAGTCATGACTTGCAGGGTTTTGTTATATTATTTATTAAACATGTAACCTAAAGCAAGTCACAAGTTCTGTGGATGGCAGTCATATGTGACTTGAGAAACTCCTCTTCATTTCAACTTCAGCAACTCTGCTTTTGTCTATTTATATACTGGAATTCCATGTAAAGTGAATTTTGTTTAAAGAAAGCATTGTGATGCTTAGGAATATTTGGAAAACAGTGTTGTGTGAGAATGTGCTCAATAAACTGTAAAGCAGTGTAACTTATTTTTACAGCATTGCCTTGAGGTGTAATTTGCATAAAGGAAATGTACACATCTCCAGTGTACATTCAAGGAATTTTTTTAATATATGTATACACATGTATATACTATCCAGATAAAACTAGTAAGCATTTCCTTTACCCAAAGAGTTCCTTCATTCCATTCTCTGTTCATTAGCCCCTTCGCACACACATAGACCTGCCCCTGACAACCACTCACCTGATTTCTGTCACTTATTTTAGAGCTTCATATAAATCAAATCACATAGTATGGACCTTTCTGTATCTGGCTTCTTTTCTCACAACATAACATGTATGAGCCTCATCCATGTTGTTATACACAACTGAAGCTAATTTTTCCCATTGCTGCATAGGTTTCCACTGTATGACATTTTCACAATTTGTGTATCTGTTCTATGGAGCTGTTTCCAGTTTGGAACTATTATAAATAAAGCTGCTATCAATATTTGTGTCTAAGCCCTTCTGTGGTCATCTGTTTTTATGTCTCTTGGATAAACACTTAGGAATGGAACCGCTAGGTTATAGTGTACCTGCATGTTTACCTTTATGGTAAACTGTCAATCAATTTTCCCAGTTCGTTCTACCATTTTATATTCCTACCATCTAAGTATGAGTTTCACTAGCATTTGGTGGCATCAGTATTTTAAATTTTAACAATTGCAGTGGGTTCAAAATATCTCATCATGACTTTAATTTGCACTTCCTTGATTTTAAATACCTGTTTAAATGCATATGTGCATTCTAATATATTTTATAGGAGTGCTTGTACAAGTTTTTGCCCCTTTTTTTTAATTGGGTGATTTGTGGGATGCCTGGGTGGCTCAGTTGGTTGGGTGTCTGCCTTCAGCTCAGGTCATGGACCCAGGGTCCTGGTATCGAGTCCAGCATCGGGCTCTGTGCTCAGCAGGGAGCCTGCTTCTCCCTCTGCCTGCCACTCCCCCTGCTTGTGCTCTCTCACTCTCTCACTCCCTCTCTTTCTCTCCCTCTGACAAATAAATAAATAAAATCTTTTTTAAAAATTGGGTGATTTGTCTTTTTATCATTGGTTTCTAAGGGTTCTTTATATTCTAAATAACAGTCCTTTGTTAGATAGATGTGTTATGTTTTCTCCCTACTTGTGGCTTTTCACATTTTTAATAGTGTCTTTGAAGAGCATAATTTTTTTTAATTTTTATGAAGTCTCACTTAAAAAATCTTTGCCTATATAAGGCCTTAAAGATATTTTCTTCTTTCTTCTAGAAGCTTTACAAATTTAGCTTCCACATTTTGGGCTATCATGAAAAGTGTATATTTTTATTCATTAGTTTTCTACTTGGTCTTAATGAAGATGTTTGAGGATGCAAAATATCACAGACAACTTGAATTAAGACTTAGAATCTTGAGAAAATAGAAGATGGCGGAGGAGTAGGAGACCTGGATTTTGTCTGGTCTCAGGAATTCAGCTGAATAGGGATCAAACCATTCTGAACACCTACGAACTCAACAGGAGATCGAAGAGGAGAGTAGCAACAACTCTCTGATCAGAGAAGCGACCACTTACTAGAAGGTAGGACGTGCGGAGAAATGAATCCGAGGCGATATTTGGGAGGATAGACAGCGGGGGAGGGGGCCTCCATCGGCCGCTTCTGGCAAGTGCTAGAGCCGCGGAGCACAAAATTGGAACTTTTAGAAGTTGGTTCCGCTGAGGGACGTCGCTCCGGTGGCTAAGCAGGAGGTGGAAACCTCGCGGGACAGTGTGGACTCAGGACCCTTGGGGTCACAGAAAGACCGGGGGTGCCTGAGTGCGGCAGAGCTCCCAGGTATCGGAGCGGGGAAGCCGGCTGCAGAGACGGAGCCGAGGCGCGGGCTCTCAGCTCGGGGTGGCCATAAACTGACCCGCGGTACATTCGGGCCACTGCTCCTCCAGCAGGGACCCAACAAGCGGCAGAGCCGGGGAGAGTCCCCTTCCTCCCCCGGGAGGAGCGGCGCAGGAATGCACCGCAGGGATCTGCTGGGTTTGGAGACTCCATACAGGGTCGGGTGCCAGAGATAGAAACGCTTGGTCACAGGCTGGGTGAGCACGGAGTACGGCCGGAGACCAGGGAGATGGGAGTGATTGACTGCTTTTCTCTGGGGGCGGGGAGCGGGGTCCCGAGTTCTCGGCACCTCTAGGCAGAGAGTGGGAGGCCACCATTTTCACCCTGGTCCTCCAAAGCTGTACCGAGAGCTTGCAGGGAACAAAAGCTCCTGAGAGCAAACCCGAGCAGCTTGCTTAGCCCGGACCGACAAGGGCGGGGCAATTCGGCTTCCGGCAAAGATACTTGAAAACCACGGCAACAGGCCCCTCCCCCAGAAGATCAGCAAGAACAGCCAGCAAGCCAAGACCAAGTTTACCGATCAAGGAGAATGGGAGAACTCCAGCGCTAGGGGAACACTGCACATAGAATTCATGGCATTTTTACCAAGATTCATTAGTTTTTCAAAGTTAATTTTTTTAACTGTTTTTTTTTAATTTTTCTTTTTCCCTTTTTCAACCAACATCTTATCAATCCCTTTTTTAAAAAAACATTTTTTATTTTTCATTTTCAGAGTCATATTTTATCCCTTCATAGTTACCCTTATTTTTGGCATATATATATATAAGTTGTTCTTTCTTTAAAATTTTAAAATACAGTTTCTTCTAACAGATCAAAATATACCCTAAATCACTAGTGTATGGCTTTGTTCTACTCTCTTGCCTGATCACATTCTCTCCCTTTTTTTTTCTTTTTTTTTAAATCTTCTTTCTTTTTTCAAACAACTTCTTATCAATTCCTTTTATAAAATCTTTTCTAATTTTCATCGTTACAGTCATCTTCCATCCCTTCATTGTATCAACCCTTATTTTGTACATATATGTCTTTCTTCCTTTAAAATTTTAGGAGGCACTTTCTTCTAACAGACCAAAATACGTCCAAAATCTAATGTTGTGGCACTGATCTATGCACTAGCCTGATCATATTTGATCATATTCTGTTTTTGTTTTGTTTTGTTTTGTTCTGTTTTTGTTTGTTTTTATCTTTTTCTTTCTCTTTTTCTTTTTTTTTCTCTTTCATTTTCCTTTCTTTCCCTTTCTTTTCCCCTGGTTTCAGGTCTTTTCTGATTTGTATAGAGTATATTTAATGGGGACGTTGTTAACCTGTTAGCATTTTGTTCTCTCATTTATCTGTTCTCCTCTGGACAAAATGACAAGACGAAAAAAATCACCTCAGCAAAAAGAACAAGAGGTAGTACCATCTGCCGGGGACCTACTCAATACAGACATTAGTACGATACGGACTGAGAGTTCAGAATCGTGACTTTAAAGATACTAGCTGGGCTTGAAAAAAGCGTGGAAGTTATTAGAGAAACTCTTTCTGGAGAAATAAAAGAACTAAAATCTAACCAAGTCGAAAACAAAAAGGCTATTAATGAGGTGCAATCAAAAATGGGGGCACTAACTACTAGGATAAATGAGGCAGAAGAGAGAATGAGTGATATAGAAGACCAAATGATGGAAAATAAAGAGGCTGAGAAAGAGAGAAACAACTACAGGATCACGAGGGCAGAATTCAAGAGATAAGCGATACGATAAGACGAAACAAAATTAGAATAATTGGGATCCCAGAAGAAGAAAGAGAGAGAGGGGCAGAAGGTATATTAGAGCAAATAATAGCAGAGAACTTCCCTAATGTGGGGAAGGAAACAGGCATCAAAATCCAGGAGGTACAGAGAACCCCTCTCAAAATCAATAAAAAGAGGTCAACACCCCGACATCTAATAGTAAAACTTACGAGTCTCAGAGACAAAAAAAAAATCCTGAAAGCAGCTCGGGAGAAGAGATATGTAACCTAAAATGGTAGAAACATTAGATTGCCAACAGACCTATCCACAGAGACCTGGCAGGCCAGAAAGGACTGGCATGATATCTTTAGAGCACTAAACGAGAAAAATATGCAGCCAAGAATACTATATCCAGCAAGGCTGTCATTGAAAATAGAAGGAGAGGTAAAAAGCTTCCAGGACACACAAAAACTAAAGGAACTTGCAAACACGAAACCAGCCCTACAAGAAATATTGAAAGGGGTCCTCTAAGCAAAGAGAGAGCCTAAAAGCAGCATAGATCAGAAAGGAACATAGACAACATACAGTCACAGTCACCTTACAGGCAATACAATGGCACTAAATTCCTATCTTTCAATAGTTACCCTGAATGTAAATGGGCTCAATGCCCCAATCAAAAGACACAGGCTATCAGATTGGACTAAAAAACAAGACCCATCAATATGCTGTCTGCAAGAGACTCATTTTAGACTCAAAGACAGCCCCAGATTGAAAGCGAGGGGGTAGAAAACCATTTACCATGCTAATGGACACCAAAAGAAAGCTGGGGTGGCAATTCTTATATCAGACAAATTAGATTTTAAAACAAAGACTGTAATAAGAGATGAAGAAGGACACTATATCTTACTTAAAGGGTCTATCCAACAAGAAGCTCTAACAATTGTAAATATCTATGCCCCTAACATGGGAGAGGCCACTTTTATAAGGCAATTAATAACAAAAGCAAAGAAACACATTGACAACAATACAATAATAGTGGGGGACTTTAACACCCCTGACTGAAATGGACAGCTCATCTAAGCAAAAGATCAACAAGGAAATAAAGACTTTAAATGAAACACTGGACCAAATGGACTTCACAGACATATTCAGAACATTCCATCCCAAAGCAACGGAATACACGTTCTTCTCTAGTGCCCATGGAACATTCTGCAGAATTGATCACATCCTAGGTCACAAATCAGGTCTCAACCGATACCAAAAGATTGGGATTATTCCCTGCATATTTTCTGACCACAGTGCTTTGAAACTAGAACTCAATCACAAGAGGAAAGTCAGAAAGAACTCAAATACATGGAGGCTAAAGAGCATCCTACTAAACAATGAATGGGTCAACCAGGATATTAAAGAAGAATTAAAAAAATTCATGGAAACCAATGAAAATGAAAACACAACTGTTCAAAATCTTTGGAATACAGCAAAGGCAGTCCTGAGAAGAAAGTATATAGCAATACAAGCCTTTCTCAAGAAACAAGAAAGGTCTCAAATACACAACCTAACCCTACACCTAAAGAAGCTAGAGAAAGAAGAGCAAATCAAGCCGAAACCCAGCAGGAGAAGAGAAATAATAAAGATCAGAGCAGAAATCAATGGGATAGAAACCAAAAGAACAGTAGAACAGATCAACGAAACTAGGAGCTGGTTCTTTGAAAGAATTAACAAGATTGATAAACCCCTGGCCAGACCGATCAAAAAGAAAAGAGAAATGACCCAAATCGCCAAAATCATGAATGAAAGAGGAGAGATCACAACCAACACCAAAGAAATACAAACAATTATAAGAATATATTATGAGCAACTCTATGCCAGCAAATTAGATAACCTGGAAGAAATGGGTGCATTCCTAGAGATGTATCAACTATCAAAACTGAACCAGGAGGAAATAGAAAACCTGAACACACCTATAACCACTAAGGAAACTGAAGCAGTCATCAAAAATCTCCCAACAAACAAAAGCCCAGGGCCAGATGGTTTCCCAGGGGAATTCTATCAAACATTTAAAGAATAATTAATACCTATTCTCCTGAAACTGTTCCAAAAAATAGAAATGGAAGGAAAACTTCCAAACTCGTTTTATGAGGCCACCATTACCTTGATCCCAAAACCAGACAAAGACCCCATCAAAAAGGAGAATTACAGACCAATATCCTTGATGAACATGGATGCAAAAATTCTCACCAAAATACTACCAATAGGATCCAACTGTACATTAAAAGGATTATTCACGATGATCAAGTGGGATTTATCCCTGGGCTGCAAGGTTGGTTCAACATCCGCAAATCAATCAACGTGATACAATACATTAACAAAAGCAAGAACAAGAACCATATGATCCTCTCAATAGATGCAGAAAAAGCATTTGACAAAGTACAGCATCCTTTCTTGATCAAAACTCTTCAGAGTATAGGGATAGAGGGTACAAACCTCAATATCATAAAAGCCATCTATGAAAAACCCACAGCGAATATCATTCTCAATGGGGAAAAGCTGAGAGCTTTGCAGATGATATGATACTGTATGTGGAAAACCCAAAAGACTCCACCTCAAAACTGCTAGAACTCATACAGGAATTCAGTAAAGTGGCAGTATATAAAATCAATGGCACAGATATCAGTGGCATTCCTATACACCAACAACAAGACAGAAGAGAGACAAATCAAGGAGTCGATCCCATTCACAATTGCACCCAAAACCATAAGATACCTAGGAATAAATCTAACCAAAGAGGCAAAGGATCTGTATGCAGAAAACTCGTGAAAGAAATTGAAGAAGACACAAAGAAATGGAAAAACATTCCATGCTCATGGATTGGAAGAACAAACATTGTGAAGATGTCAATGCTACCTAGAGCAATCTACACATTCAATGCAATCCCCATCAAAATACCATCCACTTTTTTCAAAGAAATGGAACAAATAATCCCAAAAGTTGTATGGAACCAGAAGAGACCCCGAATAGCCAGAGGAATCTTGAAAAAGAAAAGCAAAGCTGGCGGCATCACAATTCCAGACTTCCAACTCTATCACAAAGCTGTCATCATCAAGACAGTATGGTACTGGCACAAAAACAGACACATAGATCAATGGAACAGAATCGAGAGCCCAGAAATGGACCCTCAACTCTGTGGTCAACTCATCTTTGACAAAGCAGGAAAGAATGTCCAATGGAAAAAAGACAGTCTCTTCAACAAATGGTGTTGGGAAAATTGGACAGCCACATGCAGAAGAACGAAACTGGACCATTTCCTTACACCACACGCAAAAATAGACTCCAAATGGTTGAAAGACCTAAACGTGAGACAGGAGTCCATCAAAATCCTAAAGGAGAACACAGGTAGCAACCTCTTCGACGTCAGCCACAGCAACTTCTTCCTAGAAACATCGCCAAAGGCAAGCGAAGCAAGGGCAAAAATGAACTATTGGGATTTCATCCAAGATAAAAAGCTTTTGCACTGCAAAAGACAGTCCACAAAACCAAAAGACAACCGACAGAATGGGAGAAAATATTTGCAAATGACATATCAGATAAAGGGCTAGTATCCAAAATCTATAAAGAACTTATCAAACTCAACACCCAAGGAACAAATAATCCAATCAAGAAATGGGCAGAAGACATGAACAGACATTTTTCCAAAGAAGACATCCAAATGGCCAACAGACACATGAAAAAGTGCTCAACATCGCTCGGCATCAGGGAAATCCAAATCAAAACCTCAATGAGATACCACCTCACACCAGTCAGAATGGCTAGAATTAACAAGTCAGGAAACGACAGATGTTGGCGGGGATGTGGAGAAAGGGGAACCTTCCTACACTGTTGGTAGGAATGCAAGCTGGTGCAACTACTCTGGAAAACAGTATGGAGGTTCCTCAAACAGTTGAAAATAGGGCTACCATACGATCCAGCAATTGCACTACTGGGTATTTACCCCAAAGATACAAATGTAGGGATCCGAAGGGGTACGTGCACCCCAATGTTTATAGCAGCAATGTCCACAATAGCCAAACTGTGGAAAGAGCCAAGATGTCCATCGACAGATGAATGGATAAAGAAGAAGTGGTATATATACACAATGGAATATTATGCAGCCATCAAAAGGAATGAGATCTTGCCATTTGCAACGACATGGATGGAACTGGAGGGTGTTATGCTGAGTGAAATAAGTCAATCAGGGAAAGACATGTATCATATGACCTCGCTGATATGAGGAATTCTTAACCTCAGGAAACAAACTGAGGGTTGCTGGAGTGGTGGGAGGTGGGAGGGATGGGGTGGCTGGGTGACAGACATTGGGGAGGGTATGTGCTATGGCGAGCGCTGTGAATTGTGCAAGACTGTTGAATCACAGATCGGTACTTCTGAAACAAATAATGCAATATATGTTAAGGGAAAAAAAAGAAGAAGAAGATAGCAGGAGGGGAAGAATGAAGGGGAGTAAGTCGGAGGGGGAGAAGAACCATGAGAGATGATGGACTCCGAAAAACAAATTGAGGTTTCTAGAGGGGAGGGGGTTGGGGAGATGGGTTAGCCTGGTGATGGGTATTAAAGAGGGCACGCTCAGCGTGGAGCACTGGGTGTTATGCACAAACAATGAATCATGGAACACTACACCAAAAACTAATGATGTATGGTGATTAACATAACAATAAAAAATTTTTTAAAAAGACTTAGAATCTTGATTGAGATATTAATAAAGAGTGTCTTGAGTCTAATCTCATTGTGTTTGTCTACCCAAACAAGTTGTAAAAGAATTGGAAGGAGGACCCTTTAGACAGTGAAAAAGGGCACCATCCATGATAAAGCCAAGACAAGAGGCATGAACCAGGATTATTTCTGGCAAACTCAGACATGTTGTCACTCTAAATTCAAATCTTCTGACACTACATTAAGGATCATCCTTGGATATTTCCCATTCATAGTGACTTCAGTTAATAAAGGTTTATTTCTCTAGCATACCTATACTTATTGCAACTACAAAAACAGTATTGAGATGTCAAAAACAGTTGACTGAACTCATCAGGGTTGTCTCTCATCAGATGTTTCAAAATCAAGACTTGTAACTTTTGCATCCTTCAAGATTGACCACTAAGATGGAAAAAAGAATTTTCAACCCTGGTGTTCTGTAAGTCCTTTGGGGAGTTCTCCTAAAAAGATATATTGTTCCTGCTCCAGTTTGCATCACCATTTGGTTTAATTATTATTTGTAATTGGGAAATAATTAGATAAAATGATGATGTAAACCCCAGTGGAAAATAGACATCTCTTAAGAACTCTAATGTTTTCTGTCACTTAAAAGGAAGGGGATATGACTTACTGGAGGAAAAAACTAATTAGAAAAGCAGACACATCTTCTCCCTCTCCTCATATTTCAGGCATGCTGGCAAGTGCTCAGAAATGATCAGAGAGTGGCCTATTTCTCAAGGACCCCAGGAGAGCATGATAATTTAAATCATCATCTCAGGAAAGCGCCTTGAGCACTTGTCTTTGCCGTTTTATGATCTTCAGTGAGAAGAGAGAGTTTGGCTCTCCAGACTGGCATGGCCATGCAAACTATGGGCTGAAGGAAAACCGAGGTCACACCCACACCAAAGTGAATATAGGCAAGTTAGAAACCCTGCCAAGAGAAACACATTTGAGCAAAGTGAGGAGCCAGAAATGTTTAAAACAATGCTGTCCCCCAGCAAAATGAAAACAAAATTTTTATCCCGGGACACCAACCAGCTTTCAGAAAAGTTTGACAACACAAGGAGATGAGAGTGAAGGGATTAGATGTTCAGATGTGGGCCCAGCAACTTCACACCCTTCAGTAGACCTAAAACTCTCTGTTTGGAATTAGATCCTTTTATTTAAAAGTTGGATTACAATAACAAAAACAAAAATCAGTTAACTGCTCAAGAAAAAAATATTTTCACCAAAAAGAAAGCCAATTTTATAAAAATGACATCTCGAAGAAAGTCCTATTTAAGTAGCCACACTTTGAAAATGCAAATATTTATTAATAAATCATAACGTGGTCATTAGAAGATGAAAAACAGGAAGGTTTGAAAATAAAGAAGTACGATTGCAAATATACCAAAATGTCCTAAATGCTTTCTCCCAGCTGGTCCAGTTCGACTTGCATCCCTTGACAATTAGAAAGTCAATCTGGCTCTCTGAGACTCAGTTCTTGGCTATAAACCAGAAAATTTGTACATGGTCTTAGACCAGCCTCTCTCTAGCAAAAAGCAGTAATGTCAACATACCCAGGCACAAAAATTAATCCCAAGTTAATGAGTTCTAAGAACTTCAAGTACAACCTGACTCTGGATAGATGTCCTTTTTTCTTCACTTTCCCCTCATTCCTCCACTTATGAAAACAATGATTCCCCAGACTTATTCCAAGGTTCATCGGAAATTTTGGCTATGTAGGACGTAGGCACACTCAAAACCGCACTTTCCAAATTGTTCAAAACTAAGTAGTGAATAACCACGAAATAAAGGACCCCTGTGCTTGGTAGTGTGACACAGAGACCAGTGAGGACCGTGGACAAGATAAGCTACTGTGAGGAAAGGCTTGTTTTGAGAAGGTGTGATTCTAGCCGAATGTTGGAGGAGCACCTAGGTGCTGAAGAAAAGGGGTACTCTTGGCAAAGGCACCTAGATAGGCACAAAATCAACATGCACAAGAGGGTGAGAGAGGAGTCTGATCAGACCAAGATACTAGTGTGGTGAAGAACTTGAGGTGGGAGTACAAAGAGAGCCCCAGCGGACTGGACCATGAGGTGCCTTCTATATCACACAGTGCATGAGCTTTCACAAACTGGTGATGATTCTTTGGAAAATCAAAGGACTGTCACATCACAATAAGCACAAGTCCTGCCATACAAAGTGCCTACTAGAACATCCATGTCCGTTGGGTTTTTGAAGAAAAGATCAATGGGAGTGTGTTGGCGGGGAGGGAATAAAGTTATATGATTATTGGGAGCTTTATGTGAATGGTAAAGAGTCAAATCAAAATCACTGGACCAGATTCTCCCAATTTATTCAGACTTATAGATCATATCAGAGGTCATTTTTAACAAGGTGAATAAACATAAATCCTTGCCTCTTCTTCACATTACCTACTTGACCTCTCTATTAGTCCCTCTTTTGACTGATATGACTTTGAAATCCATGATCCATTTCTCTTCCCATCAGTTTTATTTTAGAAAAATGACTCTCTGAAAAAAAGTGCCCTGATGGGTAGTATTTGCCAACGTGCATGGTGTAAATCTCCTACCATGGCCAATTTCAAGCTTCCAATATGTGGAACTTGTTCCAAGTTTTGTGGGAAAGTAAAGTTGGAGAAAAATGCGCAAAATCCACCCTTGCAAGCTGGAAAGAATCAGTCATAAAAGAGCATTGTACCAACTCCTAATTTTTCTATCTTTGAAATGGATCTTCTGTCCTATCTTTTTGGATTCTGACTCCTTGAGCGTCCCAGTTAACTTGCCTGTGTTCCTATGAGATTTCCTGGGTTGCTCCTTCTCCTCCCAGGAAAGATTTCTGAGTCTGGAAGCAAGAAAGGCATATTGACCATTTACTCTCTCCTGCCACATCTTTACTGGTCACAAGAAGGATGGGAAATGAAAAAGTAAGTCAATTTAAGTCCATCTCCTCCTTCTAAAGTAACAGTAAAAAACCTTGCCTAGCTAAGGGTGAGTTAATATTATTAGGTTCAAAACAGAAAATAGTGTGTTGTCTTTTATATAACACACCAGATGTGATAAATTGACTCAAGAGGTCTCATTTTGAAAATCTCCTTATTCATAAAAACTCTGTTTACTGTTTTGTATGTTTATGCTATTCAACATAGAATGTTTGGAAACTAATTAGTACAATATTTGGGGTCTTTTTTCCTCTTCAGTATTCCTTTTGTAATTAATGTCATGGATTCTTTCAAAACCAAGGGAAAAATATTTTAAGAATGTTTTTGTTCATTCTTTGTTGAAACATGGTTTAATGTTTATTATCATAATTTTGATTGCTATTGCACCACCTCAAGTGCTGTATTTTGTACTTCGTGAGCTATCATTTGGCTCACATTCATGATTTGTGCATTAATACCATTCAAGGTTATGCAATAACAATCAGAAATTATGATAATAAACATTGAACCACATTTCAACAAAATAGGATAAACTCATGTGAAGGGTTTTTTTTTTAATCTTTTCCTTAACAAAGCATCTTATGCTTCAGTGACACTTTAATTACCAAGAAATTACCCAAGAAAATATGTAATTATTTCTAGTAATTGACAGTGACTCTATATGTAACACTTCTTTATGTTAAAATAATTGCTAAAATGTGACCTTTTTTCCCCCAGACATGTGGCTTAATTGATTGCATTCTGCTTTTCAGATAAAAAGGTAATAAAAATAACATCACTAAAGTACATAAGTAACTCCAGTTCAATTGAGGACTGTTTTAGTGACCTCAAAAACAGTTTTTGATAATGACCAGCATTAATGAAATTATCCTGATGAATTTAGGGGTAATTATTTCAATTTCTCAATTTACCCCAATGTACTATAACATTCTCTTTCCCAGAAAGTCTTTGCCAGTCATTCTAAAAATCTCATGTACATTGCAAAGAAGAACATTCCCTAAGTGGCTATTCAAAAGATCAAAATCCTTTGCTTATGTATGAACATTCATTAAAAGAAGAAGAAAAGGCTCTCCTCTCAAAAATTAAAGCCACTCTTGGGAGAAAATCATTTTGATCCCCTCTCTAAAATTTCAATACTTTATGATTCTATAAAATCTATTCATAACGTGGACACATTCTTTAAATTAAAAAACCAATAGCTCAAATGTGTCCATCTCTCTGTTTCCTGTTTTTCCACCTGACAGTTTGGTCTAGTGAGAGCCTTAACTCAAGAACCAGATACACAGCCCCTTCCACAAACCTCTGCTTTTATTATTTTCCCACTGCTTCTTTCCTTCTCTCAGGACAAACCATCTACCAGATAAGCCTTTGCCATTACACACTGTCCCTTTTGCAACTGACCAACATGGTGAATTTTTGTAACCAATAATGCACAAGACCATGATGCACACAATAACATAACATCAGTGTAGTTTAATCTGAATGAAAATCAATACAGATTTCCACACAAAAGAGAGGTACTGCAATTTTTTAAGGCCTGGACATTGTAGAACACAGACATCCTTTTGTATGTTTCTAACCTCCTTGTAAAAATCACCTTCAGGATGTTTCTCCTACTGAAATTTTAAGATAATGCATGAAAGTCTAAAACCAGAGTAAAAGAAGTCTGACATTTCTGCTATGTGATCTCTGGGAGGAATGGCATGGGAAGCTACTCTGGAAACTATGGATGCCTAAAGATTTGGTGAAGCCACTTGTTGAAGAGATGGTGGGAAGGAGTAAAGGATGAGGTAAATGATGGGTCCTTGGTCCCTCAGGTATTATTCACCCAGAACCTCTCTGAATTTATCTAGTGTATATATTGGGTTTTTCAGTTGGTTATAATTTGAAGAAACTCTTCATTTTCTCTCAGTTTGTAGATTAGAGAGTGGTATTTTTGTGAGTACAAACGATTTGCCCTGAGTTGAACACCTGCTCAGTGGCAATGCTAGCTCTAGAGTAGAGCATAAATGACTCTCAGTCCAGAGCTCCTCTTTCTAGAAGGAATCTCTCTCCGGATAAAGGGCTCCAGTGTTTTGATTAATAGTCTGTAGGCTGATCTTTAGAGTTATCACCATGTTTCCTCAGGGAGATAAACTCCACCAGGGAGAGATCTAAGGCAACAAGCATCACTGAACAAAAAATATTGGCCCTGAATCAGGACTCAGCTTAATGTAATATGCCGGAGCGTGTAATATAATCCTTTCTCTCTTCATCCAGGCTCCAATTAGCCAGCCATGCCCTTGGGAAACTGTTACTCGGCATATAGATGCCTGGATACAGAGCCGGGCTTACCACTCATTATGTAGACATTTACTATTTATTGGCTGAAATCTTCAGCACAACCTCTTCAACACAGTGGATTTAACAAGGATGACAACAATGCCTTTTGCCTTCAGTGTACATTCTGGTCCAATCTCCTATATATTTTGCATGGCTCCTTTCCTCCTACTCCGTTGGCTGCCGATTTCATCTTCAATGGAATGGGATGCCTGAAAGCGTAGTGCTTTTGGAATAATTTTTCCTGTGTTTGTTTTCCACTTGTCTTGATAAATTTTAAGTTTGACAGCAAGAAAAGGCTTTCTATTTTTCTATGAGCCAGAGAGGGTCTCATCACTCAACAAATCCCGTGAGCTTTTACTTTCTCAGCACTGTGTCCTTCTTCTGACCTTAAACTTTCTCACTGCCTGGAAAGAAAGCTTTTCATGAGAACTCACAAAGCCCTACAAGCTGAGTTTGACAATGAGACAAGCAATGAACAGGGCAGATCATCGTCAGAGGAAACTACAAATTTCCTCATCAAAAATCATTTGTTTAACATAAAACCCAGGAGTCTACTGCAAGCGAACTGCCTTACTTCCAGCAGCTTATAATTTCTTAGGAACACAGAATAACAGTGGCACTCACAGAATCAAATGATTTTATTTCTCTTTTCATTAAACCCATCTTCCCCTTGTTTCTACATGGAAGGATCCTCAGCTGCTTTCAGTCCAGCCTCAAGGAGAGCCCATTAGCTGGAGCAGAAACGTTGTATCCCCTCTGCTCTTTCTGGTTGGAATTCCATTTGAGACCCTGACCCTAAGAGAAGCAAAAAAAGGAAAGGGGTGAAGAGCAACATTAAGGAGGAGAAAACCAACCTGCCCTGAGCACCCAGTGGTTGGCAAGCTTCTCCTGAGTCATTGATTGAGGGTAGGGTCCTGTCTGCTGTTAACTCACTAAGTGACAACGGGAAAGTTGTTTCACCTGCTGAGTGCAATTCCCTCATTTTAAAACAGCACCAATAACTCTACGCACCCCCCCGCCTTTGTGGAATACTTGTGACATTTAAGCAAAATAAGGAATGCCCAATGATTGACCCAGTGCTGGCCCAAGCTTGATATTCAAAAAGGCCACTGACTAATTTTAAATGTCCTTTAATCTTCTTATCAATCCTTCGAAGCAAGTATTATTCCCATTTTACAGATGAGCACAATGGGGCATAGACGATAACGGAGTTTGTACAAGACCACATAAGCTTTGCTATTCGTGGCACCTTAGCTTCCTTGTAGGTAGCAGCCTCTACAGTGAATTTCAGACTCCCATGATTTTTTGATATATGAGCAGAGAAGTGACACCGTTTTGCCTAAACCTACCCTCGGGTTGTGGGGTCTAACTCTACTCTTGGCAGGAGGGGACAGCTCAGTCCAGGCATCAAAGAGAAAATCACTCGTGGTAAGAAGATCATGTCTTCCCCTAAACCACTGACAGCGGGCTTTCCCACCCAGGCACGTGGAGTACTCCCCCTCCCCCTCCAATGCTGTGAGATTCCAAAACCCACTGGGTAGGGAGTCACCAGCTTGTAATTGTTCTGCATTTAATTTTACACCCACTGTAAACAGAGTCAAGGTTCGGGCCAGTGTGCTTCAAATAATACCCAGGTTATTGTTCCAGATATTGTGGGGCACTTATTTCAGTCAGGCAAGGATAGGCTGCAATATTTAAGTCCCAGGTTCATTGTAAACAAAGAAAATCCATCAAAACCGGAATATCTCAAGAGAAATCCTTTCCAGGCTTTCATTACTGACTGCAAAGGATAAAAATCTTTCAGCTTGCTGATGGTTTGATGTCCCCATACACATTTACAGTGAGGTGATTGTTTTGTTCGGGTGAAGGCTTATACCTCCTCTGAAGCAAACCCATGGAAACAGTGTTGTTAAATATGTATGTGGATCTTCAAAGCCCATCGGTGTCACCTGGCTTAGCGTCTAGACTCAATACCGTGCCAGAGAGAGGAAATGTTATTCGAATGTCCCTTCCAGATGGTTGAGCTCTTGGCTACTGGATGGATGTTATACCAAGCAATAGCTTCCATTTTAAAAGCTGGGAATTAAAAGATCAATGACTTTGCTTCCTTCCAGTCTCAGAAACTCAGCATGGGGCCTTAAGTTAATGGCCTAAGCTTACTGTGCCTCTCTTTAGCCATCTGTAAAGTGGGAATAGTAACTGTCCTTCTTGTCTCCTAGGGCTTGTATTTGTCAGTGTTTTCCAGAAAAATAGAACTAGTATACACACACCCGGACATATATTCACAGATTTAAGGAATTGGCTCACACAGGTGTGGGGATTAGTAAGTCTGAAATCTGTAGGGCATGCCGGCAGTCTGGAAATCCAGGGAAGAGTTGATGTTGCAGTCTTGACTCAAAATTCCAAAGGGGCAGGCTGGAAACTCAGACAGGATTTCTATGTTGCAATCTTGAAGCAAAATTTCTTCTTCATTGGGGAGCCGCAGCTATTGCTTTTAAGGTCTTCAATTGATTGGAAGAGGCCCACCCTGATTGCAAAGAGTAACATGCTTTACTTCAAGTCAATTGATTGTAAATTAATCATATCCACAAATACCTTCACAGCAACGTCTAGACTAGTGTTTGACCAAACAACTGGACACCGTGACATAGTCAAGTTGACCCATAAAATTAACCATCACAGGGCTATTTTCAAGGTCACAGCAGAGGTCATACGTAAGAAAGGACTTTCAAAGATATGAAGAGCTGCACAAATATTAAGTTTTTAAATAAATTTTGAACTCCTGTGTCACATGAGGTTCTGAGGAATGTGGAGGTGAATAAATCAAAAGACCTGTCCTCAAAAAGCTTACCATCTATTTGAGATGCCAGGATTAAATGCACGGGGAGTGAAATGCTACAAGGCTATACAAGGAAGTGCTGAAGGAACAGCCTGAAGACACAAGAGCCTGTGGGTCAGAGAGGTTGCAAAAAGCCAAAGGATCCCATGGAGTCTCTTTGAAAGGCATCCCTTCCCCAGAAAAGCCTTAGCAGTCATTCACCCCATTCTCATCCAAATTACGCTCCCCTATCACTTTCTCTCATGACATTTGACTTTTGTTTTTCTTTGCAGCTTATTGCAATACATGAGTATTCATTTATTTGCATGTCTCACTGTTTAATAGTGTTCTTGCCCAAACTGAAATTCCATGAGAGCAAGGAGGTTTGAATTGTTGTTGTCACCATTACCTGCCTAACATTTAACACAGTACTTAACATGGGATAGGTGTGCAAATTATAGTCTGTGAGGTTTGAATAAGTGGCTATACATATCAATGTTTTCCCCACAACAAAACTTTGCCGACTTTTCAGGAAGAAAAATTGAAAATTGTACCATAAACAACCATATATACACTCCCTAAATTCAATAATTGTTAATATTTTTGCCATTTTTGAAAGATCTCTTTCATTTCCTTATCCCTCTAGTTTTATTGCTAAATCATTTGAAAATAAGTGGCTGATGTCATGACACTTTATCCCTTGAATATTTTAGTATACATCTCTTAAAAATAAGGTGTATGTCCCATACAACCCCAATACCACTAGCCAGCCTAAAAAACTAGCAATAATTCCCCACTCTTCTCCCATTTCCAGACCATATTCAAGTTTCCCCAAATGACATTTAAAGCCCTTTTATTTTTATTAACCAGTATGTAATCAAAATTCTGGAAACACTTCCTAACACATACCTACCCCCTGCACACACATACACACACACACACACACACACACACACACACACACACACACCTTTTTAAAAGAAAATTTTGCTTTGAGGTCTTGAAGAACCGATTCAATTATCTTGTAGAATGTTCCATATTCTAGATTTGTCTGCTTGTTCCCTTATAGTGTTATTTAACTTTTTCTTCCAGCCTCTGTATATCCTAGAAACAAGAAGTTAGGCCAAAAGGCTTGATGAGATTCAGCTTAAACATGTTTTCAGAGAAGACTTGATAGGCAATGTTTCTTACTTCATATTGCATCCTATCGGGAGGCATGCATGTCAGCATGTCCAGCATTCGGGAGTGCCAAGATTAATCACATGATCAAGACAGTGACCACCTGACCTCTCTCTTATATTGGTGCATTGTCCCCTTTGTATGAGCAGGAACTCATTCAAGCACATTTTTGAAAATTACTTGTAATTGCAATCCCAGTTAAATTCCTTTTTCTGGCCCTTAACACTGTTCAAAAAGCTAATTTACTTGTAAAACTTCCTTAACCCTTTTCTTCTGGAGTTGGGGCAGAGAGGTAACTGCATGGGGAGGGTTTCTTCAATTACCTTTGCAGAAAATGTTGCTGAGCTCAAACTCAAGTCTTCATGAATTTTAAAATAAAAGCACCCCCTCCATATATTTTAAAAGACAGCATTTTGTACAAATCTTTGACTATAGCATTTTTCACTCAGCATTAATTACATATATCAACTTTTCATCCTTCCTGTAAACTGATATTATTTATTAAACTCACAAGAAAAGACACGATTAATCTTTATGATTCATTGTTTCTCCTGCAAAGAACTAAAGCGTACACAGAGTTGAATTTTTCCCCTCCTGGGGTTGTATAATTGGGTTAAATCAGTGCTGTTCAAATCAGAGTACCACTGGGGGGGGTTGTGTGGCAGTCTGCTGGGGGTACTCAATAAACATGGGGACTCTTTCTGAAGCATAATTTTTTTCCTTAATGGTAAGTAATGTAAAACATCTTTATATCCCAAAATAAGCTTATATACAATTGCAGAATAAAGTGAAAAAATTCACTTGAATTTAAAGATAGAACATAAGGCCACTTTAAGTGAGCCGGCAGTCAGTACAAGCTTTATGCCTTACCACTTGCCATAGCCTCCCCAACACGCCCCCAGCCCTCAGATGATCACTCTCCCCTGCTCCTGCAAGTCTTAGGAGAGCGAAAGCACCTAGTGAAATTGCCAGCAAAAAGTTTAAATCAACAAAATTAAACTTCCTCTGAAAAAGTTGCCTAGGATTTCCACCAGCCAATCTCTCCAACCCCACCCTCTTTCAGATACAGGTAAGTATGGGAACTGGAAATTGGGCGTATGGAACACTACCCATTTAAAAAAAAATTTATTGGAGTACAGTTGACACACAATGTTACATTAGTTTCAGATGTGCAACATAGAGATTCCACAAGTCTATACATTATGCTACCCTCACCACAAAGGTAGTTAGCATCTGTCGCCCTGCAACACTATTATAATAGCATTGACTGTATTCCTAATGCCGGTTCCTCTTATTTCCGTGACTTATTCATTCCACAGCTGGAAGCCTGTACCTCCCACTCGCCTTCACCCATTTTTAATGATACAAGCCAGTAAACACTACTTACCTTCCTGTGCTTCCCTGCTCAGGCAGGTCTCCTCTCAAGCTCAGTCCCCATCCTCCTCTTTCTCACACTGAGTGCTTATAGGATCAGTATTTACCATGTTAGAAGTTAAACCAAGAAAGTTTTTAAATACTGAAGGGTTAATTAATTGAACAATAACAGTAAGTTCCTATGTTATATAAATTATATATCTATTACTTAAAAATAACTATAACTATATTTTCCAAACCAAAACAATATTGAGTGAAAATTAGTGTTGTTTTACATGTTTTTAACATACAAACATATGGGATAACCTATCTGGTTTAATAAAGGACAGGAAGAATCTCTTTGCTTCTGCATCCAATCTCTCACTATACCACACATCATGTGGCCTCCAGAAACTCAACTGTATATGTGTGCTCATGGAAGGATGAGAGTGGAAAAGGCAAATAACATCTTAGTATTATCATGAAACGAGTTTTGATCTCATGCACCCCGTGAAAAGTTCATGGGGACCCCAAGAGGGACCATACTCTGAGAACCACTGCTTGTGACATTTCTTCTCTTTAGAATTCTCTTCCCCCTTAATTTTTTTCTACCAAAATTCAACCCATCCATTAGAGTTCAAAGTGTCGCTTTTTCATGACCTTCCTCTGTCTCTAGTAAGAATTGCTTCCTCTTTTGTGCCTCTGTAGCACTTTGATTATCTCTTGACTTACACTTAAAATACTCAACCACATGGGCAATAATTACTGAGTGCCCACTATTTTCTAGATGTGAGAGTTTCTACCCTTTCTCTACTATCTTTTCCCCACCTACTCCCCCTACATTAAGATTTACCTTCCATCCTGTCCTCCTCAAGTTGACAACCAAAGCAAGCTATTAGTGGTAGGATTTTAGGCACACTGAATTACTGGTAAGATTTTTTTATACTCCAAGGACATTTCTATAGCTCTCAAGTTACACCACATAAACCATCTGATTCTGCCATTGTTTAAGATCTTTACTATTCTTAAGCCACATTAAAATAGGTCCAATTCTCTTAGTAAGCAGAAAATTTAGAGCAATTCATCTGATAAATGTTTATAAGCATAAATTGAACCACTCTAGCCCTTGTCCGATACACCATGAACATTCAATTTGACAAATATATATTACAGCAGTTGTTGGGAGAGTTTGAATCCCAGATGAGTGGAATGACCCCTAGTCCCATGTCTCTATAATGCTAAGTCCCAAATGAGGACTAAGTATTTGAGTAAGAAGACCCAAGTCTGGTGTCTATGATAGTAATGACATGTGTAACTTTTGACACAACACTGGACATTTCTCCAACTCAGCTTCTTCCACTAGAGTTGAATCTCCTTGAAACCAGAAACCATGTCTTTTTAACCTCTGTACACCACAATGTCTGGCACATAGCAAGTGCTCCATAATTTTTTGTTGAACAAATGACTCCATGCTAAGAATTATGTTAGAAAGCCCTTCTCAATTAGAAGGGCACCAAGCACAGGGTCCCTGTGTCATAACCGCTCATTAAATATTTGAGCACACATGAATAAACAATCGAACAGTCTGTAATCTGTGATTCTACTGTGAGCAAGACATTGCCCTAGGCACCACGGTGTCACAGTAATGACAAAGATCTGGCCCCTGCTCTCACAGAACTCAAAATTTAACCTGATATCACCTGGTTAAGATAAACAGCCACAAAGCAAACTGAGTACCCTAAATTCATGATTCTGTGTCTGACTTGGAACACCAGGATATTTGAAATTCCACCTCTGACTGGCAAAATCACTTTTTATTTCTGCTTCTAATAGAACATAAAAAAAGGCAAGGGCTAATGGGATGTCACAGCAGTGTCACCACAGCCCCTTAATTGATTTGAAGGTGCTGGCGTAACTATTTAAGAAAAAATGATGTTCTCATTGATGGGAGATAGAGAATGTACAATTTGCATCTCATCAGAAAAAAAAATTTTCTTGGTTTCCTCTACAAAGCACTAATGTTCTCAATACTGCTGACTGTGCTATTTTGAGAAATAGCCAGCATGCCCTCCGCACAGTTAGAGAGTAAGAGGAAATATTGCCTCCCCAGGTGTCAAATTTCCTTTCTCTAATGGAAAGATGTGTGGGACAGCATTTCAAACATAGTCACAGAGGAAAAAGGAGGTTGACAAGTAAGATGGATGAATGAGAGGGAAAACATGTGTTGAGAAGGAAGCTGTCAGGATTAGCTACCATTTGTGCATCAGTAGTGTCCTAATTAAAAATGCCCATCATAAGAGACTTTGGGGAGAAAAAAAAAGGAAACCCACATCTCTGCAATATGAGAGATCTCAGAGAAAAGGCAAGACTCTAGGGCTCCACTGAACCGCAGTATTCACCCTGGTGGCGGTGTTCTGGCATCTAGGAAATTAACTGCTTCTATAACTCAACCCAGGAAATCGGCATCTTCATCAAGGTTGCCTTTGCTTTTAAAAAATATCACAGATCTAGCTAACATAAAGATGTTGGAGACACTGGGGTGTTACTATGCAATGTGGGGCTCAGTTCTTCCAACTTCTCATCAATAATAATTTCCTTCTTTCCTATAATTGGAGTCCTGAGCCTTCTGTGTTTACAGCGACATTAGTCAATTCCCTAGATGCACTAGGCCAAATTAAATAAAAGACTGCAGGGAAATTTATCTATGGAACGTGAATCTTTAATGAGCCTTCATTCTACAACTCTTATAGTAGAAAGAGACTTGCAGAAACAGATTCTAGTCACCCATGAAGGCTGGGTGGAATTGAACAGATGGATGAGCGTCCCTGATCCTCTTTTGCTTCATGTATAACATAAAGGGGCTGGATTAGATAATCATTGAGGTCATTTCCACTCTGACCTTCAGACTCTATCATTCTTCTTACATTTCTGTCTTCCCTTCTAGGAAGTGGTTAAGGGCCATTGTTCATATGTGGTGGGTTTGTGGTGGGAAAGGAATGGTGATAGTTATGAGTGTGGGCTCACCTATTAGACTGCCCAAGTTCAATCTCTTCTCTGTACTTACCAGCTGTGGAACTTTGGTCAAATTATCCAAGCTCTCTGTGTCTCAGTTTATTCACCTGTAAAATGGGATAATAACAGTACCTTTATCTCATACAGTTGCTAAAATGAAATAATCTACACAAAACACTTGTTCTAGTCCTTGCTACGTAGTGAACATACAACAAATGTTTTCTGATATAACATGTATTATGCATCTAATTGTAGAAAGGATACCTTCCCTGCAGCATCCACCACACAGGCAGCCAGAGGCAGACGTGCTAAAGTCCAGTGATTTCCGAAGGTATAAAGGAGACCCTTTTCTTACAAAACAAGTAAATGTTAGGTGCCAATGTCCAAATTTCTTTTATGGTGTAAAAGGAGAGCAACAATACACCAGTTTGAATTCATAGTCTGTTGTAAATAACTTTGACTCATTTATCAACTTATTGAAAATAGACTTATTTAAAAGGGAAGAAAAAGGAGAACAAAGAGATAGATACAGGATAGAGCAAAGGAAAGAGAGATGAAAGAAAGGCAAGCTTCTATTACCATATGCTATTGCTTCGTTTCAGTCCCACTCCTATGTCTATATATGGTTCAGATTTTACTGGTATTTATATAAATACCTGCTTCAAAATGGCTCAGAAGGAATGCAAATGGAGACTCAGTTTGGGGAGGCTATCTGCGGCCTATACACATGATTTGGTCATGTCCAAAAATATGGTTTTATTAAGGCAGGTCCCACCCTTCTCCCATTGGCAGCAGCCACTCTTGGAGTTTTGTTTTGTTTGTTTTACATATTCCAAGACATTTCTGGTGCTAAATACAACTGAGCCATTCATAGAGTGTCCCTGAGGGTTTGACTCCATCAAGGTCCCTGTTCTAACCCTGGGAACATTTAGCCAAATCCTAGTCTCAAGAAAGACCTTAAAACTGACCAGAACGCATATTGGACACAGATGTCTCCAGAATTTGGCACTATCAACCCACACACACACAGATTTCAGGCCAAACTCAAGCCAGAATATATTCAGCAGTCCAGTGAATTATATGGCCACCTGACTGCTGGCTCCCCCTTGGAAATAACTTGATGAAATGTACCTGACAGGCATGAAGTTCAGCAGAGAAAGGACCAGATAAAGATTATAACCTCACTGAATTAAAAAACACAGCTACATTAGTATTTTTCAATTAGCAGAATTAACTCATCAGTCATATTGAACTAGGGCATTTATTTACGTATTTTACTGATGCAAAAACATCATAGCACAATCTAGAATTATACAGCAAACCAGATAAAAGCAAAGGAGGGAGAAAGGAAGGGGAAGATGGAACAAGTAAGGACAGATGCCTAGTTCTAAAATTAATCCAAACCAAAAGTAAGCAATCCGAGAAAGAGCAGAACCTAGCTACAGTCTGGGGAGATTTTGTGTCAGATTCATTCAGATGTCATTGCTTGACTTTTCTGTTGTCTTATTGACTAAATCAGGTCGACCACACAACCAATCAATTGTTTAAAAATAAGCTGATAACCCCTTTCAGGGATAGAGATGATATGTTCTGGAAAACAACAATTTTAGATATGCTGCATGATACAATATATTCTACAAAGTGGTCATTCAGTAAGAATTTATTGATTGGTTTCATTATTCTAATAATAAAAAAACAGGCCAATAAATAGTCCAATGACCAACCTTTAAACCAAAAGTTACATATGAAATATGCCGCATAAATGAACTTAAGTATTATTTGAGGATGTTCATTTTTAAGAATAAAAAAAGAAACAACCAATAATTTCTAAGAAAATTTGCAGATCTCATTTCAATGGACGGTATACACAAGAAGAATAAATACTAAATATAACTGTTTTCAAAATGATTGAGCCTTATAAGTTCTATTAAATAATGTACAAGATGGGGCGCCTGGGTGGCTCATTTGGTTAAGCGACTGCCTTCGGCTCAGGTCATGATCCTGGAGTCCCGGGATCAAGTCCCGCATCGGGCTCCCTGCTCAGCAGGGAGTCTGCTTCTCCCTCTGACACTCCTCCCTCTCGTGCTCTCTCTCTCTCATTCTTTCTCTCTCAAATAAATAAATAAAATCTTTAAAAAAAAATAATGTACAAGAGCAATGGCATGAGGAGACTTACCTCTCTTCGTGTTATCTATGAAGAGTAAATAAGAGCCTTCACTGTTAAATTGGTCACTTTCAATCAGTGCTTAATCGTTTAGGATAAAGAGAATGTACTGCTCCTTTCACTAATATTAAATGAGCAGATTTCTCTATATCCTGTAGTACAGAGAAAGGAATCACTGGCATAACTTGACCGGTTTTCATGAAATAAATATTTAAAACTTCTGCTGAAATTTAACAGATGCCAAATATACATGGAGAGCAGTTTATTCTTCTATAAAGAATAAATGAAATAGCAGAGCATTCAGGTGCTTTTTTTTTCCTTCATAGTTTATATGGTACTCAAAAATAGACACCAAAATGCAGTGACTACTAAAAACAAAATAGAGCACAAGGAGTTTTTCAAGCAAATTCTTTCAAACTTCAAAGAAATCCTGTTTAAAAGAGTAAGGGCATTGAGGACAATCCGTAAGAACGTGAAAAAAATGAAGCAAAATGAAACAGAGAAGAAAATGGGGATTATTAAAATAGAATTAGATAGAAAATCACAAATTTGCTGAACAGGCAAAGATCCAACATACACATAACTGGTGTTTGCAGACCAATAGAAAATCTGAAGTGGAAATAACTTTTTTTCAAAGATCTAAGAGAAGAAAATATTCCTGAGATAAAACAGGACAGGACAAAAGTCTATATATTAAAAGACCACACGATATTCCAAAAAGGGAAGATACTGAATGATCAATGCAGACTTACCCTGATTACATTACCAGACTCTTGTGAGCATCAGGTCAAGAACATCAAGTCAACTATGAACATCAGAAATGATCAGGTTGACCTCAGGTTTTCCTACAGCCACACTCGGTACTAGAAGACAGTGGTAGACTGTGTACAAAGTTCTGAGAGAAAGAAAATGTGGTCCAATAATTTTACACTTGGCCAAGGTATCATGAAGCAAGAAAGGTCAAAGATATAAACCCTTATATATTCCAAAAGTTGGGTAACGCAGTCCCTATGGATGCTGCATGTGGACAATAACTACTTGAAGGTAAACCCCAACCAGTGAAACCGTGAATGGAGAAACCATAGTGAAACCAATCCTGAGCACTGAATAAGTTTAAATATAGAATGAAGGCTCAGTAACTGTGGGTGGAGAATATTAACAGTATAAATCAGGTCAACATACAAATATTATACCTAAAAAAATTAAGCGATAAAGAAAGGAGGAGGCAGGAGAATAGTATAAACATGCTAATCTCCTCTTCAGAGTTGGGGTCAAAAGATACAGTTTAAAGTAGACAAAGCACAAGGTTAAGTATAATATGCTGAAGTACAAAACAGCTTCTAGAGAAACTAAGAATAATATAGACAAACTAAGAATAATTAAACCTACACCAGTTAGGTTGTGGAAGTGAAGGAAGGAAGATGGGGGGAATTATAAATATTTGGTTTTTCATCTAGTATAGACAGTAAGTGATATTTAAAGATAATGAACTAAGAAGTAGAAATTGTAAAATATTTTTATATCATAGAAGAAAATCAACAGAAAAAAAATACATAAAACAGTACAGGCTAAATAGCATGAAATGTAAAAAAAAAAAAATGAAGTGTTAAAAAAAATACTAGAAACACAGTCTGTGATATCAAAAGGGAAGAAAATAAGTGACCATCTAAAAAGAACTGGTTGAATAACTAGAACACCCACATAATGGAATACACAACATTTGAAGAATGGGATAAAGCTTTTGCAGAAACAACCTCCAAGGTATGTGGTAAAGGAAGGAAGGTAAGGTGTCAAACAGTGTGTACAGGATTTTTCCATTTGTGTAAATGTAAAAGATATTCAGTATAAACACACACACTCACATACGCACTCAAATACTTGTTTAGGCAGGAAAGACTTGCAGAAGAAAGTGTTATTGCTGATACTTCTTTCTTGGTGGGAGGACTAGTATTGTAGAGTTGAAGAAGACTTACTTTCCTTTGTATTTCCTTTTCTACATTTATTAGTAGTCTGATCAAAATATAATAAAACCAATTCAAGAAAATACATATGTACATTCACATACATATATACATAGAAATACATATTTCTTAACAGAGTCAAATAGATGCATGAATGTGTATGTGTGTATAATTAAGGAAATATCACAAGCCAAATTAAGAAACAGTAAATGAGCCAATACATTTTGCCAAGAAAAAAAATTAAGTTAGATATCTTACCTTGTATCAAAATAAATTCCAGAAACATAGGAGATAGATGTAAAAAATCGAAGTAGAAAAGACTGTAAAGTAATATTTAATTGATATTCATTTGGGGAAGGATTTTCTAGACATTTTAAAAAGCAAGAGAAACATGAGGGAGCGTCTGCAACAACATGACAGTCAAAGAGGTTAAAATGCTTGAATACTTAAAAAGCCCTTATAAACCCTCAAGGAAAACTAATTCTTATCTCAAAAAAAAAAGATCAAGAGACTAAAAATAGATAAATCTGTATATTTTTTTTGAGTACCGACTCGTTGTGCTCACCATGTTAGACTTTGAGAGGTTGGTGGTGAGCCAAGAGCTCTTGTGGAACTCACAGTCTGGTGGTGGAAGAACATTCTAGAATTAGATGGATTCTCATCTAACGATTCACTTGTCGAAATTGATTGACAATTGATTTTCAAGCCAGCTATTAGCACCAATCAGGATGCATTTTATAACTATATCAATAGCTATAACCACACGCATATCCGTGCTACATGTATGTTCCATCTATGCACAGGCTAAGCCATGGAAGCGGGTTATCTTTCAGTCCACACAACGCCAGGAGATCGCTGTTACTATTTCTCCTGTTTTGCAAATGGGAAAACTAAGGGACTTCAAGAGATTAGGCAACTTATCCAAATTTGAGGCACGATTTAAGTCCTCCCCAATATCCAAATCCATGCAGCAAGGAGACAACATTTTCGAAGAGCAAAATTGGTCGGAAACATAGAAATATGCTAGGTTAGGTAATGTGCTTCATAAACACAAGATATCTCTGTGTAAAATGGCTGCTTTTGCAGCCTTGACAAAATTAATTTACAATTTTTTTAACTTTCTGTGATACACTTTTCACTTAAATATATGTGTGTGTGTGTGTGTGTATGTTTTTATCTTTGTTGGTTTCATTTTGCCTCTGATAAGTCATTACCTCTGCAGTTCGAGTAAATAAAGTGATTGCCCTTGAACTCTCTCTAGTCTAAGGCAGCAGAGCAGGAAGAAACATATGGTACCAGTGCATTGCTATGCACAATTTTAGACCTCCTCAAGAATTACATGGCCATGGTGGTGATTTGCTATCAACAGTGTTGTGACTCCTAATTCAAAATAGTGGATTCAGGGCCTTAAAACACAAACCTATGGGTCAGCCAGGCATTCCCTCTTGTATTCAAATCAGTCCAGCTTTTCAGCGCACAGCATCTGCGTTTCCCTTCACACAGCCACTGCACTCAGGAGAATTTGGACCAACTCAGCATGCAAGGACGATAGGACAGGCATTTGCTCTGTAAATAGCACGCAGCATGATGATTAGAACAACTGACTCTGTGTGAGGAGAAAGGAAGAAAAGAGCGCGTGCGTGCACTCGCTGTCTCTCCAGGCACAAAGCAGGAAACGGTTCATTTCATGATCGGTAACAAGACCTTAGCTCCAGCGCTCGACTAAATGATGACTTTTTGCCATTGCACACGTGTGAGTTTGCAAAATAAAATTTCCTCAACGTCACTGGAATTTCTTCTCGGTTAAAATCTGAGTGCCCGCCGTTCTCATGACTACAGGTCTGACATCTCTTCTAGGTTTGTTGAATGTATTTTGCTGGACAGCTTTGCTGTAGTAATTGATTTTTATTGTGTGAGGCTAGTCTACATTCTAGCAAATTTGCAGTTGATTATCCTCAGCTCGTTCGGAACTAGTTTCCAGAGATGGTTTGTGTGACCTTGTGAAAGAAAGTATAGGACAATCATTCTTCTTTGCAAACTTGTTAAGCCTTTTATTATACATGTATGGGGGGGGAGCTTACTTAGGGATTAAAAACTATGTTCTCTCATGAAAGAGATATGAGGTCCTACTCTGGATAATGCTATTAAACATAGTGATGGCTTCCCTCCTTCTTGGACGTGCTGTGATCTACAGTCCTTGAATCCTGATGGAAAGTGTTACTACATTTATCTCTCATTTTAACTTATATACGTGACTTGGTAGAATGTATTTTGGTTTTAGAAATTGCCCCTTCTCATCAATTCTGTTGTTATCCTTTGCTGAATCTCGTTGCCCCAGTAGACAGTAGGTACCTTGCTATCACGAAAAGGTGAGGATCACTGGTTAGGATGACATAACAACGACCAAGCTTCCTCCTTCCTCGCCCTGCCCATAACGAGCTGCTCAACTCACTCTCTTCGATCAGGATGTTGCATTACACCCAAAAACAGTGCTTTCCCACAGGTGTGTTCTCATGAGCTATGGCAAGAAAACGCAAAAGGCAGATGATGGAACCCTGTTTCTGAGTAAGGAAGGGAGGGAGTGTGGATACTGATATTATTCCAACATCACAAAACATGAGGAAGGACAGATCGTTGAAGAGAGCAATCAGGAAACTGAAATATTGTCCCTCATCCCCTCAAACTCTGTAGCCCTTGAACTTGAACACTGAGGTCATCTTCATGTTACTTAATTAAAACCCCTGAAAGGTTCTCTCACCCACAGGATGGGTACCAAGAGCCTTTGCATGGCACATGAGGGCGTGTGTGACCCTGGCTCAACTCCTGTGTTTCTTGTCACTCCTTGCCCCTTTGGTCACTTGACTGAAAGTAAACTCTCCAGGGAACCTCACATACCCCAAGCTGTTTGCACTCCTGGACCTCTGCTTAGGTTTTCCCATCTGCCTAGAATCGCCTCCCCCACCTTCCCCTGGCTAACATGTAATCTTGTAATACTTGTCCTCCCGGAAGATTTCCTCTCCTCTCAGCTCACATAATATCTTGCACATGAGTCTCTCATTCTAGTGAGGTTAACTTATTATCATCTGTCTGTTTGTGTGTTTCCCTGAAGCACTAGGAGGTTCCTGAAGTGTGGGGACCGTGTCTTATTCATCTACCTATCCTGAAGCCTAGATAGCCTCTGGCACATAGTGGGAGCTTAATAAATATAAGTTGAGTAAGTGAATTATCTTGGAAGCCGATCTTTAAAAGAAAAAAAAAATGAAACATATAAAATTAACCTGATTATTTCTTTGCTCTGTTACTTTGAGCAAGTTACTTTTCCATGAGAGGTCTAATTTTCTCACCTTAACACATATCACCAACCTCGTAAAGGTGGTGTGACAATTAAATAAGAAAATGCCTAGAAAGTTGCCTAGTCAAAATCCTCACATTTAACAAGAATTAATTGAGTGTTCAGTATTATTGTTAACTGAGTAATTAAAGTGAAGTCAATCCTTTCACATCTAATATCCATATATTTTTTTAAGAGTTAAATTTTCAGAATTATTTGGTGAAAATTTTTTGAGCCTCCTTTTGAGGGTTTTGTTGTGTTATGTTACTTTCTTCTTTTTTTTTTTTTTAATTATGCTGATTCTTCCCTCAATTTGCCTCTTCTCTGTGTGAGAACAAATAGCCAGTAATTCAGGTACTGGGTAATTCAGGGTGGGTAACTCACACTCCTGTTGAGTCAGCAGGGACTCCAATTTAGAATCACATCAGCAGACATCATCCTCTGTAAATATTTCAAAAGTTGATAGACATGGCTGTTTTCACTATTCCAAATTACCATATGTGTCCATCACTCAAATCTGTTTCCATTCACAAACAAGCTTCATGATGTTCTTGAAGGAAAGAAACCAAATCCAAATTTCTACATCCATCACTTACACTCATTCTTATTGCCAGCAAGGTTTGGCAGGAGACGGGAAGTTTTATAAATTGGTGACGGGAGTAAATTCTGCATAATCCCGTAGGTCAGCAATGCCTTAAAGAATGTTTAAAAACTAAAGGTCAAATCTCCAAAAGTCAAAACTTATTTTCCAAGGGCAACAATCTTATTTTATTTCTTTTAAGACCACAAACATGCTTATTTCCCTAAAGGTCTTGGAGATTTGTGTGTACTATTCGTAGAACCAGGAAATAAACTTAGCTTTAGCACTCTACTAATGGCAGACCACCCCAGTGCTTGAGTCTGGGCGGTCTCCTCCTGGTACCACAAAAATGCCATGCTCATTTTTCCATCTTGCTTCTGCACACATTTTCCCCAACCTCCACAATAACCTCCTACTCTCTGGTGCAGATCATGGCTGCACTGCTGCTTAGCTCTGAGACCTTGGGAAATTAATTGACTTAACGTTCCCTAAACCTCAATTTCCTCATCTCTAAAATGGGGATAAAAATAGTATCCATCCAGAGAGTTGTTATAATAATTAAAGTAGGCAGTGATTTAATTGTTTATCCCAGCTTCTGGCATTGCATGACATTCACTTTATGACAAAGCGATGTTGTTCTGCTGTTACTCGGTCTATCCTACTCACCAATGATGGCCCAGTTCACCCTCTCTCTTTCCCACATAGTTTTTCCCTTTGCTGTTCTTTCTTTTATGTGGATTGCACTCTTCACCTTATATACATATGTTATATATATTTAAAATATATTATGTATATATAAAATATTTATGTATATTATATATATCACTATTCTATGGTACATGGTTATATTTAATACATATAGAGCATATGATCATATATAATATATACAGCATTTGAGATTACATATCATGTAATAGTGTATAATATACAGATAGACATGTACCATAGTATGCCTCAGAGTGTGTGTGTTTGTACATATTACACATGTATATTCTCGGCATCTAGCATAGGTGCCAAACATAGTCATTAAAGCGCATATGTGTTAAACTAAACAGACATCAAAAATATATATATACTTGAGAAGGACCCTAAAGCCAATATTTAGATTTCTTTCAACGTGGATCAAAAGTATCTGATGTCAAATCCCAGAAACCAGGTATGACAGAGCTGGAGGAGCAACTGTAAATAAGGCTGATGAAGGTCATGAGACTCAGGGAAGAATAGATCACAGATCTTATCAGCAGGAAAGAAGATTTAGGAGTGGCTTTAAGGATAAGACCATTAAAATATCATTTTGTGAGATCTGTAATGACTATTTGCTTGTTGCTTTAGTGATATTTCCAATGGCTTTCAAATACCTACAAAATAATTTTGTTTGGCCCAAAGAGATCACAGCTCCCCTGGAGAAAATTGCATGACAATTACAGAGAAAGCAGAGCAATTCGCATAACCCAGAGAACAATCCACTTTGTTTTCCTGAATTATGTGCCAGTAGTAGGCCTGGAAATGCCCAAACTTATCAAAAGCCAGTCTCGAATGTGGATGAGAAGTCATACACCAAGACTTAGTGAGGGGATTTCGGACATCTGCTAACAAGAGAAGAGAGTCTGGACAGCCAGGTTACTGAGGGTCATCCAAGTCTGTTTCAAATGAAAAAAACACATAAAAAAGATTCTCCTCTAAAGATTCCCAGAATCAATAAGCACACTTTTAAGAATACAGATTAACAAGCAACACCTCAGACCTGCTTATTCAGAATCTCCCTGAATAAGATAGAGTCTAATACCTATTATTAATAATATCACCAAGTTGAGTTTGATGATTAGCTGGATCTAGGGATCTACTCCATTTTCCTAGAAAACAATCATTCCCTCTTTAGCTGGGGATCTCTGAGTCCCAGAGAGAAAATCAAGGTGATGCCCATCCTGCAGGAAAGTCGTCTGGAAACCTGGAAGAATGAGGGGAGACTTTGATAAGACTGTCCCAACTTTCCCTCCTGCCATTTGAGACTCAAGAACTAACAGGAAGTAGGGGCTCCAAGGAAATCCGGGTGGTCCCCAGCATAAGTTTTAATTACATTATTCTATTGCCAGGTGTTCTCTCAAGGGAGAGGGCCCCCCTGCATGGTTACTGACAAACCTGAGGTTCCTAAAGCCTGCTGTGTTGTCATTTTACCTGCATCAAGAGAAAGCTCAAGGCAATGTAAATGATGTATATCTTTTCTTAAAAATCAGTGTAAATATTTCATGGATTGTACAGTAAATAATAAATACATTTGGAAAAACACAACATAAATATTTGATCATTTAGAGAGCAACTCTTAAGCCTGGAATTACATATTAATGTTCAAAAAAAATCCAAGAAATCCTAAATTGCGTACCAATCATTCAAAAGTGACCTGAACATAGTCACGGGCACAGTTTTTTTTAATTGTCGGGTTTGTTTCTTAACCAGGGAAGTGTTAAGTCAAGATGTTACTGTCTGTAACAGCCTGCTTGTGAATCATCTGAAATTTTGGGAACTACCAAACTCCTCTGCCTTCTGATAATACTTGGCGTGCATCTTGAAATAATAAAATGCTCTCTTCCTAGGAGAAAAATGTAGGGATACCCTGCTGTTCAGCTGCTGCTCTTACTGCAAAGAGTTTCCATTCCTGCAATGGTTGCCCCCACAGAAAGACTGGATAATAAACATCAAATGCCTCTTGCAAACCGAGCAGGTAACATTTTCTTATACCTAACAGTGGGTCAGATATTCGAGTAGGAAGCTTCAACCAGATAAATGTGGGCTTTTGTTTTTGGTTTTTTTTTTTCAGATCATCAAGGATGTGCTTTATATTGATAAAATAATCCATTCATCCTGCCTGCAGACTCCTGGCCCATGATCTGTTTCTGTTCACATCTGTCTGCTCTTCTAGAATTATATGGAATTCCAGTCCCCACGACCCACACAAGTTCATCTGTTTTCTCCATTTCTATTATGTCCTATCATAGACAGCCTTGGAGATTCGGTCCCAGCCCTGCTCCCCTGGGCAATCGTTCTTGCTGAATCCTGCACATGCCTGTATTACAGCATCTGTCCCAGAGAATTAAAATACTTGTTTATATTTCATATTCGCCACTGTATCCCAGAACCTAGAAGAGTGGCTGGCATGTAGTCAACTCTATAAGTATTTGTTGAATGAATGAATGAATGAATGAATGAGTGAGTGAATGAATGAATGAATACATTTTTATCCATCTCCACCAGCGACATGGACACTGCTTTGATTCACAGTGCCCTCAGAGCCTGGCACGGTGCCTCACACAGGATTCGTGCTCAGTAAAGATATGTTGGGCGGATAAACAGACTTTAGCAGGGAATGTGTCTGTGGTGGTGAAAGCATATGCAGTGTATGAAACAAAAAAGAAAGAGAACAGAGAAGAAATAGGGGGTGTGCCAAACTACAGTTTTACTCTTCTCATTGAAACATATCCTTGGGGAAGATTAATAAGTACATACTTTAACAAAGGTTTATAAGGAAGATGAAGAACATATTCTTTTTTCAAAAATAAATCCCTGTTAAATTAAAAAGAAATGTTCCTGGTTACACCCATGTCGTATTTATGAGGAACATACCTCTGAGAAGCTTGAAGCATAACCGAAGTTAGCACATTGAATTTTGCACCAAACTACCACTGTGTGGTTGATGGAGGCCATTTATTCATCTCATTTTCCTCTTGGAGGAAACAAAATCAAATTAAAGGAAAAGATCTAATAACTTGCCCAGAGGCACACAGAGATGCAGCAGTGGATCCAGTTTCCTCTCCATGGCTCTCGAGAGCTCATCACTCTTAAGGCTTAAACGGGCAAGTCTGGCATTAAGGACCCCCAACTGACTATAACCCACCAATATACAAAAGTTCACGGAATGTAGGCACCATCTAGGACTTGAGAGTGAGAAGTATGCATCCAAAGGGATACTTTTTATCAAACCAAAATAAGATATGGTCCCTGTCCTCATGGAAGAATCTAATGGAAGACAGAGGACAAGAAAAACACTCAGGACACACTTAAATCCCAATTCATAGCATTAAATGGCAGGTGTAATTGAGTGGAAGAAATAATGTATCATTTAGGGTTCTTTTGTTGTAGGCATCAGTGACCAAACAGTGTAAGCATGTGGAGAGCCAGAGGATAGGAGAGAAGGCTGCATACTCAGGAAGCTCCAAAGTGCCCTAACCCAGCCACCATTGCTGGAATGAATGAACAATTGCCCACCATTTCTCTCCATCTCTCCAAGATTCTGTTCAAGATTCAAAGTCCCAGTAGAGAGAGCCCAAGTGAATGAGCTTAGAGAATACCATCCCCATGGCTATCCTGGGGCAATAATAGGAGGAATCTGATGGGAGAAGCCCCTGAGGACCTCTCAGCCTCTCCTGTAGGATGGAAGAGCCTTTTCATCTGTCATTCCTCTGTGACTTCACCCAATGAGTCATCTCCCCAAAGGACACTGAGGTGTTCCCAGTAGGAGGAATACATGAAGGGCTTCCAGAAGATGGCAAATGTGCATTACCAACAATTCCTGTGGAAGAAATTCAAAAGAAGGGGAAATCCCTGGACATGAATCAGCAAATACACATTGAGGAGGTAGGCAAGACTCAAGACTGGTCTGTTCTAGCAAAGATGTTGATAATGGTTATGGTAAACTAGCACTCTGGATGGTATGGAGTATGTCAATAGATCTGTGTGGTATATGGAATTGTTCAAACATGTCCTATTGTTCGTGGATAAAACAAAATAATTTTCAGTTAGACTCAGTAGGGACTCGCATAATGGAAATACTCAGGTTCATGGCTATTTAACTGTTTTAGCTAGTTGTAATAAAGCACTGCATTCAGTTTTTTTTCAGAGGGTACCCCCCTTTTTTATTGAGGTGTAATTGACATACAACATTATATCAGTTTCAGGTGTACAGCATAATGACAATATTTGTATATATCGCAAAATGATCACTACAAGACTATTTAATATCTGTCAACATACATAACTACAGAATTCTTTTTCTTGTGATGAGAACTTTGAAGATTTACTGCCTTAGCAAATTTCAAATATGTTACATTCAATTTTGATATTTCTCGGGCAAGAGGAAAAATTTTCCTTTTAGAGCACTTGCCTGCAGTTTAAATCACGGATCACGGCAATAATGCTTTATATGTACATAATACTTTAACGTTTCCCAATTTTTTCACAAATGTTAATTGAGTATCTCAAAATTTCCATGCCATACATACAAGCTCTGTTTCCATTCTCATTTTTACAGAAGAGAACCAAACTCAGAGAGGTAAGTGACTTGCCCAAGATAACAACCCAGGGCATCTAACTGGCTTTGTGCATTTCTTCTCCAAGCCATGTTTAATAAAGAGGCAATAGAATATTGCACCCATGTATAAATGTCAGTAACCTATATTCTCCTATATTTCAGACTAAATCAAATAACCTAAAAAAAAAAAATGTGTACCTTTTTAAGGATAACGATGACATTCCTCTAGTCAAAAAAATAATGACAGCTCTTTTGAGGTGAGAAAGAGCCATGGAGAGAATGTTTCATCGGTTAACAAATATGTATGCAGTACTTTGTGCAAACTCTCCTCCAAGGCAAGCCAGGGCCCGGGGCTGTGAACCTGGAAAAAGCCATGAGAGTTGGGCTGGTTGGAGAAATGGGGAAGAGGCAGGACTGGCCTGTGAGCAGAGTTTGAGGAAAAAGGAATCTAAAGGATTTCATCCAGGGCAAAGCTGGAGACTAGAAGTGAGCAGGCTATGGAACTTTCAGCCTGAAGGAGCAGAAAAGGCAGGAGGAAAGCAGAGAATAACAGGACAGGAGCCAGAGGCCCCAAGCAGAATGGGTCAGTCACCTGCGGTTGGCTGTGAAGCACCTGCAGCCTCACCCCCAGGTGGGAGACGGATGCTAACTAAGGCTGGGCTGGCTCCCTGATCTGCATGAAAGGAAGATGAGAAAGCCCACAAAGAGCTCCTGACCAAGCTAGAAAGATAAAACATAAATACGTGAAACTACAGTCAATAGCATAGGGACAGGAAACCAACCCCAAACAAAAGAAGTTCACTGGAGATGAGGAGCTCAGGGAAGGAAAGGACCACTCTGAGCTAGAGCAGCCTCTGCAGACTTCACTGAGGAATGACACAGACCTTGAGAAATGTGCTGTGGCTTGTCTGTCTTGCCAATTTGCTTTGAAATGTAACACGGACTTATATTTCACTTTTCAGTTTATCAGTCTTGGAGAGTGTTAACCTTTGCTCCTTTTATTTATTTTTTTTTTCTCTTCCTATACTGGATGATTTCTCTGAAAGCCAGCCAAAGTCCCAGATCAGTATGCCTTTGTTTTATCTAATATCAACAGACTTAATGTTAGGTGTGTCTGCTCTGTGCTTCACACTGACAAAGTGCTGGATTTAATGAATAAAGACAGAAATTGGTAAGGCGGGAGTCCCTATCCTCAGGAAACTTGGTTATTCAGGAAATACAGACACATAAACAAATTCTTAGAAAGTGTGGTGGAAACGTCTAAGAAAGGAATCAGTATAAAAGCTAAGAGGAATGAGTTCTAGCATTAGAAAAAAGGATTTTTTTTTTCCATTCACTTATTCAACAAATACTTTGAGTGCCGCCCAGGTGCTGAGCACTGTGGTGATCGTTGAGAATCACCAGTTAATATGTCATAGCTCTCCTTTGAAACAGCTTGTATTGTAAGTTGGGGAAGGAGTCCACCTGAGAGACTCAAGAGGAAACGTTTTGGTCCTCCCGAGTCCCTAGCACCGAAAAGGTAACGTGCTATTGCTGGCTGGCTCTAATTTGGTGCCATATTGATGGACCACTAAGGGATTTGTCAACATCTCAATATATGAAGCATTTTCACTATCCCTCCCAAACCACATATGGTCCTATTTCAAACTCTTACAGATTTCCCATAAGCAAGCCTAAATGTCCATCGCTTGAAAAAAAAAAATCCCTGTATTATTCATCAAGAGAAATATTCATTACAGCAGAGAGAATGTCTGCGGGGGCAGAGATGGGATCCAATTTGAGATGACATCAGCCCTGATTTGTATCACCTGGGACAGGCAAGGGAGCGCTCAGAGCCAATACCCTGATGGAGCCAACAGGAGGGTCTACAGCTCCATTTTCTGGAAACGGTTCCAGGTGTTCAGCCTGTACCAGACTCACAGGGTTTCTGAAGAACCAAAACACTGCCACTCAGAATCACCTGTGGCTATTGGTACCTCCCTATCTTAGTCCATTCAAGCTGCTATTAAAAAAAAAAAAAAAAAAAAAAAAAAAACACAGTTGGGGTAGCTTCTAAGCAAGAGAAATGTATTTCTCACAGATCTAGGGGCTGGTAAATTCAACTTCAAGGCACCAGCGTGGTGGTGTTCTGGTGAAGACTCTCTTCCTGGTTCAGAGCTGGAGCCTTCTTGCTGGGTCTTCATGGGGTGGAAGAGAATAGGGAGCTTGGCGAGTCTCTTTTACAAGGACACTAATCCTATCCATGAGGGCTTCACCCTCATGACCAAATCCCCTCCAAAGCCCTCACCTAATACCATCACCTTTGGGGATTCAGATCTCAACATATGAATTTGGAGGGGACACAAACATTCAGACCATAGCACTACCCCATAAGGGTGTTGGGAGGACTAATGAGTTAGTAAATTACAGAGTTTAGAGCTGCTTGCTACATAGGAATCATCATGTAAGTAAGTCATAGTATGTAGTAGCCTCTCCAAATATGTCATACAATTGCTTCACACACCTACAATCAAGGAGAGAATGGGGAAATCGGTTTACTGACTGGACTTAAGACACAGAGAAAGTGTGCCATTAGCCGGACAATTCTAATTTTTTTAAAACTCAAAATGATGCTAATGTCCCTTCTGATAAAAATAGTGTGAGCATGCCTTCTAGTTTTATAGAAGGGCAGATTCCATGTGTGTATGGTCTGTGCATGTGTGTGCATGTGTGCTTTTGTGTGTACATGTGTGAAGGCCAACTATTTTAAATGGACCTAGAGACAACTATAAAAGCAGCCTTCGAGCATCTTTTAAAATGTTATGGGCAGTTTCTGTTTTCTCCAAAATGTGTACCATGTAATTCATTTCTTCATATCCCCATCTACCCTAATCCTCAGCTGGCTCTTCTATGTCCCTTCTTATTCGAAAATTCTAAAATGGAGATGATATTTTGGATGGGTCTTCTGATATATACCCCTTTTCAATAATCTGATTCCCCCTCCTTATAATTATCTTGTTGTCATTGCCAAAAGAAAGAGGAGGGCATAAACCCTCGGGGAAAGTAAAAGCTATGACGGTAGGGGCAGTTCCTGTCAGATAAGAAGGAAAAATGCAAAGCTCTCCCAACAACTGGGGAGAGGCTCCTGAGGGGAGAGAGAGAAGAAGGGCAAAGGCAAGAGGTCAGAGCCAGGTGAAGTGTTTTGCTCTGTCTCCCACCTTGGAGTGGGGAGGAATTGGTGGAAGCTCCCACACTGAATGGGGTAAGCCCCACAGGGGAGGGGGGTCTCTCCCTGTTTTTCAGGGCACACACTATAGAAAGCACTGGCTTCTTTAAGAAGGTAAGATACAGGCATAGAGTCAAATGAGTATCCAGGCAGTTCTCTGTGGCATTGTGGCATCTGGGAACTCAGAGATCCCAGCAAGTCCTACTGGGGAGGACTGGTGAGCCAACATGGATTTATTGAGAGCTTACCTCAGCCATGGCATGGACCATCGTCCTCAGCAACACAGGCCAATATGGTGCCCCAAAACCGTGTGGGTCCAGCCATAGAGCAGGCATTAGAACAGGATGCCAGCGACCAGAGGGCACAAAGGACCTCTCGGAGAAGTCCAGCAAGGACCCAGCAGCAGCACTGCCCCCATGCCCCATGCCCCATCACCCGTGTAAACTTCTTCTTGCACTATGTGCCATTGGGAAGAAGGAGGGGAAAGGAGGTCTCTTAAAAGGAACAAAAATGACTCTGTGTGGGAGTTTGAACTTTCAAATAACTACTTGAAAGAAATGATGAGAGATGTCATAGATCAAGTCATCCTTAACTGATGAGATCAAGTTCCCAATTCCACCCTCAACAAAACTAAGGATGAGGCCAACTATGGAAAATAAAGTTGCATTTTTTACATATCAAGTTCAAAGACCACATGTAGTTAGCTTATAGTTCGTAGTGACAGCGTATCTGAGGCAGCCAGTATTTTCCATAAATAGTCTGTTCCGTTGTCCACATAATCTTGTTTTTCATTTAGAAAACAAAGAGTATTTTCCAGAGAATATTATTATTTTAGAAATGATAACTCTTATAAGAAAAGAATCATCATGCTCTTCTCAATGAAAACAAAATATTGCTAAATATGTAGAATATATAATGTTGGCTTCTCACAGGAAATGAAACTTCTCTTTCAACAGAAGGTTACCTCCACTGGCTTGGAGGGAAAAAATTTTTTCTTTTGGCCTCCTTTCAAATAAAAACAAACCACATCTGCTATATAGTGTACTGCACATACACTATTCTCAACTTCTGAAGAGAAGGCAAGTGCCCAATATTAATATTACAGCCAAAGAAGACCAGAAAGACAAAATTATTACAGGATCAAAAATTAAAATGTCCATAAAAGTTAAGAGGGCAAAACAGATCTCAAATGACAATTCTGGTTCCAAAGAAGTCTATTAGAGATCCCCATTCCTTTATTAGACAAAGACTACACCATCTCTGCTTCTCACTCCTCAAATTTTTTCCAAATCCCAGAGAAGTCTGGCTTTTCCCCAGCCTGGGAATGAGTCTACTTCACTGTAGTGCATAACACTAGAGATGGAGCAAAAATTAAATAATCTATTTACCTTAGGTCAGCACAAAAACTTGAAATTGCCATTTTACAAAACAGCCAACATATGATAAAAGGCGATTTTCCCTTATAATGGAAAATATACAAAACAAAGTAAAACAGAGTTGTTATTTTGCGGTTCCGAAATCAAGGGGCAAATAGTTCTTGTGATAATCCTTAATTCTGATGAGGTTTCAGGGATGCTGGTATACTCACTGCTGGTGGCCTACAATCTTTTGGTAAACAATGTAAGCAGAGCCACAGATATCCCCAGACTGTGAACAGCAACACTATTATCCAAGTTCTGAGAATTAACCTAAAAAAAGAATTCAGAAAAAGCAAAGAGCCATGTGCATAAAGATATCTACTACAGCCTTGTCTATACTGCCAAACTAAACAAAAAACTCAAAAATTGGAAGAAACTAAATGTCCAAAATCAGTTTACGATACATTAACGTAATAATGTATTCTGCCTCCTTGAAATCCCATGTAATGCAAACCATCTGAAAATAGGGGACTACTTTTATTATATAATGTTAAGTGCAAAAACAGGATCTCGAGTACTACCTACCTTCTGTCACAAATAGGTTGAAAATGTTCATTTGCGATACGAAAATAATAAAAATAGTTTTAGCCAAGAGTAAGGTTCAGTTTTTTCTTGTTTAAAAACTCCCTGATTTTATTTTTGTGATCTCAACAAACAAACGATTCTGTTTCTTCAAATGTGTATTTTTTAAGAAAGTCCTTTCAAGAGGCAATGTGGCTCTGATATAAATCCAGATGGCAAAATTACAGTGTACTTAAAGAAGTTTCTTTCAATGTGGACAATTTAGAGATTAAAAAATACAGGGAATGAGCACCGGCTGTTGTAGGGAAGTGTTGAATCACTCTATTGTACACCTGAAACGAATATTACACTGTGTGTTAACTAACTGGAATTTAAATAAAAACTTAAAAAAATAAAATAAAGGGAAGGAAAAAGACTGGCATGGGGAACGGTGTCTGGAGAAGCCTGTCTCACCAGGAAGCGTTTCTTCAACACAGAGAAAAATGACACAGGGAAGCCAGATGAGAGAATTTTTAAATTTTGTTGCGGCGTTTTTGTTTTCTGAAGATTTCTCTCTTTTAACGGAAGAAGGGGAGAGATTAAAACAACAACAACAAATTAAAAACCTCCCTTTGGTTAGCTGCTCTGGAGAGCTCACTGCCAAATCTGGACAGAAAAGAACACTGCACCTTTGACACGTCAGCAACTAAATAAGATTCTCACACCTAAGAAATTCATGCCCCACCAAAAGTACCCATAGGAGCTTTTAAAATCAAAGCTAAAAGTGACTGGTGGGAAGCCATGCATTGGACAGAGCCCAGCATTTGAAGGTTAAAGTGTTTTCTAAGGAGAGAATGGAAACCAAATTCAATTAAGTAGAGATGGATAGTAAATTAAATTTAGTGCTCAAAGGTGCATTATACTTGGGAGCTGTACTTCTTTAAACAGTCAGCATGGTAAAGCAAAAAAGGCACAAAACCAGGCATGCGGAGACTGGGTTGGGTGCTGATCATGGCTCCACCACTAACTGCCTGATGACTCAGGGAGTGAAAAATCACAAAAATAACAACATCGCTTTTTGTTGTCGTCATTGCCATTTCAATCTGAAAATTGAAGAACTTCGACTAGATTGTTCAGGTCTGCTCATGGAACACAGCCATCCTAGTATTCGATGTGTGGGGGATTGCAGATCATGTCAAGAAGTGTGTTGTCAAGGGGCGCCTGGGTGGCTCAGTTGGTTAAGCGACTGCCTTCGGCTCGGGTCATGATCCTGGAGTCCCGGGATCGAGTCCCACATCGGGCTCCCTGCTCAGCAGGGAGTCTGCTTCTCCCTCTGACCCTCTTCCCTCTCGTGCTCTCTATCTCTCATTCTCTCTCTCTCAAATAAATAAATAAAATCTTTAAAAAAAAAAGAAGTGTGTTGTCGTTAAATGAATATTTCAGGGAGATGGTGTCTCCATTGCCCATGCCTTCCAGCCAGAAACCCCCAGAAATACACCGATAGGCAACCGAGTTAGGTTCGTTGGCTCATCGAGAGACAATGAGAGAGACACGACACTATGGAGAACCATGGGTTGGGCATCTCAAGGAGAGGGTTTTAGGATGGGCTTGTACTAAGATTTGAATTTATATGTAATTTTAAGGATAGCTCAAGGAAGCATGGTTTTGTTTTGAATTGGGTGCTGTCAAAAAACAGGAATAATTCTATTATTAAGTATCTTCATCATTTTTTTTTTTTTTCCTGGTAGACAGAAGGGTCAGAGCAACACGAAAGCTGTACTTGGTAAAGCAAGTGTGACTCATGTTAGCCCAGAAAGGGGAATGTTTGGCCATTTTGGTTTGGGTCGTGTTCTTGTTCTTGTCCGTTCGCAGACGTGTTGACAGCAGCGGTTTCTGTTTTTGTCTTGCCCACCCCCCCCCCCCCCCGCCACCGGCCTGCCGTGGCCAGAGAATAGTATCGTCTGATATGGATACTCTGCGAAATTGCTTATGTCCAACAGAACCCCGTGGTCTAGCTGCTAGAGCCAGACAGCCAGGAGCAGTCAGGGATTGCACTTTCCTTTCTCACCATGCAGAAAAGAATTAACTCCAGGGAGAAGTAATTAGCTCAGAAGCCAGAAAGGGAAGCCCGAGCCTGGAAGCTATTGAAAGGTAGAGAGTCAATCCATAAAGCTAAAGCTCTAGGAAAATGAGTCAGAAAACAAGCAAAAGGTATTGACTTCGGAAGAAAAAAAAAAAAGAGAGACATATGAGCAGGTGACACGAGATAGCAGTGGAACTAAGAACCAGAATGTAGAGCAACCACAGGCTGGTCCTTTCGTGCACAGGCGCATGGAGGTCATTGCTAGGGCAGCTTTTTAAAAGGATGAACCTAGACCAGACATAGCAATATCTCAAGCATTTCCCAAATCTGCAATTTTATGAAACCTTGCTCCAAATGGTATTTTATCTTAAACACAAAACCGATCTGTGTTTGAAAGAGCAAGTGTTGGCCTATTTTAATAGTTTGTTTCATTAAAAATGAAATTAAACCATTAGATAATACGCTCTATCAATAATCTATGCATGGATCAGAGAACTACGATTTATTTTTTTGAAAGCTATCAAAAGTATAGTCATAATATTTAGGAGGAAATAAGTTTATACAGATGGGAAGAACATGCACTTCAAAGTATATGAAACCTTTCTGGCTTCAGAGAGTGAGTCCCATGTCTCAGATAGTGTATCTGCTCATACCAGAGCATGTACTCTGATTTTTTTTTTTTCAAATGTCCCTATGTTAAAAACAAAACAAAAACAAAACAAAACAAAAACCCATCTTGCCAATGCAGATCTATTTAGTGACGCTAACATCCACGGTCCATAATAGTTAATTGGTTACACATTCTGGTAAGCATCTGTAAGTTACAAGTTTGGATAATGCCGAGAAGTATTTAAACAGCACATGCTGAGGCACAAAGCCTCTCCATCCTACATATCTGGATTTCCTGGGGTGTACACTTAGGCAGGATGGGTATTAGACACCCCACAGGGCCACTGGGATCCGGGAAGGCCCCCAAACAACTTACGGAAGTTGCCACAGTAATCGTGGGCTGCAGAATGACAAAACAGGGAGGCTGGTGTTAGTTCCACTAATTGACTTTGCAACATCAGAGGCAGGGCACCCCCCCATGGAGCACATCAATAACTCGACTCCTCAAGGGAAAGTCTTGCTGGTGCCTGGGTGGATCTGTGACCTTTGGCAGATGGAGCCGTATCTGAATATACGAAATCAAGAAAATAAAAACAATAAAAGGAAGGCAATTTGCTAAATGAAATCTACATGAACTGAACTGCCTGCAACAGTTCATCAGAACCTATGAGGATCACCCAGCACGTTTTTAACCACCTCCACGCCTTCAACAGATCCTGCAATCCCCTATCTTTTTTCACTTGCTTCCCTTGAAAACATGTATTGCAAGGAGTAAATAGAAACATATTTGGCCCCCACCCATTTCAGGCCCTTGTTCCTGGTGTCTGCTTAGGGGTGTGTGTTGGGGGGGTGTCTGTGTGTGTGTGTGTGTGTGTGTGTGTGTGTGTGTATACAGATGGTCCCTGACTTAACGAAGACTTGACTTACAATTTTTCAACTTTACTATAATGGAAAAGCAATACAAATTCAGTAAACACTGTACTTTGAATATTGAATTTTGATCATTTCCCAGGCTAGCAATACATACCACGGTATCCTCTCAATGCTGAGCTTGGAAGCTGCAGTCCTCAGTCAGCCACACATCATGCCTCACAGGGGTAAACAACAAATACCACTGACAACCGTCCTTACCCATACGGCCATTATGGTTTTTTTTCCCTTTCAGTACAGTATTCAAGAAATTCCATGAGATAGTCAACACTATTACAGAGCAGGCTTTGTGTTGGATGGTTTTGCCCAACTGTAGGCTAACGTAAGTGTTTGAAGCACATTTAAGGCGGGCTAGGCAAGGCTGTTCAGAAATCTAAGCCTATTAAATCATTCCGACTTAAGATATTTTCAACTGACAGTGGGTTTATTGGGACGCAACCACTTTGTAAGTTGAGGAAGATCTCTATACATACATGTATACATCTAGGTATAGTTTTATACCCATCGTAATTTATATCTGTTCACAAAAAGCAAAAGACTATTTTTCCCTCTCAGGGAAAACTTCAAGAACTTTTCCGAACAGAGTTTTAGTGGAATGAACAAATCATGCCATTTTGGAATGGTTAGACTTTCTTAGGATTCAGGTTTCTTTACTGTTGTTTATATCTCAAAAAGAACCCCAATATTCACCCTGCCTTCTCCGTCCCAAGTAATGGGAATACTGAACTTTGTAAAAATTGCCAAAGTTCATAGCATTTCAGAGGGTTCATGTGGGGTTCTTGGAGGATGGTTCTTGACACTACATGCTCACACTCAGTGATGTGTATCCAAGGGTATATTCCCTTTTAAATTAGGATGTAAGTAAGTTTCCTCCACTGAGAGGCCCACATGGGTCACTGTATAAGGCAGTGGTTCTCACACTTTGCCACATGCTAGAATCACCAGAAGATTGTTTAAAAATCTCGATGTGAGGCCCCACCCCAGACCATTTAAATCAGAATTTCTGTTTGTGGACCCAGGCCTCGGGACTTTTTAAAGCTCCCCAGATAATTCTAATATGCCACCATATTCGAAAACCACTGGTTTAGAGCAAAGGAAAAAAAAAAATACTAAGGTCAGTAAACATTTAATTATTGTGATTTGATTGGAATGGAGCCAAACGAACTCCCAATTACATTTTAAAACCAGTCACTCCCAGAAATTGGAGAGGAGATAAAAGGACCCTCTGCAGTGTGAATAGAGGTCCCATTTACTGCTACGATTTGCTTGTGCGGGAGCCATAGTTGGCTATCTGGGGGAGCAGGATTGAGTGAACCTTTCTCACCAGGCCTAAAAGAGAGAACATGCAGAGAGAAAATGCAAGAGGAGGTCCTTCTGTGGCTCCCTGCACCCGAATAAAAATTATTTCAACCTCTTTAGACCACTACTAATCAAGGACCATAAAACCTCCTTTGGGGTGTGAGACAGAGTCCAAGGTTAGGGCACACTTCTCCAGTTTTCCTGGGTCCCCTCAACCAGTCACCCACCTTTGCTGCCTCTCTGCACATGCCTTCCTCCTGTAACAAAGTCCCCTGGGAGCCAAGTCACAGTGACAAATAAGCTTGGACTTCAGAGAACCAGATGTGTGGATGCAGCCATCATACGGAAATGGACAGCTGCTATTTTCTATGAAAACCAAAGAAATATTTTGCCATACACTCCACCCGATTGGTAAGGTTCAACTCAAAGTCGTATTTGTGCTCAGTGTTAAATTTATCCATGCAATCAAAGGAAAGTTTGATTTAACACCTCACTAGTTAGTAACAATTCCAAAATCTGGAGAATTTTATATACGCCTAGTTACCAGCTCTATATCTACCTTTCGGTTTTCCTGGTTCCTCCTCTCCTGTTCGGATGATAGAAGCACTGTGTACTGCTCAAAACACTTTATATTTAATACTTAACAAATATTAGTTGACTAGATAACAATAACTCTTAATAGTATGGTACTTACTATGGGCCGGGCACTGTTCTAAGCACATTATATATATTAACTCATTGAAGCTTCATTAAGCCCTATGAAATCAGTACTAGTATGAAGCTCACTCTATAATTCAGGACACCGGAGCACAGAGAGGTTAAAAGATCTGATCAGTCACCAAGCTAAAAGGAAATCACAGAGCTGGTAGAGCTGGGATCCCATGCCAGGCCAGCTGGCTCCAGCAGCTGCTCCTTTGTGAAGAGTGAGTGAATAATGAAGCCTTTTCCTTGTTATTGAGTGTGCCTTCCTTTAGACCACGCACTTCCCAATTTGTTGCTTTTTTTCCACCCAAAATTATTTTTGAGGCTTCCATGATGCTATATGGGAACACAGCAAGCACCTTGCTTCTGCCTGTTGTGTTCCGGCATTGGTACAGAACATATTTCACAAAGCCATTCCTGCAGCGATGGAGACCCAGACGACTTCCGACTCTTGCTACCACAAACAGCAAGCAGGAAGCATCCTCGTATTTACCTTGGGGACTTCTGCAAGAGTTTCCAGGCTGTCTAATCAGGAGAGAAACATCTGTGGTGTAAGGTAATCCCACAGATTACCAATCGATGTCAGTTACTCCTCAAGAACACTAGGCTAGTTTGCACGCCTGCCAATGAGGGATGAGCAAGATCAGCACAGTGCAGGGTCTGTAACCACGCAAAACTGAGGAAACAAACACAACTTAGAGTTTCTTATTCTTTAATTGCCATGCTGCTCCTTAGGCCCTTTTTTAGGTTAAGCCAAGTTTCTTAAGAATTGTTTCAATTATTTTTATTCTCACTAAAAATAGATCGATTACATATGACGTAGGCCAGTTAATACCACATTCTGAATCCCAGTCATGATTTCAAATATGATTTCATTCTGTGCATAACTCATAATACAGAAAAGCTACTGCGTGCACCTTTGTTTTCTGGATAAAAATGACTCAAAATTAATACACAAGTTAAAATACACCTACCCCTACCAAGTATGGACGAATATACCACTCGGAAATAGTGCTCTGCTCAAGGAACCACATTAAGAAATGTCAGCCCCACTAAAAAGTATGCTGGAGTTTTAAAAGTTTGTGGGGGTGGGGCAGGGGAGAAGGCAGAATAAAGTGAAACTATACCCAACATTCAAACCACCAAGCATGTGCCGGCCAGATTCAGATTATTGGCAGGAAAAGATTTTTATAATTTCTTTTCCATAATTTAGCCTAGCTGGATAACTACATTTAGAAAAATAAGAGAGTAACGACAGACGTGTATGTAACGGAATAAAAAAAATGTAGATATATCTCTCATGGAGATAAGAGGGGCAATAGAAGTCTCTCATGATCAATTTTAGAACAAAAGCTGCATTTACTCCAGCCAACAGAACAATTAAAATCAGCCAGGAAGACACAGAATGCCAGCCAATCTTATCCACTCGTCACTCCAACAAGCTAGCCTGATGGTTGCGCACCCACTCTTGCTGACGACGCCATTTCTAAGGAATGGATCAGCTTCAACAGGTGCGGGTAGCAAAGTCTTTCTATCCAAACTAGTTTTACCCAAAGAATTCAGAACTGTTTCAAGCAGCAGCTTAAACCATCCTTAGTTCTCCATAAAACGTTGTAATGGTCTGGGACGGCAGTGTGCTGAAAGAAAAGGAGCAAGGCTTTGGGGTCATCTGGGTGACAGTTGCATCAGGATCCTGGGAAAGTTACTTCACTTCTCCTTCTGGAGGTTCTAAAGGGGAATGTTTCATTGCCTTTCCCGCTTCCAGGAGCCATCTGTTGGCCTTGGCTCATGGCCCCTTTCCATAATCCCATCACTCCGTCCTCTGCTTCCAGAATCACATCTCCTCCTAGGACTCTGCTCCCCCTGCCTCCCTCTTTCACTCATAAGGACCTCTGTGATTACATTCATCTCACTCAGATGAGTCAGATTAATCCCCCCACTATCTCAAAACCTTTAATTTAATTACATCTGCTAAATCTCCCCTTGCCACATATTCACAGGTTCCTGGGATGAGGACATGCACACCTTCAGGGGCCACTGTTCTGCCAGCCACATTAGTTGTATGACATTTGGCAAGGTGCAGCCTTAATAGACTTCAATTTCCTTATCTGTCAAATGGAAATTTTTGGTTATTTTGAGGATTGAATCAAATAACTATAAGAGTACTCAGCAAAGGGCCCAGCTCACAGAGCAAGTGTTCAATAATTGCAACACTGAGAACAAAAATAAAACAACAAGAATGATGCAGGGGGGCCTGAAGCTTTTATAATTCAAATTGTTGCAATTTTCCCATTACCTGTGTTTGAAAGACATATTTATGATCATACTGAAACGATATGTCACTTGATTTTTTGAAGTTATGATCAGAGCAGCAGTTTATGTCATAAGACAGAGGATTACTTAGAGCATTAGGAAAAGGTTAAAAAGAGTGTCTAATAGAATTAAATGAACCACACCTTTCAAAAAGAGATCAAAATTATGTGATAGACAATAGATATCAAAAACCTTAAAATCACACATTCCCAATGAGCCAGATAGCAAACACCCAGGAGTATATTCATAGGAGGTAGGCAAAGGCTCAGCTACATGGGCTGTCACAGCATTGTTTATAAAAGGAAAAAAGCATGAAAATCAAATTGTTTACAGTAGGAAACCATTTTAATAAATTAAAGCTATGTTCATTTTTAAAAAGAAAAAAAGGAAGACACAAAGAAGAGAGAAAAAACATACCAAAAGGTTAAAAGTGTTGACTTATTATAAATTATGGGTAATTTTTAATTGTTCTTTCCATTTGCTTAGCTTTATGTTCTAAATTGTCTACAGCTTTCTACTTTGTAAGAGGCCAAATCCAGTCTCATTTGTTTGTTTGTTTGTTTGTTTGTTTGTTTGGAGTTTGTCAGTTTTACACCACAACGCGGAATGAGCAGGTTAGGTTAGGACATTCTCCTGATTAGGCCTTCCCACAGGTGAGCCCACTGGGCCTCGAATCTGAAGAGTCCGGCAAAAGATAGAGCCTTCCCAGTTCTCAGGAGTCCACAAGCTACCTTTAAGGCAGACATAAAAGCAAGCAGGAACCAGAGAAAGGCTAAAGAGGTCCTGGAAAATCAAAAAGGCTAAAATAATTTTTAAATCCTGAGTTGGGTACACATAGACATTGAGCGGCTAAACAGAGGCGTCTAAAATAAAGGACTCTCTGAATAAAAGCCTTGATGACCTATTCTATGTCATGCCATTGTTGATATTTGCATTCATTCTCCACACCTGTATTTATGCGTGTAAACCCTACGTACCTTCTGTAGCATCAAAAGCATTGGCCGGAGACTGTAACAGGGCCACAGGAAGCAGGAACACAGCGGATAAAGGACAAACTTTTCTGATGTTACAGTCCAACAAAAGCCCTGCAAATACTATGATCCTCGTACAGCTCCTCAAGTAAGTACACCTGTGCCCTAGACTTGCTATTCCATTAATTAACTATGTGACCTTGAGCAGATCAATTATCCTCTCAGAATTTATTTCCAGAGAAGATCAAACTAGAATTAATGGTTTTCTAACTATTATTCTTAGAAACAGCAGGGGGATGAAACAAGGGATGAATGGAAAGCCCCCCAGCCCCTCCACTCTGGCTTCAAACCAGAGCAATTATAATTTTTATCTCTTTTATTCATTTACATTTCTTCTTAAGATTTTTGTTTAAAGAAATAGTTCCACTGTCTTTATGAAACAATTTGAAAATTCATTGACTAGATGACTTCTAATGCATTTCCAAATTATAACCATCTACCTAGAAGGATCTCAGGTGGTGGCCAAAGTCAAGAAACAAAGGATACAGGAACCAGATGCCTAAAGGTGTTGACCATACAATACAAGCCAAATGCAAGTGAGCACCCAATGGGCAGCTAGGAAGCCAGTGAATCTGGTTCCACATTCTGTCTTCCCACTTTTCCAAATATACTCCTAACATCCACATTTCTTAAGTGCTAGATTGTGGTTATATAGGCCAGGTCAAATAGGGCAAACCCTAGATTGCAATTGTACTCTGCCCTCAAAGCTTTAAATGGAAAGAAAAAGACTGGAGCACATACAGATTTTCATTTCATTGCCACTTCTAATTTAGTTAACTGCCAAGAGCGTGAGGTAGAAAGCCAAAGAATGGCAAGAAAAGGTTTAAATGTGCTTAGATATATTGGTGAGAATAAAAGCCAGCACTCACTCCTTGTTACCCTTCTTTCCCACCTCTGAAAACCTATATACCTAACTCCCTCTCAATCCTGGATGTTAACAGTAATGACTTCTGTGAACTTAGAACCACCTATGGACCAAGTGCAGTACTTAGATGCTCTCCGTACATAATCTCCTGTGATCTTCACCCTACTCTTACCAGATATTATTGACCCATTTTAAAGATGCTGAAAGCAAGACTCAAGAAATTTCATAACTTTCTCAAGATCTCAGAACTAGTTAGAGTATGGGGCTCAAACCTTGACATTCCTGGCTGCAAAACTTGTTTTCACAATATGGACAGACCACAGAGTTTATTGCATGAGCCACTAGGTGTGCAAGACTAGAGAATCCACACGGTAGTCAAATAACTAGTTCTCATCTGTTCCCACTAGCTAATTATTCTTTGTAACAAACAAATTTTGAGTAATAACAGCACATAATTTCTTTCTCCAAAATGTCTTCTGAAGGCCATGACTTTTAGCAGAAGTAACTATTTTCTGTTTTGGTCTGGTTTTAATTAGGGTAGTAGTCTGATTGAACATAGATATTTATGACATTTATTAAAAGCTTTTATTACTAATTTTTCCCAGAAAAAAATCTAATGGAGATGTATTGGAGAATTTCCATAAAATTAATGTCCAGACTTAATGGATGTCTAAGGTATCATTATTAACGAGAATGTTCCATATACTAGGATCCTTTGATTAGAAATTAGATACAGTTATATCAGAACTTATTTAAAACTGGATACATGCCAAAGTATCCAGAAATTCAATTTAAACACATTCTAGAGGCTAATGCTTTATTTAGGGTATGCCTTTATGATGCCAAATGAAAAGCTGCAGTTACAAAAAAATCAATTGATTCGGTCAGCTGCTGGATGATCTAAAGACCACATCATGCTCAGTTTGACTCCTGCTGATACCTACACAAAGCCAGTCAATTGAATCAAGATGAATTTTCCAACCGTAGAAATTGACTGCCACCCATCCAGAAGGACATTCTTAATAGACAGCAGCCCAGGTCTCACATAATCCTTGATTGACCCAGTCTGCACTGATGGACTCAGTGAGATTTTCTGTCTTTCCCAAGACCTCAAACACTGCAACTGTGATTCTCAACAATGTGGGGAAATCCCAAGTCTCCAGTTCCCACCCTGAAAAAGGCATATCAAAAACCACTGGAGGTAGAGACATCCTTATGCTACATCTTCTACCAACATTGGGATCCTGAGAGGTCATTCCCCCTTCCCAGATTGAGAATCCCCCATTTAGAGTTGGCTTTAAAGTGGCTGTGGGAAGTATCATGTGGGTATGTTAGCTTTGGTTCCCTCTGAGGAGTCCTAAGCCATGTTCAATACTCTTAAACAACTAAAACAGCTTGAAAGTGGCTGGAAATATCAGAGAAAGGGAGGACTTCAGCATTTCTGACCTAATTAGGAATAGGATTCAGTTTCAGTCCTCTTACTACCTTCAGGTAATTGTCTGGGTTAGTGGGCACCAGGTCAGCCAGCCCTAGAAACCTTTATAAGCAAAGCACAGGGCAAGCTACTATATCTCAGAATGATTCTGCTTCTGTTAAATCTTGCCCAAAGACTCTCATTTTTCAGACTCTGATTTCTTCTTATCTTCCTGGACCCAGATCAGAAGCAGCAAATCGGGGACCCACAGATGTTCGTTTGATTGGCTTCTTGTAGGTGTTGGATAAACACCATCGATCTGAATATAAGTGAACACGGAACAGAAAGGATGATACAGGAAGAGAGCCAGGGTTCCATTCCTGCAGGGATTTGGCTGGAAAGTCAGGACACACCTATGGGTCCTGTCAACTCCTCTATAAACAAGAACTTGCCTGTGTGACCCATCAGACTTGCTCAGATACCTACCTATTCATAGGCCTCCCTTCCGATTTCTCTAGTCAGTCTTCCCTGTTGCTGCAGAATCTTGTAATTTGGTCTATAAAATAAAAATGAAAACTGTCTCTGGGCCTCACAGAAGCCAATTCTTTCCTCTTAAATGGGAAATACAGGCCCTTTCCCCTTGGGGCTCCATCCAGTCAATGTGCTGATGGATGCAAATAGATACCAGTTTAACGTAGCTGGAAGGACCCATGCACAATTTGATTACAAGAGGGTACCTGATTCCATCTTAACAAGAAGAGAGCTCCTCTTCTGCCCAGGAAGTGGACAAAGTTCCAACACCCTCCTTGTGAGGAGACCATCTCATCACTGGCAGAGAGAAACCCTCTTAGCCCCTAGCTGACAGCTGTCAGCTCCCAACGCAATAGCTGAACCCACAGACTGCAGGTGTCCTGGCCATTAGCAGGTCAGTGTGGGAGCCAAAGTAAGACACACAGAAGGAGGGCACAAAATATTTCTTTACTCAAGTCACAATCACCTACACAAACCACGGATTTCCTCACCCAACTGAAACGTCCCTGCAGTACGATTGCACAAACGTACAAATTGTATCAGAAAAAGGAACACAAACTCACTACCTGGCTTAGAAAAGACTCCAAGAAATGGTTTATCTTCTAAATCATTGATTTATTAATTAATTCATCAAACATCCATTCAAAAGCAAACAAGGAGTGAGTACCTAGTATGCTCCAGGCACATGTGTATCCCCTGAACGCCCCAAGTTCATGGATAAATCTGCATGGACCTGTTACCTCTTAAGTTAATATTTTTAAACTTTCTAAAAATGTTTACCCAAGTAGAAAGGGATTAGGCCTCAGGATTATATAGACCTACAGTTTATTTTGATTTGAATGTTTTTTTCCTGCAACCATTCTCCAGCCCTGTGAAAATTATTCACTATCAACCTCTGTAAGGTTCAGTTTCTTTAAGCAACCCTGTGAGATGGTGGAATTATAACTTTACATCTTAGCATTGTCCTGAGATGAAGTTAAGATCATATGTAAAGAGCCTACATGACGCTTTATACCCAGGAAAACACTCAGTGGATGTAGGCTTTGATTTTAATCTACTACATTACTAAACATTATTTTTTTAATTGGCTTTTCCCCCCAAAGAAAGAAGCAGCCGTATTTCCTTTAAATAAGTATGCTAATAAAGGGTTGGTATCCACCTGTTTCAATGAAGGCAGAATATTTGTGAGGCCCCAATAGAAGCTATGTAAAACGAGTATGCACAGGAAGGCTGTCTGATTCTACTTTCTATTTTATGTTTTTTAACAATTACATATTAGGGAAAATAATATAATCATAACATAAAGAAGCACTTGAAACTGAGAAAAGTACTTAAAAGCAAAAGTAATGGGAAAATAATCTAAAGACTTCAAGAAGGTATCATTACAAATATAGAAGTAGTGAAGAAAAGGAGATATATATATTATATATATATGTATGTATGCAAAAGGATTAGAAATTAAAAGCTGTAATAAAGATTCATCAAATCTAGGAGAATGGCAACATAAAGAGAACAAAAGATAAACCATCAAGAACCAGATTAACAAAGTATGAAGACTATAAAAAATAGGGTATTTAATTTCTACTATTAGCAAAAACAAAAACAAAACCATGTGTACCAAATGTGGGAAATAAAAATCTAATCTAAAAGTCATAACTTGAGTCCTACCAAGGAGAACTTAAAATAAATTTTCAAGATAAAAAAAACTTTTAAAATAAGTTTCTTAAAGGAAACAAATCACACATTTCAGATTTGATTTGATGGTATAATAGTGCATGAGATGAGATCAGATCAGATCCTTCTTCTAATCCTCTATTTCTACCAGCTTTTAAATTTCTGCGCAAAATTAAATTCAGCTATCGATTCTTCTACTTGTTCAGCATTTTGTGGAATGGCTGGTATACATGTGTAAAATGCAAATGAAAATAGGTTCAGTATCTTTAAAATTATTCAGACACAGATGTATTTTCCATTATTCAAAACAATTTCCTGTTGCCTTTTCTATAACATGTAGATTTAAATGTGGCATTCAGAGTGTCTTCAATTTGAATTAAAAAACAGTATCTGCCTTTTTTCCATACAAAAAAGCAGGTGCTGATATGAAAACATATCTGATAAGGAGCGTCCTGGCATAGTCCCTGAGGTAGCCCTCTGGGTGTTCTAAACATGATTGAATTTCCTTAAAGCCTTTATTAGAAAATATTTTTGCTCTTCTTTTAGGTTATTTAGGTTGCAAGTAACAGAAAGTGAACATTTTTAGAAGATGAAGCAGTATCTCAAAACTTCCAAAGAAGACTTGAACAAACAGGACTAAGAAAAGTCTGGAAACAGCGATACTCTAGAGACCAACTATAGGAGTTCAGAAATGTTTTCTCTAAAAAGTATGCCCTCAGTGATACTGCCCTCAAGGGGGCAAGAATTGATTCCTGAGGGAGGGGCAAAAAATACTCTTACTCTTCTATGTATAAAGCATAGATATACAAATAGTACATAAACAGATATATAGTATATCTGTGGTATTAAAATTATTTGGGTATGGGAGCCATTAGGAAAAAAAAGTCTGAAAAGGCTCTTTAAATGGTTGAGAAACATTGTTCTAGTACATCTATCATTATGGAGACTGAGCTCAAAAATTTCCCATTTCTGTGATTCTGTTTCCCATTCTAAGTTCTTAAGATCCTAAGTGGGTTAATCAGCTATGCACAGAGGGTCAGAGTCATGTATTTGAGACATCACTGTTGGCGACCCACTCCTGTGTTCCAAAGTCCATTCAAAAAGAAGACAGAATTGGGCAAGTTGATCAGCTACCTCAAGAGTTGTCTCATATCCAGTCTGGGTCCTCCATACTACTCTTCCCTGCATCTCTCCATGATGGTACCTCTCCTCATCATGCCCACTCCCCTCTCCTCTTTACTAAGGCTTAACTCCTGCTATAGACTGAATTTTTTGTCCCTCAAAACTCATATGGTGAAATCTAATCCCCAATGTGATAGGTGTTTAGAGGTCAGGCTTTTGGGAGGTGATTAGGTCATGAGGGTGGGAAGCCTCATGAATGAGATTAGTGTCCTCATAGGGGGCTGAGGAGATCAGAGTTTTCCCCTTCCACTATGTGAGGGCACAACAAGAAGATGGCTGCCTACCAACCAGGTAGTGGGTCCTCACCAGACACCTAATCTGCTAACACCTTGATCTTGGACTTCCCAGCCTCCATAACTGTGAGAAATAAACTTGTATTGTTTATGAGCCACCTGGTCTATGGTATTTTGTTATACCAGCCTGAATGGACTAAGACAAATTGGCACTGAGAAGTCAGGGACTGCCTTAATGAATTTCTAGAAATGTGGGAGTAGCTTTGCAAGTGAGTAATGGGTAGAGGCTAGAAGAGTTTTGAGGTGCATGCCAGCAGGAGCCCATATTGCCATGAATGGACTAAGGTACTTTCCTTTGAGTCCCTAGCCAGGGTTCCTCTCTTTCATCAAGTCTTCCCCAGCCCACAGTGAATTCTTCCCTTTCAAATTCCCTGAAACTCACCATTGGGGGTCACTCATCTGCCCTTTGCAGTACATATGTTTTATTATTTAATTTTGCAAATCGCATGACCCCAGTGAACTAACAGTGGTGAATGTGTATTACAAAGCTCATCCAGAAAGAACCACTCCAAGTTAAGATCTTTGGTCAAGAATTTAGTTTCCCTTAAGAGACTATAACAGTCACTGAATACTTTGCCTCTTCAAAGAATCAGATTCTTTCTCTAGCTAATTCACATATTGACACCCAGTGTATCCAGAGAAACACCTTAACTCGGGATTTTAAAAAGAAAAACAAAAACACACCTTAAAAAGGACGATTTTTATTGATTTCATTTACATACTGGAATGAACTATATACAGTTTAGGATAAAGCCAAATTAAATATCACTAACCACTGTAATAATGAGTTTCCAATAGTAAGTTCTAATTTTACCCAAGTAATTTAGACTTGTGCCATTCGTGTCCCAGGCCAGTGTTGGAGTTATGCCAGTTTCATCTACCAGAGTCCTTAGTACTACTTGCCAAAACAAAAACCCAGCCTTAGTTTATACAATTATTCAAAGTTTACTTAAGTACAGCATATTCATCAACTGGCTACTTACCACCAAGAAAATTGCTTCTTGCTCTGTTTGCAGGGCCTTGAAGTCTGCTGTCTCTCTCCAGCTGGCTCTTTATTCTTTTGCCCTGTGTTCCTTATTCTGCCTCTTCACAGGAATGAAAGAGTGAGGTTTTATTTGGTCGTTTAGTGTAAAGAATAACTTGTACATTGTGATCCAAGCAGGAAAAAAAATTATATATATATACACATATATACATACATATACATTAACTTATTAAACAAGAGATCATATTTTCTGTGCAATTCCAGTGACTATTGAGGACTTGTAACCCTACCACCCATTTCTCCTTCTCAAAATAGCCCTGATTTTCCTCTGGGAGTTCCCCCTTCCTTAATATCATTTTCTGTGCTCTGGATAGGGCCCATCCCTAGCCTCAGACACACAGGCACAAACTAATCTGCACATTGTGGTTCCTCCTGTGTCCACCATTGGAGAGACAGGCACATAATCAAATGCAGTCAAGTTAAAGAGAATCATAGGGCTTTCACTCTCTGGCCACAACAGGTCCGGCATACTGCAGGAAGTAAAGTGCCTAGCACAGAGCAAACTCTTGATAAATGTTAGTTTTCCTTCTTTCCTGCCCTTCTCAATGCTTAAGGAATAGAAAAAAATGATTTGCTTTTGTACATACTTGAAAATTTTTGCATGGAATTTTAACATCCATGAATAAAGTGCACAAACCTTACCTGTAGGGCTCAATGAATATTTTCAAAGTAAACATACTCACGGACGATCACCCAAGACATAGAACATTGCAGAGCCCAGCAGCCTCCCTGTGCCCCTTCTAAGCCATTACCCTTTCCCAAAGACTGCTCTTCTGGCTTCAGTCATAGATTTTACCTGATTTTGCCTGATTTTGCACATTACATACATGGAGCCATAGCCACACCGAGTGTCCTTCTTTGTGTTGCATTTTTTACTCAATATTTTGTCTGTCGTGTGCAACTGTATTTCATTCATTCATTGCTATATAATATCCTGTTGTGTGTGGGTGTGTATATATATATATGTATCTATGTAAATATGTGTACCTATGTGATATATATATATCAGAATTTATGGATCTATCTTACTGTTGATAGACACTAGTTTTTCAAGTTTGGGACTATTAAAAATAATGCTCTAGCAACATTCTGCCACATGTCCTTTGATGAACACCGGCATGTTATGTTTTAGTAGGCATCGCCAATCAGTTTTACTGACTTATACTCCCAACAGTAATGTAGGAGAATAACTATTGCTCCACAGCTTCACCAATACTGGCTCCTGTCAGGTTTTTCTTTAGGTTTTAGCCATTCTGGCAGGTGTATAATGGTATCTCAATGTGGTTTTAATTTTAATTCACCTGATGATGTTGAACAACCAATGATGTCGAACACATTTTCATATACACATGGGCCTTTGGGCATGCTCTTTAGTAAAGTACCTGCTCAAATCTTTTGTCTCTGTTTTAATTGTGTCCGTATTTTAAAATTGATTTTTAAGAGTTTCAATGGACTGAATTGTGTCCCCACAAAATTTATATTTGAAACCCTAATCCCCATGTGACTATTTTGGAGACAAAGCCTTTTGGGAGGTGATTAAAGTAAACGAGGTCATAAGGGTAGAAGATCCTATAAAACTGGTGTTGTTATGAAAGAAAAAAAAAAAAAAAAAGGAAGAGACACCAGAGATCTCTCTCCCTCCCAGGGAGGACCACTAGAGAAGGTGGCTCTCTGAAGGCCAGGAAGAGAGTGCTCACCGGGAGCTTTGATGCTGAACTTTCCAGCCTCCAGAACTTTGAGAAAATAAAATTCTGTAGTTTATGCCACCAGGCTATTTGTTACAACAGCCTGAGCAGACTAAGACAAGAGCTGTTTAGTTTGGGGAGAGGTGAATTCTTTCTTGGTTATTTGTACTGCAAATATTTTCTATTCTGTGACTTGCTTTTTCACTTCCTTAATGTGTTTTTGATGAGCACTTCTTAATTTTCATGGAGGACATTTATAAATCATTTATGGGTAAGGCTTTCCACATTCTGTTTAGGAAATTTTGCCTACCCCAAGATCATGAAGATATTCTCAAGTGGTATCTTATAGAAACTTTCTTTTTTTATCTTCTACATTTAGGTTAGTGATCCTCTGAATTTGATTTTTTATGTACAGTGTAAAGTGGAAGGTAAAAGTTCATTCCCCCCCCAAATGGTCAATCTATTGAACCAATTTATTGAAAAGGTCTTCTTTTTCCCACTGCAGTGCAGTGACACATATATCATAAATCGGGTGACATACATGGGAGTCTGTCTTGGGAGTTTTTATTCTGTGTAATCTGCTCTCTGCTCTATCCTTACACCAATATCACACCATTTTAATTCATTCTGCTTTCTAATAAAATTTGATATTGGCATTGTAAATCTTTCAGTGTTGTTATTCTTCAAGATTACTAGTCTTCCTTTGTCCTTTTGAATTTCCATATAAATTTTAGACATTACTTGTCAATTTCCATCAAAAGAAAAACTTGCTGAAGTTTTTTACTGACACTACTTTGAATCTATAAATCAACTAAAATTGTCATAATTTTAAGTCTTTCAATCCATGAAAAAGCTATATCCTTCCATTCATTTAGGTCTTCTATCATTTCTTTCAGTAATCATCTGTACTTTCTTTCTGTAAGGTCACACATATCTTGCATTAAGTTTATTTACATGTTTGATGGTTTTTATCCAAAAATGGTTTCACTTGAAAGTGACATTCTGATCTTTGTTGCTAGTGTGTAGAAATAATTTTTATATTGACCTTATTTTTATGACTTTGCACAATTAACTTATTGATTATAATAGTTTACCTATAGATTCTTTCAAATATTCTACAAACTGAAACATTATCTTCAGTAAACACATTTTCATCTCTTCCATTCCAATCTTTATATCTTTTCATTCATTTCTTGCCTTATTGCGCTGTCTCAGCCCTCCAGCACAATGAAGAACAAAAGTAGTAATAATAATTATCCTTATTTCATTTCCTATCTCAGGGAAAAAGCATTTAATATTACTAGTATTAGTATAATATTAACAGTATGTTTGCCGGAGATTTCTATAGATACATTGTAGATTTAAAAATTTCCCTTCTGTTCCTAGCTTGCTAAGAGTTTTATTTTAAATCATAAATGAGTGTTGCATTTTATAAAATTGACATGATGATAAGCTCTTTTCCTTTTTTCTATTAATATGATAAATTACGTTGGTTGACATTCTAACCAACTTAAGTTAGTCTTTTACATTCTTGGAATAAATTCAACTTGGTGGTTGTGTATCATCATAGATAGATAGTAGATAGACAGATAGGTAGGTAGATATTCACTGTATTTGATTATTTAATATTTTATTCAGGATTTCTTTACCTATGTTCACAAAGAAGGTTGATCTTGAATTTGGGGGGTTATTTATTTATATACTGATTTATTATATATATTTTAATATGTACTTATATATGTATTTGTCAATTTTGGCATAACAATTATGCCATCTCACGAAACAATCTGGGAATGCTGCCTCTTTTTCTATCCTCTGGAAGAGTGTATAAGAAGTTGGTATAAATTCTTTCTTAGATATCTGAAGTCATCTGAGACTAGAGTTTTGCATGTGTGGAGAATTTTAATTACATATCCAATTTTTTTAATTAAAATAGGAAATCCAGATTATATTTTTCTTCTTTCAGTGTTGTTAAATTTTTCTAGGAATTTGTCCAATTCTAAATTTTCAAATATATTCAATTAAGTTGTTCATAATTCCCTCTTATTATATGTTTAATATCTGCAGGATCACTATGATTTTGCCATTCTTCCTTCCTGATGTTGGTAATTTGTGTTTCCTCTTTTTATTGGTTTTTTAGGAGTTTCTGAGTTTCATTAGTGTATTAAGAACCAACTTTCAGTTTGTTGTTTGTCTGTTTTGTGTTTGTTTTTTATTTCATGAATTTCTGATCTTATCCTTCTTATTTCCTTTCTACTACTGACTTTCCTTTTAATTTGCTTTTTTTTTTAATCTTTCTGAGATATAAGGTAAGATCTTTAACTGGAATTTAAATAAAAACTTTAAAAAATAAAAATACAGTAAAAAAAAAAAAAGAAGATTGATTTTCAGCCTTTCCTCTTTTCAGACGTGTTCATTTGAGGCCACTTATTTTCACCAAAGCATTTCTTTAGTTTTATTCCACAGGTTTTAGCATTTTGTGTTTTCCTGATCACCCAGTGAAATGTTTTTAATTTTTACTGTGACATCTTCTTTGACCCACTGGTTGTTTAGAAGTGTATTGCTTCATTTTCAAACATTTGAGGGTTTCTGAGTAATCTTTTTGCATTTATTTCTAAATTAATTCCACTATAGTTGGAAAATATACTACACATGGTTCCAATCTTTTGAAATTTTTGAGACTTACTTTATGACTCAACATATAGGTCAATAATGGTGAATAAATGTTCCATGCATCCTGGAAAGAAATTTGTATTATACAGTTGTTAAGTATAGAGTTTAATAAATTTCAGTTAGGTCAAGTTGGAGGGTAATATTGGTCAAATCTTTTATATTCTTACATATTTTTTATCTACATATTTAACAGTTGTGTTAGAATAAATTGTATTCACATAACTGCTTATTCTACCCATTTTGGCTCCTTATTTTAACAAATCCAGTTATGACTGTAGATCTGTCAATATCTCCTTTTACTTCAGCTAGACTATGCTTTATATTTTTTGAGGTTATGGTATTAGGTTAGTATTGAAAGTATGTTGAATTGTTCCCTTAAACATTATTAAACATTCTCATTTATCTGTAGTAATACTTCTTACCTTTACAACTTTTTTGTCTGATATTAGTATAGATATACCAGCTTACTTTTGGTTAATGTTGGTATAGTATATCTTCTCCCATTATTTTACTTTCAACCTTTCTGTGTCCTTCTATTTAAAGTATGGCTCTTGTGGGGAGTATATAATATAGCCTGGTAGGATGGGTGCCAGGAATTAAAGTTGATTTAAAAAAAAGTTTTTTAAAAAGCTACATTTCCTGCACACCTGAGCTTATGAAATAAGATCCATACTCACTGTACCTACACATAGGTGTGTGTGTGGTGAGTATCTGGCCCAATGACAAGGAACTTGGGACCAATTATAATAGCAAAGTGGTTAAGAGCACAGACTCCTTCCTGTCTCCTTGCACTTCTTGCCAGCAGTGGCCAGGACAGCTGTTTCACAACCTATTTGCTAAAACCAGAGAAAGTTGCAGCCCTGAGTGGTATGAGGATGGGGGGAAGGAGAGATGAATTTCTTTGAAACTAGAGAAACCTGTCTACCTAAAACAATGTGCACACGGCAGCAAAGAAATCTATCTAGAAGGAACAAGAGACCTGATACCAGATTCTTAATGGGGAAATGTGGTTATACCCCAGGCATGTGGAATTTTTCATTTATAAATCACCTATTAGACTCTTGTGTTAGATTTTTAACTCAAGGGGATTCCATTTACAGTTATTACCATGTGAATAATGCAGCCTGAAATTAAACTCTGAATTTGTCTTACATTGTCCGCACCATTGGTAGGGTGACCAAACCCTTTGAAATAAATGACACAACAATGTTCAGAAAATCTTTCTATCCCACTTAGTTCAAATGACCTAGAGAGAGCTACAAAGCTAACAGTGGCAGGGCCACAGTCTTTTTTTTTTTTTTTAATTCCTGCATGATAACAACAACAACAACAACAACAAAAGACTAGAACTATCCATATAGAGCATTCATTTTTCAAAATATTACACCAAGAAATATTTGAATGCAGTAAGTATGTCAGTGCAGCTGTATGGTTAAATGTTATAACCTCTGAAGTCAAGAAATTCAAATTTATAGTTGCCACATTAAGCATAGATGTTAAAGCATTAAAGTTAACACCATATACAGTCATATAAAATATTGCATGTGCAAAGGGGCTGAGTTACGTTCATACTGGGAACCATAATTTAGAATTTCCTGACTTCTGAACATGTAACACATCATAGTAATTGATCTAGCTCCTTGGAGCTAATATAAAATATCTTGTTAACATGTTTTCTATCCAATTCTTTCATCATTTACCTTTTGGCTCTTGGAGAAACAATTCATCATGCTCAAATGTTTTTACACACCTGCACTAAGCTAATACAGCAGTGGAAAAGCCAATGCAACCAGGATTAAGGGAAAAGATTTGTCAATCATGCAGGAATATTCGTGTGGACACTTAGTCTGGATTATGTATGATGACACTGTGCCTTGGGGTTTAGAGTTTTATTTGCTTTGTCTTGTCACACTGATGGCCTCCTATTCTGCTAGATACTGTGAGGGATAGGATATCAAGGTAGCTTATGCAGGCAGAATTCCTATAGACTGTTAGTTTATAAAACTGACATAGAAGAGAAAGTGAGGATGGCCTACTCCAAGATGGTACATGACTTGTTAATTTCCTGGCACTGCGAGAGACTCACACTACAATGGTCTGAATGCGTGCTCCCAAAATTCATATATTGAAATCCTAACCCTCAATGTGATGGTATTAAGAGGTGGTGCCTTTGGGAGGTAATTAGGTCATGAGGGTGGAGCCCTCACAAATAAAATTAGTGTCCTTATAAAAGGGACCCCAGACAGCCCTCTAGCTCTCATTCTGCCAGAGAGATCTCAGCAGTCTGCCACCTGGAAGAAGTTCCTTCATCAGAACCTGACCATGTAGGCACCCTGATCTTGGATTTTCAGCCTCCAGATCTATAAGAAAGAAATTTCTGGGTGCCCTTGGGTGGCTCAGTTGGTTGAGTGTCTGACTCTTGGTTTTGGCTCAGGTCATGATCTCAGCATCATGAGGTGAGCCCCACTGTGGTCTCCCACACTGGGTGTGGAGCATGCTTAAGATTCTCTCTTCCCTCTCCCTCTGCCCTTCCCATCCCTCCACCCGTGATCGCATGTGCATGCACATGTATGCACTCTCTCTCTAAAAAAAAAGAAATTTCTTTTGTTTATAATCTACTCAGTCTATGGTACTTTGGCATAGCAGCCTGAACTGACTTAAAACACATGATCTTTAAAGCAATTCTGTGCCAAGTGCCAGGGCTGTGTGCCCTTGCCCTCAACTGACTCCCTGTCTTTATTTTCATTTGACTAAAATTCACTATATATTAACCAACTTCTGCTTAGTGCATACTTCCTGCTGCCTTACTCCACACCAGGCAAAGAAAACCAATAGCCAATGGTCCCAAAGATATTACCACATTCCAGGCACTGCTTAACTGCCCTTAAAAACACATATTCACTTAACCCAGTAGAGTAGACATCGGCAAAGTACGGCCCATGGACCAAATCTTGCCCGCCACCTCTTCTGATAAATAAAGTGTTGTAGGAACACAGCCACACTCTTTTGTTTAAGGGCTGTGCCTGGCTGCTTTCACATGACAATGGAAAAGTTCAGTCATAGCAACACTTATAGCCTGCAAAACGGAAAATGGGTACTATTTAGTGCTTATTGAGAAAGTTTGCCCACTCTACAATAGAGAATTCTCCTCTGTGGAGTCAGCAAACCTGACTCTCCAAGTCACATGTGAGAAATTCAGAATGCTTAATAATAGAATTATTGGTTTAGGGAAGGATGAAGAAGTTGAGAATGACAGCACAATTATCCATACCTAATATTTATGCATTAATATGCCTTTTATCATTATATAGTTGGTACTTTGCAGTACAAGTATGTATGAGTCACCACTTTCATCTTTTGACATTCTGTTCCTCGCTCATTTGACCTCGGTCAGAATTTCCTTCTTAGAGTTTTCAACCACAAATTCAACAGTGGCTCCCAGCCCCGGATTGCAGGAAGACAATGGCATACCAGCAGGTGGCCTTGTTCAATGTAGTCTGTTTGTAACTAAAAGGAGGGAGTTCTGTGTATTTCATAAATCTCCATGGACCCAGAGCATGCATATGGAGTTCTAGTACCCTCTTTCCAAAAAGGAATATGTGCTTTCCTGACGTGGAAGGGAAGGGGGCTTCTTCTGGCCCCTCCCAGAATTTCCCCTTTCGTCCAGAAGCTACTCCCCAGGACAGCCATGGGGCCATCCCACGAGCACATCTTGGCTACATCTTCACATTGCCAAAACATCTGGAGTGAAAAATGCATTTAATCATTCAGATTATTTTCCCCTGAAGCAATGCCAAACATCTGTCTAACTAGAAACAGCTGTGTATTAGTTTTGGGATGCCATAACAAAATACCATTGACTGGGTGGCTTAAACAACAGAGATCTATTATCTCATCATTCTGGAGGCTGAAAAGTCCTAGATCTGAGTGCCAGGATGGTTGGGTTCTAGTAAGAACTGACTTCCTGGCTTACACTCGCCTTCCTCTCTCTTTGTCTTCGCATGGCAGAGAGGGGTGATAGGGGAGGGAGGGAGAGAAGGGTGAGTGCTCTCTGGTGTCCCTTTTTGTAAGAGCACTGATCCCATCATTAGAGTCCCACCCTCATGACCTCATCTAAAGGTCTGATTACCTTCTAAAGGCCCCACCTCCAAATACCATCACACTGGGGATTAGGGCTTCAACAGATGAGTTTTGAGGAGACCCAATTCAGTCCATAGCAAGATTCATCTCTAGCATTAAGGAGGCCAGACCTTCTGTGTGCATGAGGGATGCCCTAAAGTTCAGTGAACCAGAGCACCCGAGACTGCAAAGCCCTGGGCTCCCTCATGGACCTCATTGCTGTTAACCATGTCCTCCTTTAAGCCTCCCTCCAAGGGGGCCACACCAGGGCAATACCGATGTTGATGCCACAAGCCTTGTGCATGTGAGAGCCTGCCCTGGGCTCAGCATCACTCCAGACTGGCTGAGCCAGGATGAAAGTGTGCCAGATACTTCCTGCCATTCAGGTGGCAGGGACTTGGGAAACATGTAGCTTGAAATTCCACAGCAAAGGCAGGATCACGTGACTAGACACCATTATAGTTCCATCCGTTGAGTAACAAACCACCCCAAAGTTCACTGGCTTGAAACCCAACTGGATGGTTTAGCTGACCTAGGGAAGACATGGCTGACTTCTGGGCTTCCTCACATGTCTGCAGTCAGGTGGCAGGTGGGCTGGGGGTGGCTAGCCTAGGACGGCCTCAGTCACAGGTCTGACGGCTATCTAGCTGTCATCTGGGATGACCACAGTAATGGGGCCATGTAGTTTCCCATCATCCACAGCTAGCCCAGGCCTATTTTCAAGATGTTTCCAAGAAAGAGCAAAAGCACTCAAGCCTAAGACTTTGGCCACCTATATTAATCAAAGCCAGTCATGGTGCCAGCCCAGCTTCAAGGGGTGTGGAAATGGATTCCACCTCTCTCTAAAAGGAGCTTCAGAGTTGCATAGTAAATAGTGTGGATACAGGAAGGGTTGAAAAACTGTGGCTATTTTTGCAGTCTACCACAGGAGTAGAATCTGGGACAGTGGTTGCTCAAAAACGAATGAGCTCCAGACAATCATACACTTCTTCTTCTCCATCCACTGCTTTTTCCTCATTAGGAAATGAACATGGAATTTCAAAGAGTGAGAAAGAAAACAGGAGTCTAGGAGACTAAGAGCTGGAAGGACTGGGTTTCCCTTGTTATCAACAAGCTGTGTCATCTTTAACCAATCACTTTTCTCCTTTGACTCTCTGATTTTTCAGCCTAAAAAAAGTACAATAGAATATTTAATCTTAAGGCATGCCTTGGAGGTCCTATATTCAAATCAGATTATTCCCTATAGACCTTTCCAATTAGTCACCTATCTAAAGCATTGTGTGGGATGTGTATTCTCCAGCACCTGGAATCATGCCTCATCCATAGTAGCACTGAAAAATACCTGGATTAATTTATCCTAGTTTGCCTCCAAGATGAAGATTCTGTAATTGAAACAACTAGACCTCTTAAAGGCAATCTTAATTAGATTTGGTGGATATGATTTTCTTCTGTATCTTTTCAACATGAGTCCACATCAGCAGGACAAAAATATTTCTATCCTTACAGCCCAGATGATGGAGGATGAGCGCCCAAGAAGGGTTAGCACATTTTGGTCTTGTTCTGTTCTTATGAGCTAAGACGTGCTCCTTCTAAACTGGATGTGTCTCCATTTCGTTTCCTCTGACTAATGAAAAACACTCTGGCAGACAAGTGACACACTGTCCAGAATGTAATTATAAAACTAAATTTGCAAATTAAAGAGGGGTGTGAGAAATACAATCTTCTCCGTTGAAAGTATTAGTATTTGCCATAAGATGTTTGCCCAAACAGGCAATGTGCATACCTATCCTTCATAAAACCATAAAATTCTTCATATTGTCTCCATAATTTACTAAAGCCTTGTATTCTCTAATCCCCACTACTGTAACTGACACATAGTATGTGCTCATTAAATACTTTTTGAAATTAAGTCTATTTGTTGGGGGGGGAAGAAATTTACTTAGTATATTAAGGTTGTATTTGCATGTTGCCAAAACATCTAGTTGAAAAATGAAAACTCCAGTAATTTCGATGCCAAATTATGCCACACATTCAGACATCTGGGAGACATTTGGAGCATTTTTCTTTCCCCCTGAATGTTTTAGTGTCCTGTAGATGCAAGCCTCAGGAAATGGCTGTGGGTGTTTGAGGTGAGGGGAGTGTGCAATGTGGGCGGTAGGATGCTGAAAGTGACTTCTGGAAGGGGGTGTGATGGTAAAGCCAAACTGAAAATTGGTTCACTCCTCTATGCTGATTGTCATGTAAGTTTGTGCTGTTTTTATTTTTCTTTTTTCATAATAAGGTTGTTAATAGCAAAGAGTCCACTTCCCTTCACTCAACAATCTCACACCAATAACTCCACAGGACATAAAGTTTAAGAAAATCATCTTATAGCAACTCAGTGGAATTGTACTCATCTGTTACAAACAGAAAGCATGAGGGACTTGAAGCCATGTGGAAAAATATTTATAATACATGGCTAACTAGAAAAACACAGTATATAAAATGTCCTAGACACTAACAATACAAATAGCTAATGTGCAGAGGAGTAATGAGTGGTATCTTGTAGGAATAGGCCTTGTCCACTCAAGATTCCACCCTGTCTTACTCACAGGTACTGACCTCTCTCCACTGGCATTGCAGCTCCATGGGTGAGCATTTTTTTCTGGTTCAGGTATCACTCCTTTAAAACCAAGATGTTTATTAATTCATTTATTCAATATTGATCATGAGCTTGCTCTGAGCCAGGCACCCGCTCACAATGTCTGTCTTTGAAGGGCTCTCATAGCCTAATGGGGTAGGGAGACACGTCAATAAATAATTTTTAAATATAAATTTAGTATGAAAAATAATTTGACAAAATGCTACAGGTCTTTTCAGCAGTCTTGGGTGGCCTGCAACACGTGGAGTGGCCAACTCTAATCCTCCTATGGCGGGCAAGGCAGCAGGGAACATCTAAAATGACACGGCAGCAAAAGACTATAGAGATGGGACTCCTTGTTTCCTAAGGGACAGTCCTTTGGCTATATACTTCCTGAAAAGGATTCCTTGCCCCTCAAAACCATTAAAGCAAGAAACAGTTTTCAAAACCATGCATCTTTTGACATGCATATCTTTAAAATTATAAATCCAAAATCCAAAAAGCTAATTCTACTCTCCCCTAGACCCATATCTGAATCTTCTGGATTCTTTCATTATCACATCCCAAATCGACCAATTTTTTTTTCTCATTGTATAATTTATATAAGAAAACTAGATTGGTATGCTTGTTCATTTTTCCAAATTAAGTGGTTTGTGTCTTTCAAATTAATATAAAAGTATTGTATTAATTATATTGTTTTCCCAATATAATAAAAAATTATCAGAACACATTGCCCCACCCTGGCATCTATCCTCTCCTTGTTCCCTACCAATTCAAGGACACAGAGACCCAAGATTTACACTTGGAGTTATACTAGGGAGCCCACTGCCTACTACATGTGGAGCCTCCAAGGTCCCCATGGGTGAAGATGGCAGGGGATTCACGAGAATTAGCTCTAAAATTGCCATCAGGTATAGAAGCTATGCATAAACATTAGATTCACATCGTTCACCAGTTCCCCAGATGTCACTGATAATTGAGCTCATTCCTAAACGTTGAAGAGTCATGACCAACCAATTCAAAGTGTTCAAGATTCAAGGAAAATCCCTCAGTGAAGACCCTCCTCTCCTCCTCCTTATTTTTTAAAAATACTTTTATATAAGCTAGGTCTGTTTAAATTGATTATCAAAAGCCACCAAAAGGGGTTAGCTTGAAGAGTGTGTGGAAGGCGCTCAGGCAGTAGGACAGGGCGGCAATACTCTTATGTGGCTGAATTTACATATGAGTTTCAATTTTATTCATTACTAGTTGTCCTGGGCTAACTACTTCCCCCTTCTTTATATTTGCCTGGCTAAGTCAGTGGCCCCCAGAAGATAGGACCCAGGCAATCATCTCTATCTGTCATATCCCAAGTTGACTTGGATGGTAACTAAATGATAGTTTCTTTTTCAAGTGGTAGATTTTTTTTTCCCATTTAGGCCATGATAGAAAAATTATGTGACAAGAGTCTAGCTGTTTGAGGAATGGAAAAGTCATTTGAGGACAAAAAAAGGTAAAAAGAACTTGTGAGTAATCAATATATTGTGGGCAGGAAAAAAAATGGCCCATTTCAAAGGGGAAAACAAAATAGTATTGAAGAAATCCAGAATTTTCCATAACTTCAATCGCACTTCTTTTTCCAAATGTGTGTTCTTTTAAATGAGTAAGGTTTTTAACAATCCAGAATAAAAGAAGCAAGGAGTAAAAGAAAATAAATCTTTCCATATTCAAAATTTGCAATATTGAAACTAGCCAACAAAAACACGGGCTCACTTGGAACCAGCTCTTGGCCATAATTAAATTAGAATGTGTTTAAATTCTTAATGGCATGGTATTTTACACCGAGTTTGAAATATACACCTAAACACTCCAGCCATCATGAGTTATTAATATAAAGTGCCCAATAACTAGAGAAGTATTGCAGCATATTATCACTCCTCCCTGGCTAATGAAACCAATCATCCTCTCCAGCATTTTAGCCACACAAACCAGAATCACTCTCTTTGTAGCTTGAAAAGTTTCAGAAAGCATCGGAGCAGCTAAAAGGCAGCCTTTCTGCTTGATGAAACAACCCTGAAATAAATGTTAGGTGGTTTTTCCTGAAATGTGGGTGTGTTTTCTTTTCACGCTGTCTACATGTCCACTTCTCTGCATGGAATAAAAAATCCATTCAGATCCCAAGAGACACAACAGCATGACCACAGTTTACTAATTGTTATCTGGAAACCTCTGTATAACAGGAAGACCAGTTTAGAAAGCGAAATCTGCCTGTTCAGTTATTGAGCTTATTTTGATAATGATTTTGCTGAAGTAGATCTATTAAATAGCCCTTGGTAATAGGTTATGGAAGTCTGCTGAATCCAAACTGGTAAGAAATAGTGTAGGGGCACCTGGGTGGCTCAGGTGTTAAGCGTCTGCCTTTGGCTCAGGTCATGATCCCCGGGTCCTGGGATTGAGCCCCGCGTCGTCGGACTCCCTGCTCAGCAGGAAGCCTGCTTCTCCCTCTCCCACTCCCCCTGCTTGTGTTCCCTCTCTCGCTGTGTCTCTCTCTCACAGATGAATAAATAAAATCTTTAAAAAAAAAAAAAAAAGAAAGAAATAGTGTAGGCATCAAGCAACTATACAATCAAAATTTTAATTAAAATTAGGGCTGGCTATGGGATGCCTGGGTGGCTCAGTCGGTTAAGCGTCCACCTTCGGCTCAGGTCATGATCTCAGGGTCCTGGGATCGAGTCCCACATCGGGCTCCCTGCTCAGCGGGGAGCCTGCTTCTCCCTCTCCCTCTGCCTGCCACTCCCCCCTGCTAGTGTTCACTATCTCTCTGTGTGTCAAATAAATAAATAAAATCTTTAAAAAATAAATAAATAAAATAAAATTAGGGCTGGCTAAACCCTTTAAATAGTAGGATTCATGGGACCACATTGGGGCTCAGAGCTTTGGCAAGAACTGTGGTCTCTCCTCTCTAGACATTTTGGCATAGACCCAGGGCAGTTATGCCAAATGTGTTTCAGTGTGCTCTACCCATTGGACTAATGATCCTCCTAATCATTAGGCCTGGCCTTGTAAAGTAATCTTCATAAAAATAGGTGCCAGAGAGTGACAGAGTCAGCATGGACAAAATATTGCCAATACTGTAAGAATGGGGGATTGCTAGCAGCTTTCTCACTACGGGGAAAAGGTGAATTGATCTCAGAATCCTCTTACAAGCCTAGTAAACCTGTAGAGAAGAAGGGACATTTTCTAAGGGGGAGAATTTAAGATCCAGGATGGAATTTCATGCCAAATCGACATTTTGAGATAATAAATAAGAACCTATTTTGATTGATCAAGGACTTGCTAATGACCAAACCCAGACCATGGCTAGATTTCGTCCAAAGTCCCCTTGGGAAGCCCAGAGCCTAACAGAAGCAAGGGACAGCAGAAGCCTGGGGAGAGGCACAGGGGAGTCAGAAGATGAGGTGAGCCATGTGCAGAGAGTCCCCAAGTTAAACCATGTCTTAGGAATGAGCACAGAGCTAAAAGTGCAAGGCGAAACTGAGAAATCAGAAGCTGGATGGTAAAGAACAGAGGAGATATGGAGGAGTTAAATAAAGAATGGAAATGAGCAAGTCCAAGGCAATTGTTGACATGGGAGCTACAGGTTAAAGTCTCATTTTCATTGGTGTCAGCAGCTCGGGCTAAGTCAGGCGCCTTTAAAGGTACAGGGATGGGTGGAAGATTTATGTTATGTTTTGAAGGGTTCCTATAACAATAAAAATAACAACCATTACTGCTACTCACTGAGCAGTACTCTATGCTAGATTTCATTTTAGGGGTTTTTATTTATATTAGAATATTAATAACAATAGTAATAACTACCATTAATTGAGCATTTATGTGTCCAGAACTATGTCAAATGTTCCAAATACAGTCTTTTTATTTAATCCTGCAACATCTCTGGTTTATTATTTTTATGTTGCAGAAATGAAACTGAGGCTCAGAGAAGTTAAGGATCTTGTCCAAGTTCACATAGGTCATAGTAGCAGAGCCAGCATTTTTTTTATTTAAATTCAATCAATTAACATATAATGTATGGCTGGTTTCAGAGGTAGAGGTCAGTGATTCGTCTGTCTTATATAACACCTAGTGCTCATTACATCACGTGCCTTCCTTAATGTTCATCACCCATTTACCCCTTTCCCCTTCCCCTCTCCCCTCCAGAGCCAGTATCTGAATAGAGTTTTTGTCTGAATATAAAACCCAGGCTGTTTCCCAAGGTTGAGTGACAGTGCCGACAATAGGAACAGAAAGACTGATAGGTATGATATGGAATGTGTCCATGACAACCTATTAAGTTCAACAGTTTTGAGGTTATAAAGGCATTTACCCTTCTAACCATTCATTGTTCCAAACAATCCATTAATATAAAAAATACCTGAACACTTATGATTGCACCTGATGATCATGTACAAGAAGAAGAAAGAGGAGAAGGAAGAAATGATGATGGCATGACCATGATGGTGAAGATTATGACACCAATGACTACAGAAGCTAAAACCACCCTCATATGGTGCTATATGGTCACCTATGGGGCATACTTTAAGTGGTACCAACAACGCCTTCCCACCTATTTCCACTTACTGTATAAAACCTCTCCAAAGGAGACACAGAACTTTCTTTCCATGGTTAGAGACAAAGTTTAAAGATAGCCCTAAGAGAGGTAACTGTCCTAAATTTACTTGAGGATATATTAACACATCAAAAACCATCTCTAAGAAGTGTTTTTGATAAAGACATAGTGATAGAAAGGATAGGAAGTGGGATAGACATAGACTGATCGGAGGGAAGGGAAGGAAATATTCATTTCATCCACAAGTACTTATTGAGCAATTCTATGACTCAACCATTTAAGAGTTGTTCCCATTCTCAGGGATGGAAACTGAGGCTCAGAGAGGTCAAAAAATTAACAGTGGTGCAGCCAATGTCTGAGTCCAAAGCCAGTTTTCTTTTTGCTGAGCCTAGCATGGCCCCAGGGACTTCATAAGTAAACAGAGGAAACCCTCTGATGGAATGGCAAGACTATATAATCTATGGATCTCCCCAACACCACAGGTCTTAGACCAACACTAAGGTCCAAAAAGAACCCTCGCCTGCAGAATTTGATTCCTGAAGCTGCCAGTAGCCAGTCCTAGTTCTGATCATGGTAATTCACATAAGGGACAGAAGGCTTTTTCTTGGGTTGGGACACATAAACTCATAAATATTACATATAAAACTCATAAATATGCATGTTGGTCTCAAAGTTTTGTAACTAGCTCATCCAAAATTTGTATGAGACACGTTAATATCAAAATGTCAGTTGAAATCCATATAGTGATAAATCCCCCTCCCCAGCAAGAGAAGGAAAAGTCCAAAGTGCTACCTTGAGTGAGCATTTAGTCACAGGGCCAAGCAGTGCCCACGGGAAGATTACTGAGGTTTCCCTATCCTTCACCAACCTGAGCCACTTCTCTCATTGACCTCCTCTTCCCCACAACTTCCTCTTTTCATGTGCTCAAGCTGTGTCCAGAGAGAGAAGTGCTAATCCCTCTTGAACAACTTGTGGCTTGGTCCCTCAACTGAAATCCCTCCAGCTGAGGAAGCGATGCCTCCAATCATCACAGCTACAAAATGTGCCTGGAAATTGACTCTCACGATGAGATAGCACAGAGAAAGTATGGAAAGCACATAACTGCAAAATACAGAGTATCAGCAATAGCTCATGTTTGGTTTCATTCCATTTTTTCCCCAAAATTTACCTTAGTAGAGAGAAGTTAAAATATTACTCTTAAAGAAAGAGGGCACAAATCACATGAATATTAACAAGAGGTAAAACAGGTGGTCTAACAAAGTCTTAGTTATGAATGTGCTAAACAATCCTTTGAGGAGGTATTTAAGTCATCATAGTTGGCACTAATTATAAAAGGAAACCATGTCTTTTTCTTCTTAAGACTAAGGAGAAGTGCAACCATTTCTGCACATGCCAGAAATAAGTTAATTAGATCCTGACTTTCATTACCATGCCTGATTCTTAGATTTTGTCTTAGAAACTGTTATGAGCTCAATTGTGTTCCCTCCAAAATTTATACATTGAAGTCTTAGCCCCCAGTACCTCAGAATGGGACTGTATTTTGACATATGGTCTTTAAAGAGGCAAATAAGTTAAAATGAGGTCATTAGGGTGGGCCCTAGTCCAATGCAACTGGTGTCTTATAAGAAGAGGAGATTAGGACACGGACACGCACGGAGGGAAGGCCCTGTGAAGACACTCAGAGAGAGGCCTCCAATAAAAGCAATCCTACTGACACTTTGATCTCAGATTTCAAGCTTCCAGCAATGTGAGAAAATAAATTTCTTTTGTTTAAGCCACCTAGTCTGTGGTACTTTGCTATGGCAGCTCCATCAAACTAATACAGAATCCAAAACTGTGGATGTTTTGATATGGATAAATCTAAGACAGGTCAGCTGAAAGAAATCTGCTATACGCTTGCTTGCTTCCCATGATCATTTCCATTCGACTCTTAAAACCAGTGAAAAACAGAGCACGCCATCCTAGAACTGGGTAAAATAACATCTCTTTCAAAGCCCTGAGACCCCAAGTACAAGATGAAGTTAGATGGGTAAAGAGTTCATGTGTCTATCCTAGTACCTAACAAATTCTACCAGTCATAGTTAAATAGTCTTTCTCCCCTGACCACTGCAACAGCCTCCTTAGTGGTAACCCACCTCTCCAACCCTACCCCCTCTAATCCAATCTCAGAGCAATAAAGCAATCTTCTCGACATTCAGAAATTCTCTGGTTTAAGAGCCTCCAGTGCTTTCACATTGTATCTGAAATAAAATCCAAACTCCTTAGCCTGGCCCAGAGAGCCCTCCAGGATCCAGCCCAGCGCTGTCTCTCCACCTTGAGCCTGAGGCACTTTCCGCCTTGCACATAGACACCTCCCAGCACTTTCTGCTCTTTGAACATGCTAAGCTCTTTCCTGCTACAGGAATAGCATGACTTGACTGCGACTACCTCAAGGATACATTCTCCAACCACCCTCCTAAAATACCTGTCATTCTCCATCCCACCCATGCTTCATTTCTCCATGGCAAGTATTATAATTCACACATGTTTCACTTACTCTTCTGTGTACTTGCCTTTTCTCTAACCATGAGGTCAAGGACTCTGCCCAGTTCGTCACCATTATAGTTCCATGGTTGAATGAATGAATGAATGGATCAGAAACACAGAGAGGAAAACCACTTTGTAAACTCTAAGGCATTATGTACATGCAAAGTAGAATTAGTAGGTATGAAGACCTATTAAAGCAGAACCTGTGTCTTCTTTTCTTCCCAAACCTCATTCCCTCCGTAAAAGGTAACTGAATTGATTAATTTAGTCATCATTATTTGAAAATGATGTGATAAATGAACTATCATATCCAAGGACTTATGATTTATAGCAATGTATGGGTTCTAAAATAGTTTCACATATTTTATCTCATGTAATCTTCACAACCTCCCTATGGGTAGGCATTCTTACTCCCACTCTACAGAAGGGGAAACTGAGGTTGGGGTGCTAAGTAAACTGTTCAAGTCTATACCAATAACAAGTGATAGAACCAAGACTCCCACTCTCCCACTGCCATCATCAATCTCAATTAGATTGCTTAGTAATTATCCCTCCTGGGCTAATGGTGACAAATAACAGGCAAGGGTAGGAAAACCCATGCTCATGTGAAAAGAGATTGTCCTGTAAGTTTGTTTGGCAGCAGGGAAAAGGCTTTTCTTAGAATGAGCTTTTTTGAGCTGATAAGGGAAGATTTTCCTTTGTACTCTATTTTTCCCTTTATATATCAGCTCTAGAACGTAAGTATATTTTGCTAATACAGTCTAAAGCAGTTCTGTCTTCATTCTATTTCAAGGGAAATTTCTCCATAAATTATTTTGCTATTTATAATATAGCATTATACTGTTGACAGATGAAAAGTTATATTACTACGTCTTCTAGGGTTAGCTTTCCCATATACTGAATTAGGTATCTTTTTTCCAGAGGATAATTTAGTTCTGTGAATATTATTTTACTAATTAAACATATTTATTTAATGCTGTTATTATCAAACCAACATTTATAACAGATTAGATTCTCTCTTATAATGACATTTACAAAATAATTTTGCTAAGAAAATGGATTCTGTGGTCAAAGTTGAAAGACAAATGGCAAGACATGAGAAAAGTATTTATAACTTATATAATGGTAAGGGTTAACATCTATAGTATAAAAAATGTCCAAGTGAATAGGAAAAAAACTCAATGTAAAAATGAGCCCAAGAAATATGAATATGAGTTCACAGACACATGAAATTATCCAGATAATAATAATAATGAAGACACAACCTCATTAACACTTTAATGCACATTAAAGCAGTATTTGCCAAAAATATTAGTAGAAACTTTTAAAACTAAGGACATCTATATAAGCAAAAACATTGTGAGGTGCCCATTATTACCTTTTAGAGGGTAAATTTACAACATCCATTTAAATTTAAAATGTGTACTGATGACTTCCTTTTCTAGGACTATATCATCTTGAAATACTAGCATAATTATATGTCAGCATAATAGACTTATATTTAAATAATTTTTTTAAAGATTTATTTATTTATTTGACAGAGAGAGACACAGCAAGAGAGGGAACACAAGCAGGGGAAGTGGAAGAGGGAGAAGCAGGGACCCCGATGCGGGGCTCGATCCCAGGACCCCGGGACCATTACCTGAGCTGAAGGCAGATGCCCAACAACTGAGCCACCCAGGTAAATGCCACTTGCACCCACGTATTTGACATTAGGTCCCTGGCCATCCTGGACACAAATTTTCATTTGGAAATTTTGCTCAATAAGAACTGAGTAAAGTCTCAATAATAAACACTTACTGATTGGGATTGTAAAGATACTGTAACTGACAAAGCCCTAAGAACATTCAAAGAAGTTGTTATCATGTTCTTCAGGAATGCTCTCTTCCCCTTAAAACACAGTATAATGGGAAAAAAACAGTTTGGAATCAGTCATACGTGAGTTCTAATTCTTATTCCGATGCCTGCTAGTTAGGTGACTTTAACTTTCTAAACCTCGGTTTCTGTATCCATAAGATGCATGTAAAAAACTGATATCTGAAAGAAAAACTCAGATCTCAGTTGGTTGTTGGTTGGAATAAATAAATAATAGCTGTATATCACCCAGCAAAATTCATGGCACATACTACATGCTCAGCAAATACTAGTCCCCTCTGCTCTTACAATCCATAGGTCATGGAGCTGTGCAGAAAAGAAGAGAAAGCTGGGAGCAGACAACTCTACTGTTCTAGGATTCATTACTAATTCATCTTCCTATATTTGTTCAGACCTATTGTGAGAGAAACAGCGCTTGGTTCTGTAGGTGCAAATATACAAAGCATATATCCTGTCATCCAAACTGGGACAAAGGAATTCCTCATAATTCCTATGGAGAAAACAACTGGCTCTCTTTTTTAGCAAGGCTAATAACTGAAAATGACCTAATTAATATGATGAGAAGACAAATACTGAGAGTTTAATATGTGCCAGGCTCTATTTATTCTCTACACCTTATGTGGATTATCCCATTTCATCCTTTCAAACCTGGAACGCAGGTTTTAATATGTAGGTCTTACTGGTCAATGAGGAAGAAACCTGCTATTTCAGGGCACCAAACTCTGTGATATGATTGACATGGGTTAGGCCCCAGTTCAGAGCACGCAATGCTAAAATGCACTCCCCTAGATCTACAAAGATGGATACGAATCGGTATGATTCAGGAGGCATACTTGATCAAAAAAATAAAGAAAGAAAAACTATTACTTGGTCAAAGCCCAGGATTTGAACAGTTCATCATAAAGTGAATGACACCTGACTTACATCAGAGTCTGCCCAACAGGGTAGCCAATTCAAAATCTCCATGGAAGAGACACACTTGTTTCATGGATCATGGATCACTATCCTGGTCCAGAATACATCATCTGTTCATTCAATAAATTTTTGTGATTAACTCCTATGTGCCAGGGACTGTTCTGGACATTGAGAATACAGCAGGGAACTGACAAAAAATATCTGCATGGATGTGAAGACACTTAACGAACAAGTACAATATACACTTCCGGTGAAGAAAAGTGCTATGCAGAAAAATAAAGCAGGAGCGGGAAATTAGGAACTCTGACGGGGGGAGGATGTCAACCTGTGCCCCACAACCTCAATAAGTCAGGAGGCTCACTCTGAATCTCCAGGCAAGTAAATGCACCAAAGCATTCTGCCTGGGGAAAAATAAACAGAAAAGAAATAGAGATAATGAAGAAACAAACAGGTATATCACCATTTTTATACCAGGTTTTGGTGTAAGGGTCCTGATTAGTACTGTAAACACATTAATATTGTATGAGTGTTATCTGCCTTCTAAAATATTTACAAGAATATGATAAATTAGACTTATAATTTTAATTAAATATTTAGAAATCTTAGATTCAACCAGTAATAACTGTTTACATATTTTCAAAAATGTCATTGGTTAAATTCATGACTTTTTATTCATTCGTTGTATAAACAGTACATAAAGAGAGAAATCTGTAGCTTTTAAAATTTTTTAAATACTCGTGGATAAATTCATAAGATTAATAAAATTGGCATGAAAAAAATTGAAAAGAGAACAGACATTTCTCTCTATGAACAAAAGCCCTTCAAACACATTGCACATGAGAAAACTGAGCCCCTGGGAAAATTAAGTAACTTACCCTCGTTCAGTGACCCGCGGTTTGTGACAAAGCCACCAAGTATTTGAATATGACCACGCCATTAACAGTCTCCCAAAAATAATATTAAATGCTTAAAGTGTATAGCATAGAACCTGGCATACGGTGGGCATTCGATATCTCTCCTCCTGACCCCAGCTTAAATCAAACTGTAACCAGGGAAATCCAAAATACTACCCAAAGTGCACACACACACAGGCACACATGTGTACACCATTCAAACAGTATGAGGTAGTCCTAAGAAAGAACCTTCATCTGTTCCCTTCCCTCCCAGTTCTTACCAAATCAGACCTCTCAGAATACAAACACTCATCTGATGTGGTGTGGTCACTTCCCCCATTAAAATGGTCTGAGTGGGCAGCTCATCAATGGCTTGGTGATTGTGGTAGGCGGTTGTAAAGATGGCCTCCCAATGAACCAGGCCTCCCTCTATTCATAATCCTGGGTAATCACCTCCTATGGAACCTGGACTGTTCCCCATGACTCACTCACAACTAACAGATGAGGAGAAGTGATACCGCAGGACTTTGAAAGGCAATTAGAAAAAGCCTTATGACCTCTGTCCTGGTGTCCTGGAGCACTTGCTCTGGGGGAAAACCAATCACCACATCAGAAGTCTGACTACCGTGACCCCTGTGCTGTGAAGATGCCCAAGCTAGCCATGGATTGAGGTTGTTAGAGAAAGAGATGCCCCAACAGCCCCCACCAAGTGTTCCAGCCTGAGAGCTAGCGTCTGCGTGATGAAGACTTCAGGTGCCTCCAGCCTCAGCCACCATCTGACTACAAACACATGAAGATCCCCAACAAGCAAAAATTGCCCACCTGAACCCATCAAGCCCCAGAACTGTGAGCTCATGATAAATTATTGCTGTAGACCACTGTGTTTTGGACTGCTTGTTTTGTTTTGTTTTGTTTTGTTTTACACTGCAGTGGATAAACACCTTGCAAGCGCTCCATTTGGCATTTTCTCAATGTATTTTTTTTTAGTTTATAGACACTATGTTTTCCTAGATATTAACTACCCATCCATAAATGTCCAGTCAGCATGCTCTTTTTCTCCTCTATCCATATTCAGAATAGTAATAACATACACTTTATCTAACATTTCAAAATTACCACCTATCATGACACCCAAAGAATATTTTCTTTCTCCTTTTCCAGGAAACGGTTGAAAATGAACTTAATAATGAACATTTTCCAAGCAACATTCTACTCCAGAACTCATGGGAGTTATAAAATAACCCAAAACTAAGAGGGTGAAATGGTTCACCCTTTAAATTCTTTATATCTTGAAGTCTTTGATTTAAATCATTATTTTTAAAAAAAGTCAAATCACACAGTGCTCTTAATAAAGCATTATTATTTCAGGAAAAAGGATAAAACATTCCAAATGCAAATGTTTAGCTGGGGTAGAGTCTTAAAAGATTCCAAGACATTAGTAAGGAGATGGATTGCTTTGCTATTACAAGTCTAGGTTACAATATCACTGGAACCAAATTCCCTTCAGATTAGTCTTTACTCAAAATGAATGTTTGTAATTATGAAATGAAATAAGTTTTAATTTGAATTGCCTGAAAAGGGGAAACCAAATATTGTGTAATTACAGGAGAAGAAATTTGAGATGGAAAACAAGATAGTGTTATTTACAAGTAAAAAGGCTTTTATGGGATTATGGGGCTTTAATGTGCATATTTGTAGGATTTGGGGTGGCAGAATTTGGAACTAAAATATTTTTCATCAGCATTTATTTACAGTCTGCGTGCAAGAAATGGAATCCCAGACACATCTGATATTGGGCTTATTTAAACCTTTTATATCCCTACTAAATCTGAAAAGACTCAAATGTTAGCCACACATAATGGAAGTAATCGTGGAGTGTGTGATAAAATAAGTATTTGAAAACCACATGCAACTTTTAGGCTCAAATCCAGAACTATAAAATCCACCTAGAGACATAATGAGCCTGACTCTCCTTGGAGGAGGAAAAGCAGGGAGGAGGAAAGCATGCCCTTATTCTCCCCACACTGTCCATGGCACCTGAATGCAGCCCACAGTGGCTTGTAACTGGTTTACAGCAAAGGTGCCCATGGCACCATTTTGCTTCTCTCTAAGGCAGCTCTTTCTTATCCTCCACAAAACTGGGACTTCAGAGATTTTGTGTCTTTATCTTACATTTCTCCTGGCCCCTTCTGAAGCCCCACTTTCCCCACCCCTGAGACTAGGACCCTAGGTCCCAGGCCTGTCCGTTATTTTCCCCACAGCATGCCCCACTCCACTTTGGTAGCCCCAAACCTTTCTCCTCAACTTTTTCTGGGAGAAAGCCTTCAAACAGGGGATCTCCTTCCTCTGGCAAGGCCAAACTAATTTACACTAACCTACCCTCCCCAGAAATACTACCTCCTTAAAAGGTGTGGCAAAGACAGCTCACGGTTTGCCAGATGATTTTATCCTTCTCCCTATACTGCACTAATGTGCCTGGAAAGCAGTTGCCCAGCCAGGCACTCCATTTCCCAGACTCCGTTGCAGTCAGGTATGGCCACAGGGGTGAGTGCTGGCCAGTGAAATAGAGACAGAAGTGCTAAGTGCTACTGTTAAGTCTGGCTCATGAACATCTCCCATAGAGCTCTTTTCCATGCTCTTTTCCCCATTCAGCTGGCTGGAAGTGAGGAGATCCCTAGGGTCATTTGGCAAACTTCCAACAATCCGGGTCCCTGAAAGGAAGACGGCCACCCTGAGCACATATTTGCCTCCAAATGTAATTAAAGAGCAAGTAATACACATGTTGGGTCTCTCTCTTTTTAACTTCAGTTAGCCTACCATAAACACTACTTAGTCCAAAGGAATCATTCTCCAATGACAGAGAGACAATGTTGGGCAGAATTGGGAGGGTGAAGGAAATTTCCCAATTCCCTGCAAATTGCCTTGTTTAAAAGTTACTCACACAGAGAACTGTTTCAGTTGACCTCTAGTAAGGGTTTGCCATTAATCAGTCATTGGTAGACTCTACCCTCTGGCTGCCTTTCTGCCCAAAGACCTTCTGCAACCTAGTTCAATAACATTTGTACTCAATAGTCATTACTGAGCCTTAGATATTTTCAACAAGTTTTCCCAGTATATCAACTTAGAAATTCACTGATCAATGAAAATCTCCTGTGTCATGATCTCATTATTTGTTCATTCACTCATTCATTCAAATACTTTCCCAACACCCCAAATATCAAGTATCCTGCTAGGCATTGACTGAACACAGACACCTTCCTGTCCATTGGCACCAGTAAGTAAAGGAATGGTTGTGGGGACAGATAGGAATTGTAAAATGATAATCTAGGTAACTGTCTAATTATCATCCTAGCTAAATTTATTGAACCCATGATATGTGCCAACACCCTACTGAGAACTTGACATTCTTTATTTTATGTAATCACCCCAACCCTATCCTCATATTACAGATACAGAAACCAAGGCTTGGAGACATTAAGCAACATGCTGAATTTACACAAATAACTACCATTGAGGTGGAGATTTAAGCTGAATTCTGTCTGACTACAAAGTCATTTACGAAGTGTGTGACTTTGGGCAAATTAGTTAAACACCATAACTCTACCTCTCTAATCTGAAATACCATCTCAGTCCCAAAGAAGTAATTTGTACTAAGAGTTAAAATCCAGGACAGAGATGTTTACACTCTCCCTGCCCAAAGTATATTTTATAAATACTATGTGTAAAAATCTGGCCTCTTCAACAATTTTCTTGCTTCTGAAATGTCAGTGGAGGGAAGAGGAAGCTTCAATAAATCTTTACAGTATTCATATTATGAAAGAATTTTCCAGCTGGTGTGTCTTAACATGTTGATTGTCTTCACACAAACTGAGACCCTCCAGTGAAGACATCTCAGACCTCATCTTCACTAGTTGAAACAGTTGTGATAAGGTGACCAACAATGATCACATGACACGAGGGACTCCTGCTCCGGGTGCCTACGTGGGTGTTACTATGGGTTCTGGAAGTGCCCAGAGGAGAGCGCTTCCTGCCTAAGTTTCGGGGCTTGTGATGCGGTACATCTCCGATGTACCGCATCACAAGCCCACTCCAGCCTGGTTTTGCTGCCAAAAGCACACTCAATCAAATGCCTGCACTCCAGGTGCTTATTTAGGCTCAGCCACAGACTGATAGCCAAGCAACCCCTGGAGAACTGAGAAATACACATTTGGAAGACACTTGGCATCTGTACTGAGAAATAAGCAGAGATGAAGGCTGCTGGGCAATTGGGGAACAAGCTGATGGGAGCCCTGTGGATCGAGGACTGAGGTGCACTTGGGGATTTTCATTTCCCAGGATGCATCAGTGTTATGTGGAGCTTAATTATGGCTAACCCGGGGAGGTAGATATAATTATTATTCACATTTCCAGTCAAGGAAACTGAGGTTTAGAGAGGTCTAGGAATTTGCCCAGGATCACAAGCAGGAAGAAGTGAAGGAAAGATTTGAACCTAGGTGTCTCACTCCAAAAGTTTCACTCTTTAACAACTTTCAACCCAGCTCAACTGAAGGAGAAAAAACAAAAACCAAAAAATAAATTCCTTTTCATGAATACAGTCCATGTTCCTTGGAATACAGTCCACGTTCCTCCACCCCAGTGGGCGTCATAGGATCATTTTACAAACTTGGTTGTTGTTCGATTATACTCTTTCTCTGCTCCCTCCGACCATCTCTGGGAGCTAAAGCTGGCTTCCCCCTCTCTGAAGAAATAGGAGTTTGAAGTGATCCTATGTGGTTGTCAAAATCTGGGTGTCCCCAGCTGACAACTAGGGTAGTGGGCATCAAGAGGTCGCCTTGTCCTGCAACCTAGGATAGCCTGTTACATCCTCAGCCAGCCACCTCTAGCCAGGAGCAAACATCCTCCTCCTATCACAGGGGAGTGTCTATATCAGGTAAATTGAGGCTCAAGTAGATTTTGTCCAGAGGAAGGTGGAGAGTGGACAAGAATCTCCTTGTGGAGAATAGAAGTCAATAAGCCCATGACCCCACTGATCTGAGTCCAGTCTGGCCTGACCAAGAGAGAATCAAATCGTTGGGTCTTAGGGAGGCTTAAGCCAAGCGTTCTCAGTTCTTAGCAATTTTGTTCCCAAGGGAACACTTGGCAATGTCAGGAGAACTTTTTGGTGTCACCACCTAGCTGGAAGGAGTATTACTGGCATGCAGTGAGGAGAGGCCAAGGATGCTGCTAAACATCCCACAAAGCACAAGACAACCCCACAACAAAAATTATCCAACACCAAGTGTCAATAGCACCAAAGCTGAGAAACTCTGGCCTACACCAGTCACTCCCTGGGATGCTCTGGGCCCGGCAACACTGAGCTCCATTTCCCCCTATACAATGAGGAGTTTTCAATGGTCCTTCAGACTTGTGTTGGCTAAAGGGATCAAAGCTTGGATACGCAGTTATTCCCATGTGAGGGCCCGTGGAGAAGGAATCAGCGAGGGCAAGAGAGAGAATGGATCCTGGAGAAGGAGCTAAGGAGCTTGGCCTTGGACAGGGTGCCTTCTGTGCCCTCACCTCCCTCCTCCCTGTCCTAGTTACCGCCCCTTCCCATCACCTTGACATTCCAGACTCCCAAAGCCTTGTGGTCCTTCTTCCTTGCAAACCTGTTTCTGGGAAAGGATCCAATGTGAAAGTAAATTATCATGATCCCTCTTCTCAGGAATATTGGCATTTTAACCCACATTGTCAACTGTATAATGTCAGCCTTTTTTTTTTTGGTCGAGGAGGCACATTTAGCTTATATAATTGAGTATGAGGCAATGGCAAGTAGGTAGAGGAAGCCTAGGGTTCAGGGCTGGCCTGTAGCAGAGGGTCCTTATTGGTAGCCTTGTAGTCACATCACGGAAGGCAACAGTAATGAGGATAGTAATAGCCACCTACATTTACCGGGCACCTGCTCTGGATAGGCACTGCTCTAATTGCTTTACCTGTATCAACTCATTTAATCTTTACAACAGCCCACTGTGGTAATTACTACCACAATCTTTATTTTATAAATGAGGAACTGAGAGCAGAGAGCCCAAAAAGCTCACTCAAAGCCCACTAGCAACTGAAGAAGTAAAAGTCAAACCCAAACAGCCTGACTGCAGAGGAGAGTGTGGGCTCTCAGCCACCCCTGCTTCACTGCTTCTTGTGCTATAAAAAGAGCTCCAACCAGAAGCAATGGGCCCCACACTGCACTAGACTCATGTGTGGGGCAAGTCAAACTACACTCAGGGTCATGGGTTCCTTCTTTACAAGGAGATAATTTTAGACCCAGCAATCCCTGAGTTCTCTGCAATCACTGACCTTCAGTGATTCTTATGGTCCAGATATAAAATTTCAAAATAAGTAGACTTCATCTTGCCTTTGGTGCCATTTCTACTGAGTGACATGGTTGGGTATATAACATTCTCTTAAAGAAATATAGCAATAAGAACTTCGTCCTATGGGATCCCCACTGCCTTCCCCTAGCATTATCCTCTTGCCCCAAGATAGGTTCAGCCACCAGAGCAAAATCCCAATTCCCTTATTTGGTGGACCTCTTTTGGGTAAAAGGAAAGAAAGCAGAGTAAATACACATCAAGGTGTGAATGAATGATGAGCTCCAGAACCTTCTCTTATTCTGCAATGTCAAGCACAGAACTATCAAGGCAATAGAAAAAGTGAAGATATTTGGGGTATGACAAATTTGGATAGCACTCCTAAATCAGCAGGAGAGAATCTCTTTCCTCTCCAGGTCTAAAATTGGTTACACTGAACCAGTCCCATATTTCCTTTGTATATCATTATGTCTAGCCAAGAGGTAGGCTCAAAGTCAGTGCTCAAAAAGTACTTACTGGTTGACTAAGAAAATAATGCCTCTGTGTACCTCAAGTTTTATTTTAGTAATTGAATCTCTATTGGAATAAAGTTAGAATTTGAATTTAGCTCTTGAAAAATACATCTTTACCATCTAACAAGTCAGGGATTTATTAGAAGGTTCCTACATGCTCGGGCCTGACATCTTCCTGGAGACACTAATGACACATACCAATATTTTGCTTCTCAAAGTACCAAAGCATTTATTAGGAATAAGAATCTCTGGCTCCACCCTAGTGCCTTCTGAAATAGATTCTACATTTTGACAAGACCCTCAGATGATTTGTTTGCATGTTAAAGTTTGAGAAACTCGGGAGTGGTTATTATATTATATTATATTATATTATATTATATTATATTAGGGAGTAGCTAGAGAATCTACACCTGAATGCATAAGGCTAACTAAAGTATTTGTTTAAATATTGAAGATT